>NW_025335047.1:9420000-10020000 GCF_018152115.1 Drosophila rhopaloa
TTATTTCCATCTTTAAACATTAATAAAAATATTTTTTTTACCCAGAGGCACGTTAATCTTGGAAAAATCGATTATAATAACCACAATGCTGACCTAGAAGTGTAACAATGTTTGGATCGTGGTTAGGACTCCAGCTAAATTTTAGTATTTTAATTTTTGTATCAGTGTAGCGGCTGGGAAGCAGAGAAACATACGGTACTGAGCGCCATGGTAAACAACAGCGCGATTGCTCACCCACAGACAAACACTCACACACCGTGCAGATCCTCCGGATCGGAGCATCCCCATCGTAGGCGTAGCATTCGCTCTCCATCTGTATCTGTATCTTTGTCTGCAGCTGCGGATGTATCTGTATCTGTAGTTGTGTCTATGCCGTGTTCGTTTTTTGTTTTGTCTAATTTTTAATCAACTTTTGCACGTTGGCCCAATCCATACATGGTTGCGATGGAAATCTCTCAGCGATGATGAGAACGCACTCGCAATTAGAAATAAGAATTTCAAAACAAAACCAAAAGTTATATATCGCCGCATTCTCTCGGCCATAATTTTGTGGGTGTGGGCTGTGTTGTTGGGTGGGTGGGTGTGTTAGCTGGTTAGGGACTCAAAAGCCATAAACGCAAACCGAAATTGTTAATAGAGCGCACAGTGCATTTATAGATTTGCCAGATTTTGCTTGGCAAAACTAAAATTAATTAAAAATGCCCCAACTCATTTGCCCATTAACATTTCCTTTGGCTTTTCTTTTTTTTGGCACATTCTCATTAATCACAAACGAGATCATTAAAATCCATTCAGTTAATGATCAAAACTCTTAATTGACTTATATGGTGATCTGGGAATTTTTAAAAATAATAACAAAAAAAGAAAAATGCGTTTGTTGTTTACACAACTCTCTCATTTTTGGAGAGTCCGTGTGTGGGTGGGGAAACTGTGTGTGAGATGGAAATCCAAGGGAAAGGCAAAAATAAATAAAATGAAAACCGTGCGCTCTCACGTTTTTGCAAGAGATTCTTTGACGCTTACGCGCAGAAACGTATCTAGAGTATGGAATTCTATTTTTAATTAAGAACTCACGAAATTCTTATATTTAATTTTAGATAAATATGTGATTGGCCAGTTATCGCAGGTGAGGAAGTGAAATTTCTTAACAGGTCTGATTGAGTACCCTGTTGGTTAATAAGGTGGCTATTCGATCAAGCAATTCAATAATCAATTCAAAGTAGAATTTTTTTTTGATGCACTTTATTAATATATTTCTGTGCCATTACCAAACTTAGGGACTAACCTAATCATTTATAATTTTGTATAAAAAAATATAGAATTTCCCCAATATATATACGTTCATTCACTCTATTTTCCCCACTATTAGCTGAGTAATCGGCAAACATTTTCACAACGCCTTGTTGGGCGCCATTCACTCGGTTTGCCATGACGCCTAGTTGGTCAGCAATAATATAAAAATACGTCTAAATATATGTTAACGACTGTGTATTTTGTTTTTTTTTTCAATTTTCGGCCCACATTAGTTGGCTAGCAGCTGATTGAATTGTGTTGGCCAGCAACAACACAAATCTGCCAATTTGATGATACTGCAACAAATGTGCTGCCTGAAAATATTATTTATATAAATCTGTGAAAGCCACATATACGAAATTTGGTTTGGGGCAGAGCCATCAGGGGCGGAGGCACCAGCCCGGCCAGAACTAAAAAGCGGCGAACAGGCCAGGTCGGAACATTGGGCCACCACCTTTTAAGGATGCGCCAAGCAACGGAGGAGAATGCCGACGACAGCTTGACGTTGGCGGCGTGCGCGCTTGTTCGCTTTTCTGACAACCAGCCGCATCGCCAGCAACTATGGGTACGGATATGAGTGCGGATATAAGCACGAACACGGAGGAAAATATCAGATAGTTTCCCAATTCTACTAGTTAAAATGGACTAAAACCTAAAAAATATGATCTCAAAAATGAGAGTCAAGAAAACAAATTTGTTATCTATTTAACGTTACTTACGTTCAATTGATTTTGTTTGGTGTACCTTCATTTTTAACAAAATACAAGTCTTTAAAGTAAACAATTCTTTATTCTCTAAATATAAATTTACTCACCAAAGTTTAATGCATTTTCATGCTAATATCCAGATGAAAACCATTTGTTTTTTCTTTATGTGCAGCAGCAAGCAAGACTGCATTCCACGATGTATTGCAATACTGTATTTTTAAATTGAATATTGTGCCAAGAAAATATTAATATATAAGCATATATTTATGAATCTTTTCGAACAAAATTTGGACATTTATAATATTTAATTTGTATTTAATGCTATTCATTTAATGCACATGTTTACTTGCACAGGGCGTATGTGTGATCAATAAAAATCAAACGCGTCCGCTAATTTTAGAATAGAAGTTTTACTACTTTAGTATAACTAGCCCTCAGGTGGTAAAACTTGTTGCATACTTTCTGGCAGAATCCGTATCTTCAAAAGAGTAAACGCTTTTTCTTTCTTCGAAGTCTAATCTCATTATGAATGTGAAACATAAATAATGCGAATTGCATATATTTTTTTCATTCTTTGTTGCAATACATTATTCTTCTTATCTGCCAAGTGTGACACGCTTGGCATATAATCAGTCTACAAAATATAAAAAAAAATATTTGGAAACATTAACATCCGGTTTGGGTCACATATATTAATCGCTCTTATCACCAGCCTATAAATACTGCTGACCAAAAGAGGGAGGTCTCAGTGCTTATTCAAATACAAAATGCTAAAGACCACATATATTTTACTTTTTGCTTTTATTGTTTACTTCACCTCAACGGAATGCCGTGAAGTTTCGCCACAGGATCAGTGCTATCCTTTGGTGACTTAGCCGTTGCTGGATCTTATGGCTGCGAGTCAGGGCCGGGATTCTGGTGAATCGGTTAAGAAAACCGTCCCGCAGAACTTCCAAAAGATTGGATCCCGGTACTTCTACTTCGAGGAAATCCATAAGAAGAATTGGTATGCTGCTGGAAATTCTTGCCGGCGGATGGGCGGCACTCTGGCCAGTATCCAGAGTGAGGAGGAGTTTACCGCCATCAAACAACATCCTAAACGCATCTCCAACGAGCACTACTGGCTAGACATTAACAACCTGGGCGACGAGGGTCATTATATGTCTTCCACAACCGGTCAGATTGCTCCGTTCTTGAAGTGGGCTTGGACAGAGCCAAATAATCTATACGGAGTAGAGCACTGCATTGATCTCTATGTGGAGCACATGTACGATAACAACTGCGCCAAAAATTATTATTTTATTTGTCAAGCAAATAATTAGTAATAATAGATTACAATAAAGTTTTTGAAATGCATAATGTGAATGAGAAAATGATTTCATAGTAAAATAAATCCAGCTTCCAAATATTTTCCACAAACTTATTAGGAACATATGCTATTCTTTTATTTAAATAAATAAGCTGAAAACGACGGAAATAAAAATAATGATTAAACATTTTTTTTATTCTGTCTAATGAAAATGTTTGATAATGAGCTTATAGATTATTTAACACTTTCACATTTTTGACCAATCTTTTCCTTTTAGATCGAAGGGCATATTTAACGTAGCACCATTCGACGGCAAAGACGCAGCTTGCCACCAGTAAAAGTCCGCCGGAAAAAGCGATGGCACCTCGAAATTGGTCGTAGGTAAGAGCCTTGAAAGGATCCTCGCGCACTCTGGTGATCTCCTCGTGAATCTTGCGCCGCATGTCGAGGTCGCGGGCCCACTTCTGCATATGTCCCGATTCGATGATGTGTTGGATCACCGGGTTGATCTGGTGCAGCAGATGGTACTTCTTGGGCAGCAGCATGGTCACTAGGTAGACATACAGGGATTCCCGTCGATCGAAGCAGTAGAGGCGATCTCGTTGGATCCGCGGATTGTAGAAGGAGTGCTGCCGTGAAACAGCCACTGCGATGTGTTCATTTTGAGCGGCATTATTGAGACAGTCCACCAAATTATAGCACATCTTGAACTTCTCGCGAATGTACTTGAATATCTGGAAATGGGTTAATAATAGTTTATATATTATTATGTCGGAAACATTATAGACATAGACATTGACCAGAACTGACTCACCTCCCCATCTTTGTTCAGGTGACGTACGTTCTCGGAGGTGCCCATGATGGTCATTCGATTGATGTATATCTCCTCCAGAGTCTGAATCTGGTAGGAACTACGGGGAGTGGTCAGCGTGCTGATCAGAAAACTCTGGTACGTGTTACTGAAGAAGAAGCCCATAAAAAAGAGAGCCCAAATAGTTGCCTCAAAGTCAGTGAAAAGTCCTGCACTCGAATGGACTGGTTGAGCAAGATACCCAGAACCCTTAGGCAAATGGGGAAATATCCATTCAGATTACTAAAACGGAAACCAGAAACACGTTGGGCCATTAAAACCACCAGAGAGCATGTAACCACAAAGAGTCCGAGCAGAAATCCCGCGTCAGCATTAAAAGTGGCCACGAAATTGAAGAAACCATGTCTGCGCTTTGCCCTTGCCACGCACCATGTCAACTCGTCCTGGTGATACGGGATGGAACTGGATACAAACTGGCTGATGCTGGGATCCTCATCAATTCCACCCACAATCATCTCGATTTCTCTGCAATTATTTATAATAATATTACAAAAATATAAATGAAATGCTAAAAAATGTATTCACAAGAAATAAAAGATTAAAAACAAAAATGAATACAATATAAACATAAAACTTTTCAGGAAATATCAAAAATATCATTGACTTTGAAAATTAACTAATATTTTGTTGTATTATTTTGTTTATTTAATTTAATACTTACCCATCGATCAGCTGCTGAAAAAGGTGGTACAAATTGCTGTTTTCGGTCTGCAGTTCGATGTTTACGTGCAAACGCTCGGCAATAGTCTGTACCATTTGGTACTCAATTCCACTCAACTTGAGCTTTTCACTGGTCTGGACATTGGTGTCAGGGATGGGATTGCCACCGTCCTCTTCCGGGTAACCATAGCTCTCGTCATCCGTTCCCCCATAACTGGGGGAAGTGTCGTTGTAGTCGTCCCCATCCGATTGAATGCCGTAGTAGATGTCCTCCACGGGTTCCTCTTCACTGTTTCGAAAAATATATGGTTCCCAAGGACGAAAGGATGCTGTTAGAGGACATCCACTGAGATCGCGAGGGAATTTATCCTCAAACTTTGCCCGATAGAATTCCTCGATAGTTACTTCCGGCTCTGAAGAGTTGGCATTTAAATTATTTTCAAGTTCCTCATTATCTGTTCCATTTTCAGTTGAACTTTCAGTTTTATCGTCGTTTGTTGTCTCTGCTGAAGTATCATATACATTTTCATTACTATCGTTAGACAGGGATTCTGAATAATTGGTATTTCTTTGATATTTCGTCTCGTTACTCAGTTCGTAATCTTGATGTTTAGAATCATCATTATCTTCTTGACTTATGATAACACTTTCTTCGCTTTCTTTTTTGCCTTCATTTTTTTCTGCACTTTTATTTGTTTGATTTCCATCATCGATATCTTCCTGTTCTTGACTTAAATCAGCCTCTTTATCATCTGAGTTTTCGTTAGCACTAACTTCTTTGCTTTTTTCTAGGCTCTTATTACCATATTCATTGTCTTTTTCTTCACTTTGTTCGGTTTCCTTATCATCGCTACCAGTTTCTCCACTTTCTCTGCTATTTTTTGAAACCTCATTTTCCTGATCTTTAGAATTTTCTTGACTGTTGACAGACTCTGCCCCGTTCTCCTGGCTTCCATCGCCTTCACCTTCGTCGTAGTCCTCGTCCTCATTATCCTTTTCATCGCCAGGATAGTCACAGGCATCCAGTAGCTCAACAGATATAACCCGATTTCCGCAATTGTTATCCGGGTGGTAGGGAAATACGGTCTTGCCATAGAAGAAATTGTTTTCTTCGCTCTGGCCAATGACATTCACGTTGAAGATCTTCTTGTTTATGAAGGTAAGGAGCAATTCAACCATTAGGTCAGTCATCTCCTCCTCCGTTTCTTCCAAACTGGCCAGATAAACGACGAATTGGGCCAGGGGATTCCAGTTGACCATGGTTTTCCAGTGCTCGATTATGTCGTCCAGATCTTCGTCCTCTAGACTCTCGACGATGAGGAAATAGCACTGCGGCTTCTCGTTCAACAGGACCTTGGATGACGAAGAACCCCCCTCCCTGGAGTTCGTTATCAAAAGGCTCCATGGATACTGTCCGTATGAGTTCATGCCTCTTAGTAACTGCTCCTGGATATTGTGTAACTGATAGTTTCGATTGAAGCAGAGCACTGAGCCGGAGAGTCCATCCCCGGAATCGAAATATTTCCGGAGCAAAGCCAGGATGCAAGCTTGCTGCCCTTTGTCCTCAGATTGAACCTTCATCAGATTGATTCCGAATCCGTGGACTCCGAACTGCAAACTCCAGAGGAGCAGCAAGGTCGCTAACCAAAACCGGTGCTCAGGTGTGGACATGCCGATAGCGACTGAATGTGCCACGCCCACAGACCACGCCCCTTCTGGGCGAGTAACGCACTCCCAGTCTCGAGGGACCGGCTCTGTTATTATACTGCAATTATGTTAATTTTTCAATCTCTGGACTGATTTGGCCCCTCAGCTGTGACTGTTGGGCATGAAATATATTTTCCCCCATTCCGCCTGGTTTGTTTGTTTAGGCCACGTTTTTTATGGCCTCGTCATAGCGCTGACGCTCCAATTGAATTGCGACAAGTCTTATCTGAAATCTTTTCGAGCCAATATGCTACTCTGCCTGCAACTCCAGTCAGTCCAACTCAGTGTTAGCATTTTAGCTATTTTGTTGCTGACTTATGGGCTAAATATTTATTAGAAATATTTTAAATAAGCCAAAGCCCATACTTCTACAATTCAAAATTGTTCAAGCATTTATGATTAATATGTAGTCTTTTATTAGCTGTTAATTTACTTTGTTTAAATGTTGTCTTTATTAATCTTATAGTCTATTTTATGCACAGAAACTCTTCACTTAATAGATAACTATTCTTAATTTAAAAAATTAAAGGTAAAAAACGTCCTTATTTTTTATATATTTTTTTTCTTATTTTTGTCGCTATTTTCTCTACGTTTTTTTTGGTACAAACTTGCCATTTTTCACCGGATAAATTCGAGCAGAGCCAGCCAAACTTAGGCCATTCCTTTACATGGTTGGTTAGAGCCTTACCCAGTTGACATTAAAGTTGAAGTCTCGCTACCAGCGGGAACAACAAGGCCTGACATTTTGGACTCATAAATAACATCGCACCGGATTGGAAAGAAAAAACAAATTGAATAAAGCGCGTGTGCTGAAAAGAAAAAACAAGATACACGACCACATGCAATGCAATCGCAAAATGTTGGTGGGCACTGAAATTTTGAATCCAGCAAATTGCCCTCATTTTTATTTATCTCTTGGCCGGCAACATATTTCATAAACGCATTTTTAACTGGATTTCATTGCGCAAATCGTAAAATTTAATTTCCATACATTGTATTGGTTTATTACCATTACATTTCGTACACATACATAGTTGCAAGATTTTTATTACCACCTTCAGATAATTAAGACAAACCAATAATTAATAGGAACTATTAAAAGTAAACAGACATCAAATTAGTCAATCAAGACTCAATTAATATAAGATTGCTGCTAGAACTATGTATATTAGTTCCAATTCAATTGAATAATTTTCCAATAAGGCAATCATTGAAGTTTGATTTTGTCCCAATGGTAGTAAAAGTTGAGCCAGTTTGTGCTCTGTGGTCATGAGCTACAAAATATGTTAAGTATGTTAAATATTCGAAATTCATTAACTATGCGAGTAAATCGAGTTGGTGACGGTTTTTGTTATGTCTGCCCGCCAAATCTTTAATTAATAATAAATTAAATAATTTGATATAGCTATGCATGCATCACAAAATAAAACGAAAAATCACTTGCCTAGTCAGTATGGTAATCGGTTGAAAACATATTTTGCCAAAGCACAAATGAAATATACTTGTTTTTTATTTTTGAATATATAAACGAATAAGTACAAAAGTAAATTATTTTTTCTTTTTTTTTACTCTTTTAACATAGCACTTAGCATTTTTTGTTGTGGTTTGATTGTGACTTATGAACTGGGCCAATTGTGTAGACGTTTTCTTAGCAATTCTAAATTTAACCTGTCAAAAGTCGTTATACTTTAAATCTACATAGAATTGTTTATACTTTAAAAATAACGATTTTATAAATATACTTTTTAGCTGATAAGGCGAAATAAAAGTTATCCTTAAATTTACCACTTTATATTTATGCTGCAATTTATGATGGTGCCCATAGCATGGAAACATTTGGGTGACTCATTTGAAAAAAGGTATTCGAATTTCGTTATGCCAGAAGCGTGTATTGTGGGCAATTTATTAGTTTGACGTTTGAAAACAAAGCCAGCATGCATGTCCAGCTCACTGCGACCCCTCTGTCTCCATTATATACTATATCGGATCAGTTCAGTCTGCTATACTTCGCATTGGCCACAGGCGTCAAAGTCGGAGTCAGTTGCAGCACTTTTGGCATGGTGCCGACCTTCGTCACGAGAATAGAAAAAATCATAAGTGCACCGAAAAAAAAGATAAAGATCAAGATCAAACTTGAATAGTTCGCAAAATCGTAATCTTTTAAAACGATATATTTAATCGGTTATTAACCTTTCATTTTATCTTAAAAAAAACCAATGAAAAAAACAGAAAAAAAAATTATAGCTTTTACAATTTCAAAAAGGTACCCATAAATAGTTTTAAGGTTCATTGTAACAGTGATTTTCATTAATAAAAAATATGACTTATTTTTTTTGTGTTTATATGGGTAACTAGTGGCCATATATACTCAAGACTGATTTATTGGGCAAATGGTCGAGTAATAATAACTCTCCAACCGCAGTATGGTGCTTGAATATTATTGGAGGATATTGATAATCCGGTGGTATTCACAATCGACGGAAAACGAAAGTATGCGCCACTCAAAATAATACAAAGCAGTTGTGGCTCTACCTTTGTGCCTGTCTGTGGGAAACCGGCTATTGACACACCTTCTGCGGAGGTGGAGCCTTCAAGCCACATTGGCCTAATTGGTTTTATGGTCTGCACTTATGGAAAATCAAAAGGCAAGCACTAAAGCGGACCCATTAAAAGCGCTTAAAATTAGTGCTGATCGCGATATTAGTTGATTGAAACTCCGGCACATAGAATGTTTAGCCTCAAAGGTCCCAGGCCCACCTAAATGGCCGAAATGATTACCAAATTCATCAAGACCTTGTCGCCGATGACAGAGCCGGTAATGAAACTGTCAACAGGCGAATAGAGCTGCCTCCGGTGCCTCAGATTGATTCAATTAAACTCACATTTGTGCGCACAGAATGCGCAAATGAAGCAATTGCACGTTGACGATGACAAGGCATTTGGAGAATGCTAGTGGACAGCCAGAAAGCCTCAATTTGAAACATATTTAAAGTTCATTTCGTAATGGACACAATAAGAGGAGATATGTTATTATTGCTTTAAGGTACATGGAGAACAAATTTATAATCATTTTAAAATTACCATACTTATACTTGGAGGTCTTTTATTTCAACTCAAGAACTAATGTTGGAATTATAAATGAAGACATTTTATGTTTAGTCCACTTGGTTGTTTATGTGCATTTCTATCAATTTTCAAATTTCTTTAAATATTAGTTTAATTTATTATGAAAGCTTTAGAGGAGGGACTTTCTATATTTAATTTGTAATTTATTTAAAAATTTATTGAACATATAGATTCAGGATGCTAAATTAAACTGAGTTAATTATACGTTTAACCACCATTGTTTTCATTAACTTATATATTTGTCAAGATAAGTCAAATTTTATAGACAAATAACTTATTCGGTTCAAGCCTTTCACTGTCTTTTAAAACCAGTTCAAAGAATTCTGAAAGTATTTTGTTGTTAAGTATATGATGTGATGTATATAGACCCTCTAATAAACGTATTCAGAATTTATCATGAGTGATTTTAAGACACAAAATTCTCGGCAATGACAGTTGCAAACCTATTTTTTTTTCAGTGTGTGGTCTTCAGGCGTCACAAGGCGTTGCGGCTATTAATCTTCAAGTGTTCATCGTCACCTGGAGCGAGTCATATGGAGCGAGTGGCCACAGCAGACCTGCCTCAGATTTTGTTTCTCCGCGGATTGGTTACTTTCGAAACGGCCAGCCAAACGGCTAATGATCATCGGTCCAGGGCGTTTGTTGTGAAAGGAAACTGTGAGGTTTGTGATAGTTTTGATAGCCGCGAATTGCCTCGGGACAGGCACACAGGCCACCTACGTTTCCGGCCGGCTTACATACATGTCGTAACATCGGATTCGGATTACTCGGTTATATCACTGCTAAGCATATCGGCTGACATTGGCCACAGCCTTGAACCGGCGTTCTTAGAACCGGTACTACATAAGTGCTTATTTAGATCGTAACTTGGCATTTGCGTCGGTCCAAGTGTTCTCCGAAAATACGCCAATTAAACAGAGTGAGTGAAACAAATGAAAGCCGATAACAAAGTGAATGTCGAACGGGCTCGGCCCAAAAGCAGGGAATTTACACGTGCTAATTAGAGTAATCATCCCATGATAATGCCCCAAAAGTCAGCACCCATCCACGCATTGGTTATTTCGAGCAAGTAAACAAATTCCATGTGTCACAATGCAAACAAATACAGATCCAAGGCAGTTAATGCTAACTTGGCTAATTCTGCCCGCAAACCAGTTTCAATCTGGCTGCTGCAGTCACCTTTTTTGCATAACCCCTTTTAAGTGGGGCTTTTCACGTTTTTTGGGTTAGCTGAACGAACGAAAATCGTCGGCAGAGAACATTTTGGGATTTGGATTTTCAATTGGAGACCGAAATTCAAATCGCTCGGAGTACTTTCCATTTTCAATTGGGAGCAAACATGTTGGCTCCCTCAAAAGAGCCGCCTGTTAAACTCTTGGGCTTTCACTGGCTCCAATATTGGTCAAATGTAAATGGGTTCCTGCATGCATGTTATGAAACTCGATTCCAGTTCAGCCCAGTTGGACAACTCCGATGGAAATCCAGTCTGTGTGCTAAGCTCTAGCACCTGTCCTGCACCAACAACTAGTTATATGAAAGGGTATAAATTTAAATAATTTTAATTAAATATAGTCAACAGAAGGCGGAATATAAATCTCAGAGGCAATTGGTTGGGCAATCAATGAAAATTGAAATGCAGCTTTGATGAAAATCCAGCTAGTATGCTATTAAAATATACATATTTATACTTTAAGAAGGCGGAATATAAATCTTCTACATGGTTGGACAATTATTTATCAATTGCAGGGCTCTGAAAGTTGAAATATAGTATGCAGGCTTTTATATTCTCAGTTCACTCCATTGAAAACATTTCACATACTCAACAGAAGGTGGAATATTAATCTTAAATTTGACTGGGCAATTACTGAAAATTCCAATGCCGTATTGTGTATTCCCAAAATATGCATAAAACAAATCTTCATTTAAGCTGAACAGGCCTTTCTAACTGGTTGTGCGTTTTTTATTGGCCCCGAGTACATTTAATTTATAACTGTCTGTTTACCTTAAATTCCGCATCATCACCATGCGGTACAATGGACTCTCCATTGACAAAAACAGGCGCTGATATGCTGATATAAATACCGAAATTCACGAGAATGTTGATAGCGATAATGAACTTGTAAAGAGAGAAAACACAAATGCCGCTGCGAATAACAACTAAATTACAACAATTGGCTGTCGAGTTACAAGCAGTCATAACTCGGAGGCTTTGATGCAAATGTGCGGAAGCAGGCACAACAGAGCGTATGAGCGATGTGTGCCACGAAGAATAGCTGCTCTGAATATCCGAACGTATAAGAGTTGCTCTGCAGGCTTGCAGCAGGAGGCGCCTAACATTGTAGTAAAGTCAAACAACAAACAACCAACTCTTATAAAATTCGGTGCGCCTGGCAAACGGAACGCAGTCGCTAATCGGCAACCGCAACGCTCAGACGTGTCGCGCGATCAGTAAAAACAAAAGCAGTAGCTGCGGCCAAAGATAAAATAAAATAAAGCAGCAACTTCTCAACACAACAACCAGCTCAAGCAAGCTCCAAAGTGTATCAAAGTAAGCTAATGCCAGATGAACCGCAAATTGGCCTGGCCACAAAACAAAAGACTTAGGCAACGAACGCGGCAATTGCTACAACGTCGCGAAGTGCAGTTTCTAACGGTTAAAGTGCAAATTGCCGTGCATTTAGTTAACTGGCGAGGCGTTGCCAATGCCACTCTCACCATAATAATCGAAAAAGAAGCATATAGAGCCCATCGGTTAAATTGGCAAATCAATAGCCACAGCCAAGGGTATTCGGTTGCACAGTTGTGAGTTATTAGCCAAATGCCCCGATCGCGTGTGTCAGTGCTTTAGTTTGGTGTGTGGCCAAAAGAAGCCGCAGCCGGAGAACGGAACTGTGTTAATTAAGTTTTGTTGGCAAACGCATTTTATTTTTTGTGATACATTTTGGGCCCAATTAAAATCGATCGACGCCGCGAAGTGCAGTTACCTCTACGTGACTGCTGATTTAGACTGGATTTATGACCGCATATTTGTATACATATCTGTTCGGCTTTAAGGAAGCTGACACAGCGACCTTTTCCGCCGCTGGCAAAAATACGAAATTTACAAGCAGGTGTTAATCAACCTTCGGCAAACGTGCCTTCCACTCAACTTCGCAGCAGTCTTATGTTTTATGAGAACACCAAAAATAGCCGATTCAAATAAGATCTAGGAATCATAGTACAACTCAATTGTGATTAAACATTTTCGGTCTCATGTCCATTGTGGAACGCGTGAGAATTTGCTGAGCGACAAGGTGCAAAACATTGTGATTCAGATAAGGCAACACACGACCAAATAGCTCTATATGAGCCGCAGAGTATGTAGTACTAGTTAGTGCAACTAGGTTGAAGTTATTTTTCTTAATTGGCCTCTGGCGTCCAAGGGGAATCACACATTACTGTTGCATCACAGCTGGCTATGGCACTTTTTCAAAGGGACCCCAATTAATAAATGGCCTGTCAAAATCTGGCCCATATTGTATACATTTCTTTTGTTAGTCCAATTGTCTCCAAAAAGATTTATGTTTGAAATGCTTTAATAAAGCAAATTATGCCATTGTTTAAAGGTTATTTTGGACCTAAGCTTTCATAGCATTTTGATTTTGTTTTTATGTTGTATTTAATTAACATGATTCGTTGAATACATGTCGTAGCTTAAATCATAATGATTCTCCCTGCTAAATGATTGTCAAGCTGTATTGACATACTTAAATTAAAATGGTTCAAAATATGTTTAAATAGGTTAATAAAAAAAAGATCTAGAAAAAAATTAGGCAATTTAAAGATTTTAAAAACGATAGCACTTACCTTTTTAATTTTAAATTACATTGATTAAAGCTGCATGTCTACAAAGCAAAATTGAAAATTTTATAAAAGTTTACTCAGCCAAAGCTTTTATTAAAAAACTAGTATTTAATAATTTTCTCAAGAGGTTTCTATCGTGCAGCCAATTTATTTTCAGCATACGCTTTCGAACAGCTTCGTGCTCAAATTTAATAGACAAATTAAACGAAAATTAAGCGAAATTTTATTGGGCTGCCGTAGCTCTCATCATCATGAATGGCTTTTAACCGAAATGCGCACTTCAGTCAAAAAATAATTATAACAACATGTAAAAGTGGCTTCGCGTTTTGCAGCTTGTAACTCTTGACTTGTAAACTCATTGTAAACGGTTTGTTCCGCTTGTGAGCCCATACTTGTGACAAAAAGCCCCATCAAGTTTTCTTCTTCTCACTCATTTTCTTTATTTTATATAGTTTTGGGAAATTGCTCGAATTTCCGCTTGGTGTTGCACAAGTGTTATGTAAAGTGCACAAGTACTCAGAAATAAATCACTCTCATGCGTGTGTGAAGCCGAGATCAGCCTTGACTTTAGCTTTTCTTTTTTTTAATGTAATTTATCAAATGCCAGTTGCTAGCCTGGAAATTACAAAAATTCAATTATCTTCAACTGCTTATCGTGGCACGCGCCAATGAAAGTTTCAAGCCTCACGTTAGCCATGTTTGTCTGCAATTTGCCAAATCCAAACGAGTCTGGGAGTTGGCTCCGGCAGTTAATAGTATATGATTTGAGCGAAATCAGAGACAACTGCCCAGAGCCAATTGGTCGAAATATTCAAATGTCAAACAGGGTCTCTTTCAAAATTAAACTGTCAGTTCCTTATGTCTCTACAGTGCCAAAGCTCGCTTGGCAATTAAAAAACCTATGCGTTTTGATGGTACACTGCGAGTAAACCAATCAGAAACTTATATGTTTTAATTGAAAAGAGACACTAAGGAATAAATGTGTTATTAGATTTGAAATTACAATCGATATTTTAACATTAATAACTTGTGTAAATTTAATATCTTTAGTAAAACCAAAACATACATCAAGTTAATGGTAGGACTCGCACAATCAACTAAGTGCAATAAATATATTTAAATCCAATTAGGAGTCAGGTTGCGCTGGGTGTATTCGAAACGGAGAAACACTGTTAGGGTTATTTATAATTTTTCTCAGTGCATTTCTTGCAACCGGGTATTGAGATCGTGACGGCGAGTGGGATACCACTGGCGTGAGAAATTAAAGCACGCCGCAAATGCAAGCGCAAGTATCTGATGGATACGGACACTTCAATCTCTGCACACATGGGACGTCTAAACTGACCCGGCTGCAATGCGAACTCATTTGAATACAATCGCCAAGCCCACTCCGCGTTTTGCAGTCTGCAATCCACAATCTGCAATCCGCATACCGGCATCGACACCGGAATTGGCACATTTACATGCAATCTGTATCACCGCCAATATCCATACTTGCATCTAGATTGAAAGGGCTTTGATATGACAATGAAGTCTATTGCCTTACTGGTTCCATTTAGATTAATGGAATTGGCTGGGAATTCTATGAAATAGGTTACGGCATTGTATGCAGATTGTAAATTACCCATTAAAAATACATCATCTGCCATTGCTAGAACGACGTGATAATCGTTTGGATTTAATTCATTCAATAGCACGAATTAGGGTCCCTGGTACGTTACTGATTGATTATTCATTCAATGCTGTGGTTCCCAAAGATTTTACACTAAAAAAAATTATTAAAGATCGTAAATAAACAGTATAAAAAGAATAAAAAGAAGAACTTACTGATGTTAGTCCAGAGAAATAATCACAATTAAGAAGCTTTTAAAGTTTAAAAGATATAAGGATTGCGAATTTATAATAGAATTAAAATCAAAAATCATTTCAAATTTTTGGTATAAAAATCTTCAATTGGATTTTTCAAATTATTTTTTAAACGAACAATTAGGTGCATTTGAATTCAAAATTAGTTATGTTGATGTTAATTCTATACAAGAAGGTTTTTACAATAATAATGAAGTTATTAAAGTAACAAATAATACTTTCTGCTTCATGCTTTTCAATATTCTCAATGATCAAGACAATAAGCAGTGATTTTTATGTTGGGAAAATTTCTGATTCCGATTTCCCCTCTTGACGATTGTCCGGCAAAAAGTCCGGAAATAGAAATGATAGATAAGCCACTGCAAAATCTGAATTGCAGCAGTTTAAATTCTGGTCCGGCAGTGACTGCAACATCAAGTAATTCTGGTTTGGTATCTTTGCTATTTCACAGCTCCCATCTTGCCATGTTTCGCATCCTCGTTGGAGTGGTTTGCGCGGTCCTTTGGTCGCCGGTTAGCCAGGCTCTAGGTCCTGGCTTGCAGGCGGCCAAGCAGTGGAAGCTCCTGCGCTACAACTTCCAGCCCCAGGCGCCAATCACCGATCCCAATTTCTATAACCCGCAAAATGTTCTCATCACGGGAGTGGCCGTCACGGATGATCGTATATTTGTGGCCACACCAAAGCTCTTCTCGGGCGTACCCTCGACTGTGAGTTGGGTGTCCAAGGCCCAGTTCGGGGATTCCCCCACCCTGCAGGCCTTTCCCGATTGGTCCTTCTCCAACACCGGACGCAGTGACTTCAACTGCAGCGATCTCGTCTTGACCTCGGTTTACCGACTGCGTCTGGATTCCTGCAATCGCATTTGGCTGTTGGATGCGGGAATTTCGCGTTCCCTGGAGGATTACGAAATCACCTGCCCACCGAAGATCTTGGTGGTGGACTTGGCCACGGATCGAGTGGTGCGTCGAATCGACTTCCCCCCGGAGGTCCTGCGAGGAGAGTCCCTCTTCACCAACATGGTGATCGATGAGACGACGGCGAAGGGATGCGACGATGTATTTGTCTATATTACGGACACCGTTGAACCGGGAATCATTGTGTACGATAGTGGAAAGGACGTCACCTGGCGGGTCTCGCATCCGGCCATGTATCCCGATCCGGATTTCGCCCAGTCGGAGATCCTCAACGATCGCTTTGTCCTGATGGACGGCGTAGTTGGGATAACTTTCGATGAGCGCACCGGAGTGGTTTACTTCCAGCCCTTGGCCACCGATAGGTGAGTAATCTCTAAAAACGTTTGCTTACATTTTTAAAAATATTACTATCAGCTGAACAACATATAAAACATTGTTTTTGGATTAGCTACTTGTTATACGAAACAGAGTAAGACAGTAAATAATTCAGCCATCATAAACAAGTAAACAAGACCCTCAAAATATATAAAGATTGACTTAAAATAATTGGTCACGTATTTTCAGCAAAGAGTTATTATTTATAATGCCTTACATTTCTTACTTTCAAATTTCAATGTTAGGTTAATGTTGGTTTAAATAATAAGCATTAAATAAATTCAAAACTCATTAAACAAAATTTGTGCTTGGTCGGAAAAAAACTAGTAAATGATTGTATTATAATTCAAAGTAGTTTAAAAGTTGGATTCTCAAATATTTAAGGTCAGTTACAAATTCCTGCATAAAATTTGCAAATATAATAATTGTTTGCAATATTTGTAAGCTTACTTTAAAGGCCTTTAAGATTTCTAAAAGTTTCTAAATGTTCTGAATGTTTTATTGTAAAAAGAGTAACATTTTAAACTGAAACAAACTCCTTATATTTTTCAGAGTTTTCTCCGTGCACAAGAATGTCCTGCGTGCGGGTCCCTTGCCAGATAACAAGATGTTGGATGTGAAGCTGGTGGGCAAGAAGAGTTCCCAGGGCATTGGACTCTCCGTTTCGCCCTTCGACAGCAGTCTGATCTTCAGTCCCATGAGTGAGACAGCCATCGCCTCGTGGAATCCAACGACCAATCAGCAATCCGTGCTGGCCTTCGATCGCGATCAGTTGCAGTTTGTGGCCGATATAACCACTACAAAATCGGAGCCGGGTGTGATCTATGCCATCTCCTCGAAGTTCCACCGCTTCTTCCTGAAGAACCTGAATCCCAATGAGTTTAACAATCGAATTGTGAGGCTGGAACTGCCCGCTGGAAACTCCCTTTTGGGTCATCGAGTTGCCCTGCCCGCACCACCCACTCACAATAGTTTGCTGAACTATGGCGTTTATAATACCCACGGTCAGACCTCGACGAATGCACTGCAGACGTATTTCACCAGTCCGGCGCTGACCACGCCCCTTACCACCAAATCGCCCTTTAAGTTCGAACTCGGCGGAATCGTTAACTATGCGGCCCGAAATCCATTCACGGCTCTCAATCAGGGCGAGGCCTTCCCGCCCAGCAAGGCGACCAGGGACAACTACCAGCGATCGTATCTGGACACTCTGGTGGGCACCACTGCCCCGGCGGCCACCACCCGTGTGGTTTCGGTGCCACCCACTGCCTACAGCAACCGCCACAGTGGCTACTACTATCAGCGAGCAACGAGATCGTTGGGAGAGCAGTGAACGACCACTTGCGGGCACGCTGCGTATACGCAATGCGTAGAGCAGCCGATGTAAATAAATCCCTATAAATGTAAATTGATTAAAATTATTTAAACACAAATATATCCGTATGTTTTTTTTGAGGCCTTTTGAAAAATTTTTAAGCGATAATAGCAATGTGTATTCGTTTTAGTCATAGTTTTTAAAACTGCACGATGAATAACTCAAAACATGTGAGTCGTTCATAAGGCTTTAAAGCCTTGACATTTTCTTAATAATGAACTCCGTAATATTGGAGAGTGAAAATTGATTCATGAAAAGCGACCAGGAAGTTTTACAAATTGTTCAAAAATATTGAAGACAGAAAATGAAAAAAAGGTAATATATTTGGTAAGAAAACAATATATTAGCATCAGTGAAAAGCTATATTAATGTTTCGCATTCAACTTAAAATTCCAATCAATATTTTTTTACTTTCTTTTCACTAGCTAAGTTTTAGATTAATGCTGGCAATAAGTCAACTATTTAACATTCAAACCAATTAATTAAACGTTAATATCTGGGGTGGCACTTTACCATGGATTATTTTCGCATTCATATGCATTGAATGGCAGTATCACAGCTTTATTAATAATCGAAGAGATTAACAATAATGTCGGAACGAGTATTCCACCTGCTGCAGATTAGTTTGGTAACAGCATATGTCCATATCTGGAACAGGGTATTAGAGATTGTTAAATACTTGCAAGGTGATACTCTTGCTTCCGGCAGGTTTTTTATTTTACGCTTCGTTGACTTTAAATATTACTTAATTTGGAAAATTAATATTTGTATCTTAACACCTCTAAATAAGTTGTTTTTTGAGATTATGGCAAAGTAGAGTAAGGTTAAATAAAATGTGCGAAGAATATTTTTTTTTTGTTAATTCCAAATTAAGCGACCAGTTTCAGTCGTCACACAATTTTAGTATTTGAATGGAATTAATAATTTGAAACTTAAACCGGTCGATGGCAGGCGTCGTTGGAATTAGATAGTATCTCCTGCTCCAGGCAGTAATTGATGAGAAAACAAGAAACAAATTGTACAGGGGCAAGGTGTACAGATTTGTATGTTATACCAGAAAGTGACATTTGTAGGCAGTCAAGCGAGTGGGATTGGTTAATTGATTAGGAATTTGATTCGGGGGCAATCAATTGAAACACTTTCTAATATCAATAATAAAATATGAATTGCGAACATGTCCACAAGGTGAATATGCAGAAATACTGCGAACTTTCCATGTTCAACAAGATTTATTTCAAAATAGTTGGTAATAAAATTTGACTTTTGTGATCTCATTTCCTGAATTACATCCTTATATCAGTGATATGTAATAAGTATAAACCATGTATTTTATAAGTCCATCTCCAATAAAATAAAAAATAAAAATAAACATAAAGAAGAAGTGGCTGACGCGCTTAAATCGAAATACATTTCATGACTTTGCATCCATTAAAAATATGTTTTGGTCCCCCATTCATTAGGTTTCGTTTGACCATTTTGAAAGCTCAATAAAAAAGTTTTTTTGTGACTGGAGTAGACTGTCTGATGAACAAAATGGTTTTTGATTAATTAAACAAATTAAACGAAGTTACCGACAAATGCACCACCGTTGCACTCAAATGCCACATTAATGAGGCGTGACATGACAGCCGAACTAGTTTCTGCCACATTTAATGACTTGATTTCTTCATTTTTCTGGTTGTGGTTTAATTCTTAGTGGCGTGCCTCCTACCACATTTTATGCATATTAAAGCAGCAGACCAAAACTAATCATAAGCTCATAAACACCCAATGATTTATTCATTAACGATTGAATGATTGAATTCTATGTTTCTTTAACCAGCAAGCTGATAACAGTTTTAGCATAATTCATGGTTAGTTGAATAGCTAGAAAATAAATAACAAATTTCTATCTACTTAAAGAAGTTTAGTTGTACATACAATTTAAGTTCACTACCAAACGGAATTTCTTTCTTGAATTAAATAATTCATATTATTTAATTCCACCAAATTATGTTTAATCTATATAAGACAAAGCTTTTTTGATTAAGACCCCAAATACATTTCGGTGGTCTCATTATCTCTTCATCAGTTTTTATTGGGTTTTTTACAAGGAAACAAAAAAAAGCAAATGAATGACAAATCAAATAAAAATGTTAGCCCATTAACATACATATGTATTTTGTGATGAATCTTGTCGAAAGTTTTTACGGAAGTGGAAATGGATTCCATTTTAAACTTAATAAAATGAAAGTGAACAAAATATTTAGTTCAAAATTATAACTTTAAATTATAATAGTCATTTTAAAATGTTCGTTGCACTTATTTTCAATATTATTAACTCAATGAATTCGTAATCAAATAAGATATGTTTTAATTTGTTATTTTTAATAGTCCAATGACAGACTAATTTATAATTTTCCTCCAAATTAAGTATTTTAGATGACTGTATTAGTAGCCCAAATGTGCTTGAACCAATAAACTATTAAAATAAACTGGCTGATATTTATAAGCTTGGTTAGCAAGCCAACTGATAAGAGCTTTGACATAAATCAGTCCATGGCTTGTTCGTGGTTTTTTCAATGTCAATACATTAAATCAACACTTTTCTACCTGAGGAACTCTAGTTAGCAACATATGGCTGTGGCTTTATTTAATAAATCATCAAAATTCCGCGATTCGAAGATATTCATACTCTTTTTAACTCATCTAAGAAAATATTTAACAGATTTGATGTTTATAAAGTTGATGTTAAGATTATAGTAATATTAAAAAACATTAACTAACAAATAATCGTAATAAAATTTTATTTTGAATACTAAGTGATTTTAAGGGTAAAAATAATGTATTAATAAATATATTTTTCTTACCCTATAAATACACCAGAGAAGTAATATTATTTAGTGAAACGAATTTATTAATAAAATTATTTTTACTTAGGTCAACGAACGTTTTGGCAAAAAGGAAATACTCTTGATCAGAGTATGGTATTAAAAGATGAGAAATAAACGCAAATAAACAACCGAACTGATACAAAATACATTTTAAAAACCAGTTGGAGCAAGTATGATATGCCATCTTAAAATGGCCTTTGTTTTTGTTATCTCACCGTCTGTATGGTTTTTTGGAGTCCGGTGGGTTAGTATAAACGCAAGAGCCCTCGAGTAAGGATCACTCACTGTGCAGAAGAAACCTGAAAATGTAAACGAATAACTACTTTAACTGGTGACAACATTTAGTGATTACAATCTATTTGGATTTATATATTTAATGTACAACTTTATTCATCCTAGGCTGATTCTAACTCTTATTTTGGGGATTGCTTATCCCAATTTTTGCCTGGCGCAGTATTATATTAATCGCCCCAGCCACAACTTTCCGGAATTCAAGTTTCCCTCAGAAAACAAGGAACTGCCTATAGTTTTTGAGTGGAAGAACATTCAATATGGTTTCCCCAGTGAACAGGAAAGGCAGCAGGTGCTCCGAAATGGTCGCTATAATCCGGATAGTCCCATTCCCATAGATATTGATGTCTATTACCCACGTAAGCAAAATATAAATATTAAGGGAAGTCACAGAAAGAACATAATGATTGTTAATGATTTGCAAAATATTGTCGTGACATATTGATATTTTTTGCTTTACATATTTTCAAATTCGGCTTACGTCCAATTAGCTAAATATGTGTTTGTAAATTACTCAGCTATCATTTATTTTCATAACGAGCTTTTTGGCTGTTTACCTTTTGTTAGTAGGTTTTAAATAAAGGTAAGCTGCATTAATTTAAAATTATTTATGATCATTCCTAAATATACCCTTTGAATACATTTTTTGTTCTACAAATTATTTATGATCATTCTTAAATATACCTTTGAAGTTTTACTATTAAACACCAAGATCATAACCATTTTTTCCCCTTCCTAATTGTTTCCAATAAATATTTCAGCTAATGGAGGACCCGCTCGACACTTTGTGACCACGCCTCGTTTTGGACAGGGCGTTCCCTATTCTCTGGCCTATGTAACGAATGTGCAGAGGGAAAATGGCAGTGAGATACAGGCATATCCCAGTTACCAATGGCACAGCAGCCATGGAGCCAACTGCGATGGCCTGACCTCCGTTTATCGGGTCCACATCGATGCCTGTGGTCGGATGTGGATCCTGGACAGCGGAGAAATAGAGTTTGTGCAGCACTGCGCCCCGCAAGTGGTGGTCTTTGACTTGGCCACCGACCAGTTGGTGCATCGCTATCGCTTACCCGAATCCTCCTACAAGGCGAAGGTGAGCAGGTTCGTGAATATCTTTGCGGACATAAGGGATCCACCGCCCAAGGGAAAGTGCAATGATGTATTCGCCTACCTGGCCGATCCCACCAGCAAGGCGATTGTGGTGTACGATGTGGTGGGTCAGAATTCGTGGCGCATTGAGAACAAATTCACCTATCCGGATGCCAAATTCGGCACCCACACGGTGGCAGGTGAGAGTTTCGAGCTGTTGGATGGACCCTTGGCCCTGGCGGTTACTCCCTTGGGTCTGGGAATGCGCCGTCATCTGATCTTCCACGCTCTGTCCAACGAACTGGAACTGGCCATTCCCTTGGATATCCTGAATAATGCCACCAAGTGGCAAGGGGGCTTGAGTGCCTCACTCTCGGAATTCGTGTCCTTGGGAAGGAGGGGCGTTCAGTGCGCTTCGCATGCGATTAGCAGGCGTGGAATCTTGTTCTGCGGTTTCCTAGATCCCATCGCAATTTTCGGCTGGGACATACGGACGCCCTACAACCGACAGAATGTGCAACTATTGGCCCTGAATCCGGATACCCTGCAGTTTGTGAGCGGAATGAAGATTGTACAGAGACCTGCGGATGGGCGGGAGGAATTGTGGCTGCTGTCGGATCGTCTGCAGAAGATATTTGCCGGAACCATCGACTACAGGGAAATCAATTACCGGGTGCTGCGATGCGATGTGGACGACCTGCTGCAGGGGCGGGGCTGCTTTTAGAGCCCAGAGACCCTTGAGAACCGAGAGGCTGGCTGTGTAAAACACACTTTAAGCCGCCATAAAAGATGTCCATCCATAAACCTTGGGACTATTCGAAAGTGTTTGCTTGGCCGCCACAGGTACACGACCCTTGTCTTTGATCTCGATGGTCAATTACACTCGGAAAAACAATTACACAGTCGTCCAATCATTTTAAAATATTTTGTGATTATATAACTTTTATCTAGTTTTAGTTTTTAAGATTTGGAATTCCCTTTTCAACTTTTTATCTGAAAAAATCCCAACCTCTCTATATTATATAACAATTAAATGTTTCAAAAATTGTAATGGCAAAAAAAATAAAAGATTATAGTTTAATATTTAAAACTACAAAATAAACACTTATTTAAATTTCCATGGCACTAGGAAGTGTTTTTGAGTTTACCAAAATAAAAATGAGTTAGCAGTCTAGCACATATTGTTTAAGTGCACTTTCGACTAAAGGTTAACAACTTTTGCGCCTACCTGCACATCTTCAGTCTTCGGAAACCGTTTGAACAGCATGGAACTGTCACTTGGCAGGTCCTCACTTAGTGCCATGATAGCAATCCTCCTCGGCTTGATCTGTGTGGTTGGGGGCCAGCGATTGGTCCTCAAGGAGCTGCACACTCTCCACCAGTGGACGAATCTCAGCTTGGGAGACCATCCGACCAAGGACAATCGCTTCCTGCCGGTGGATGTGGACATTGAGTACGGCGATGAGGGCAGACATCGCACCTTCCTCACGATCCCGCGACTCGGCATGGCCACACCCTTTACACTGGCCACCGTGTTTGACGATGACAACGAGGTGGTGGAGAATCCCAGGCTGGTGGCCTATCCCAATGCGGAGTGGCACGTGCCCCCCAATAATTGCTCTGGCATCACCTCCGCCATTAGGACCTATGTGAGTTTCAAAATGCATTATTCGTAATTATAATAAGCTAAAAACTGGGAATAATTAGGCACAATGGAATAGCTAATTTTTAACAATACCTAGTAAGGTTAAAGTCCTCAAATATCTATAATGATATTCGTATTTATTTGGCTTAACATATTGCTTATTTTTATTATAGTTACTATATATTTAACAACTGAACAACAAGTGTTAGGACTCGATAAATTTTTCAATATATTTAGTAAGGATTAACCTAAATCCGTTTTTTGTTGCTCGTAACATAAAGTGTAATTTAAGTGGATTTCTAAATCCGTTCTGTTTTTTTATAATTCTCAGATCGACGAATGCTGGCGTCTTTGGGTGGTAGACTCGGGGCAGGTCAACTCCATACAGCTGTGTCCACCGCAGATCCTGACCTTTGACCTGATCAGCGATGAACTAATACAGCGGCACTCACTTCCTCCGGATGCCTACACGCCCAGCGTTTCCATCTTCACAGCTTTGGTGGTGGATCTGGCGCAAAGTGGGACGCCCAATCGGTGTGTGGGTGGCACAGCCTATATAGCCGATGCCTGGGGATATGGCCTGATCGTGTTCGACTCCTTGTCGGGCCGATCCTGGCGCATAGAGCACGAGTCCATGAGGCCCGTGGATTTGGTGGGTACGCGATTGGCCCGATCCAGCAACTCCCAGGCGGGAATATTCACAGTGAGCCTCAGTCCCAGTGAAGTTGAAGGTAATTTATCGGAAGATCTAGCTAAAAACATAGAAATTATATTTGAAATTAATGTAAGAACAAACAAAATATTTTTAGAGCGCTTCCTGTACTTCCACACACTGAATGCCTTCAATGAGGTGAGGGTATCCCTCAGTCTGGTCAACAACGAAACAATCTGGAAGACCACGAATGCCAGCCAAATCAAGGAGCACTTTGACATCCTGGGCACCCGGGGAATCCAATGTGAATCGGAGGTGATGGATCAGTCCGGGAATCTCTTCTGCAGCCTCATCAGTTTGGGGGCTCTCATCAAGTGGAAGGAGAGCTCCAATTACACGGCGGACGACCTGCGAGTGGTGGCCTACAATCCGCACAAGATCAAATTCGTTACGGGCCTCAAGATCAACCGGAATTCCAAGGGAGAGGAGGAGCTCTGGGCCTTGAGCAGTCAACCGAAACTTTTTGTGGGCGGAGCTCTGGCCGAGAACGAGGTCAAGTTCCAAATAATTGGCTGCCGCACAGCTGACCTCCTTGCTAATACCCCGTGTACAGTGGGTGCTACAGAAACCACGCCCACTAAAGATTAAATATATCTTAGGTCTAACGAGTTTTAAGCTACGTCTATCGATAACTGGTATTTGAATTGATAACTCTACAAAGCTGACTGCTATGACTTAGATTGATCTGCGGGCACACTGAATCGGCGTTGCCAGATCCATTCTAACCAATAGTATCGAATAAACATATGATTTTCGTTCACCTCTATGTTTACGTGTATAATTTTGTTTTGGATTTATTAACCATTAAAATCAATATAATTTAAATATGACGAACCTACAACGCTGGCTATTTTACGCATCGCTATTTGCAGTGCCATATCTTTCAATTTGTTTGGGAACAGTGCAAACGCAATTTACAAACAAGTATTTTCTGCACATTCAACTTCTGCCACTTCTACTTCTCGTGATTTTCGGCGTAAGTTCTTGCCAACAATGCCGCTGATAACGCCTGTTACTAATTATTATGATTGCATCCTCAGATCTATTCCGTTTGGACAGTTCTATATAGAACTCTAACTTTTAACGACTGTCCCGAGGCCGCCAAGGAACTTCAAGATGAGATTCTGGAGGCACGCAAGGATTTGATAGCCAAGGGATTTCGGTTTCGCGACTGAAGAGCAGGGATTTCAACCTCCCAGGACATGTGCATGTTAATCTGTAATTCCATTATTTATAAAAAAAATCACGCAACTGTACTCTAGACCACTTTTTGTGTGGGCGGATGTCCTGTAAGGGTTGATTTCCCCAGGTGCCAAAAGTTTGAAACAAAAATATTCTGAGGTTTTGTAAGGAATAACATTCTTAGGGAATCAAAAAAATCAAATAATTAAATTAAAGATAAACAGTAAAATTTGTTTTTTTTTTTTTCCTCTTAAGATAAACATTGATAAGAATTTTTAATTTAAAAAATTTTAGACAAAATTATTTCCGATTTGAAAAACTTATCTTCTTGAAAGGAATAAGGGGGCGCTAAAGACTCTTTTTGATTTATAACAATCAACTAAATTTAATACAGTCTTTAAGTTATTTCATTATACAATTTAAAGCTAAATGCAGCCGACCTTAAGATACAACTATATACATAAGCCAGAAATTAGATCGGATAAAAATATCTCCTGATATACTTAGCTTAAATTGTGAACTCCATCTCTGACTGGAATAAAACTCGATCGAGAGTCTGGAATATTGATGTGCACGCGTACATAGAGTAAGAATCTATATAGAGGCATAGAGTAAGAAACTATATAGAGGTTTCATTTGCTCTGCCCGCGCTCTCGAGTGACTTTGCCAGTGATGCCACGTACGGGAAAAACGGAAAAAAAAGAAAGTTTTTCATTTGTTCGATCGAACTGGAATCGAGTCCCGCGGTGATAAACGCGGTGAAACCTCTTTATAGTTTCTATGTGTTTCTATGACACAGGAAACAACAAAGCTGAAATCACACTGGTCACACCGACCGTGAAAAAGTAAAACGAATATACTGTCGGCTTTTTAAAATATACTTTTAATACCATTTTATTTTTCAAATATGAATACCCTAAATGATCTAGTGATTTTCAGTTGAAAAATGGGCAACACTAGTTATAGTATCGTTATATCCAAAGCATTCCGGTTACCTAATACTCCACTGAAATTCAAACATTGCTGGATACACAGAACCGATTCTTCGCAAAAATATGTCGAGAAAAATTATATAAAATTATTTTAAGTTTAGCCGTTACAAATAGTTTGGACTTACACTGAAATTATACAACAGTAATTAGAGATATTCATATATTCATTTTCAATGTCAATATAATTGGTTCAGTAATACATTATTTTATTTGGGCTTTACCCAAAACGCAAATACATATTTTGAATTTCTCTTCATCCTTTTCGACTTTCTGAATTTTTTTCTGAACGAATATAAACAACAAATTATAAATTTATATTTAATTTTAATTCGTTTCCTTCGTTCTTTGGTAATTTTACATATTCAAACAAATATTAGTTCCTTTTACATTATCAACAATTTATTCAGGAATGCCAAACTATATCAATTTTGTTAGTTTCCAAGTGAGTAAACCTTTGCTCCCATGCTTTTGTATTCACATATCTACATATGTATGTATCACTAATGCTTTATTTTGAAATAAAAGACGTAATCAATTTATATTTCACAACGTCATTATTATCACTGTGCAAATATTTGTACGCCCGTATTGCCTTTTCGTCATAGTTGATGTCTCAACAGCTTCCGATGGTGAATCATATTAGTTTTCGCCACTCTTAAGAAGCTCACGTGTTTTTTTAAGGACCAAGATCTCTTACAATTGTTACCAACCATTAAATATTTGAATTTTTACGTTACTTTCACCCCCTCCAGAGACCTCTCAACCCCACAAATAAACACTCTCCCGCTCTCTTGGATCTCAATCGCCGGCTTTTCGCTTCCAATCACTTTCCAACGAGAGAGCGCCAGTATAAAATCGGAGGTTGGAGCGCAAAAAGCCATAGTATTTATTCACATCGTTTGCAGTTCGCATCGTCAGACTTGTACGTTTAAAAGTAAAATTTCATTGGTAAATGTTGAGGAATTTGTAGATAAAACATTTTGTTTACTCTCGCTGTGCCAGAAATCGCAAATTCAAGTGCAAAAGCAATCCGAAAAGTGAAAAGAAAGTGTGTGCTAAGCAATCAGATTAAAGCAAGAATTTTTGGTGCCAAGGGCATTTTGTAGAAACCTGGGCGTGGCGTCAGAAGAATTCTCCAGAATCACTCCCATGAGAGATGAAATTGCTCTATTTACTTCGAAGTGTACATAGTTCCATACGCAGTTCAAATAAAAGAGTCGGCAAGGGGAAAAATACAAAATCGAAAACCGAGATGACATCATCAAAAGCGCCTCTCTTTTGGCGTTTCCTCTCCCCGTTCGCAAACGTGTGTGACTTTTGCTCATCTCCCCACTAAATCTAAGTAAACTTTTCGTCCGATTCTTCTTTTTTCACTTGGGATGAGAAACAGAATTCTTTAGAATAGCGTCAAAATGTCTTTCATGTGCCGTTTTCCCTGCCTAATTTTGTAATTCAATCAACTTCAATTGCTCTGATAGAGGCTCCAAAGTACACAAAATCTTTTAAATAAGCGCTCGGTTGGATTTTAAGTATTACTCATCGGATGTGGCCACATTCCGCATTTTATAAAACTAGTAGTTGTGCATTTAAGGCCGGGCAATTATACTAGTATAGGTGTGTCATCAAGGTTTATTACCGACTAAATTGCCCTCCACAATTGTAAAACATTTCTAAACTTATATTCAAGGTACAGTTCACCAGGGTCTCGAAAAGAAGTTAGTAAAAGCTTTTGTTTATGAAGTTGTTCACACATAGTCACGAGTTGTACCAGTTTCAGAGCTCTCTTTTTACATACATATTTCTCACGATATCTAGATTTTCATATCTCTATTATTCAAGCCGTGTTCAAAGCTTATAATTGACGTCACAAATCTTGTGAATCATTAAGTTCTGTAATTTCAAATGTATCACAACTCACGATGGTGTGAGATCTATTTATAGAAAATCATCAGATACGTTATGGGTACAACATCTGCATTTTCCAGTCCCCCAACCACCTCCAAAAGTGTTTCATATGGAATAAAAGAACTCTAACTTATGGGTGTTTCCAATAACAGACGTCTGTGCAGATACAATTTGGGTCAAATTAATAACACTGATAATTCCAATTGTTTTCTAAAGGATTTCGAAATATTGATAATTAACAGATTATCCCACACTTAAATAAATCAGAAAAATATTTTTGTAATATATATTATTTTATTTTCTATTTTTCTTCTAATTTGAGTTATTAAAAATGTGATTCTTAGAGAACATAATAAAAATAAAACTAAATACTATTATCTTGACTTTGGCTGTATACCATACGTATAACAACCGGTTTTAGCTTTGGCCAAAACATTTTTGTTTGTTTATAGCTTGACTGCAGAGGCGTCCGTAGTTGTTTCTGTTTTTTTTTGGGTGGCCTGTTTGCAGCGTCGCCACGTCAAGTCTTTTATAATGCTTTTTTCAGCTGCCTTTTGTTGACTTTCTACTTTGGCGGCAGCATAGAAAGGCAAACATATTTTCGTGTGTAGTTGAGATACTAATTCAGGAGCGATCAGAAATTTCAATCAATTTATCATAAAGTCATTTGGCCCTATTGATTTTGGTGATTATGTGGGCTTGTGGGGAAATCCCTCGAGATAGTGTTGTACTTGACAACTGAAGTGGGCAGGCCTAGAACGAAAAGTTGGGAGTGGACTGAGAAAGACATTTCCCTGAAGCTTTCTCTTGGCCACAAACGAGCCGTGCCCGATGTTTTTCAAAGCAGAACGCAATGAGCTCATCCGTTTATAAGGCCATTTCGTGTGGGTTCGGTCTGGCCTATCACGAAACAACCTGAAAAAGCTATTTGGTTATCAGACGCACCCGGTTTCAGAGTTCCACCTCCTGCCAAAAGAAAAGTGGTAACTTTCACTTTCCTCGGTAGTACGTTGAACTTGGCTTGGGCCCATTCCGAAACAACAACTATGAAAACATCTGGGTAAATAAACTAGGGAAGAAAATCAATGGGAAAAAGTGTTTTTTTTTAGCCAAGCGTCAGGCTGGCTACGGGGCGTATACTTAATGCGAGGGTTTTACGATGTTGATGATGTCACCAGGCAGGGCCCGAAAATAAAGGCCGGCTTTTTAGCTCGGGGGGCCATATAGTAGCTGACGTCACAGGGGGTTAATAATCTATCACGTTTTTTGGTTACTAGCAATCACTGAGCTATTATTCATTATGATTTTTCACTTCCTACTTACAGATTTACCACAAAAACCAAAATCAAAATGAGTTCCGCTGAGTACTACCCTTTCAAGGTAAGTTTACAATTTATTGTTTTAGGGAATAAAAGAGCTGTAGATTTATTAAAGTCAATTATTTCATTTAATTAAGCTCGTTAATACAGCCACAGCCAAGCAGTTTATAAAAAAAACTCACTAGATATATTGAAACTTAATTACAGCTGATTTACAATTACAGAACAACTGAATTGATTAGACTAGATTTTTAAAGTACTTGCTTATTTTAACGTCTAAAACTCTAAGGAGGGCATTTTATTTCTGTTTATCTCAAAAAATTATATGGTCGGCGAGATTGCCGTAGCTTTGAAAATTCTCGAAGCAAAATTCAGCATCTATTCTATCTGCATACACCAACCAAATACTAAGTAATTAGCTATAATTGTGCTATTAAGTGTCCATCAAATGGTGTACAGTATAGTAGATAATTGTTGAAAAACAAGTACTGGCTGATGGGAAAGAGAGTGATAAGAAAGCTATATATGTGTATGTTTGAGTGCATAAAAAAAAATAAAATACCATCATAAAATTATGCAAAAAACCCAGATAACAAAGAGAAACAACTATATACATATTCTAGGAATACCGCAGGGTAATATTGAGTCACAGCAGTGACACCCTTATTGGGATTACGTGCTTTGCATTAAAATAAACCATATTATTCACGCTTGTACACTTATTACTCACATACTGATTGGTTTGTGTTTGCCATTTGATTTTGCAGTGCACACCCACCGTCTACCCTGCGGATCCCTTCGATCCCGTCGAGGATGCGGCCATCCTGCGCAAGGCAATGAAGGGCTTCGGCACCGACGAGAAGGCCATCATCGAGATCCTGGCCAGGCGTGGCATCGTCCAGCGTTTGGAGATCGCCGAGGCCTTCAAGACCTCGTACGGCAAGGACCTGATCTCGGACCTGAAGTCCGAGCTGGGTGGCAAGTTCGAGGATGTGATCATGGCGCTGATGACGCCACTGCCCCAGTTTTATGCCCAGGAGCTGAACGACGCCATCTCGGGTCTGGGAACCGACGAGGAGGCCATCATTGAGATCCTCTGCACGTTGTCCAACTATGGCATCAAGACCATTGCCCAGTTCTACGAGCAGAGCTTCGGCAAGCCCCTGGAATCCGATCTGAAGGGCGACACCAGTGGCCACTTCAAGCGACTGTGCGTATCCTTGGTGCAGGGCAACAGGGACGAGAACCAGGGTGTGGATGAGGCAGCGGCCATCGCCGATGCCCAGGCTCTCCACGACGCCGGCGAGGGACAGTGGGGCACCGACGAGTCCACCTTCAACTCGATCCTGATTACCCGCTCCTACCAGCAGCTGCGCCAGATCTTCTTGGAGTACGAGAACCTGTCCGGCAACGACATCGAGAAGGCCATCAAAAGGGAGTTCAGCGGCTCCGTGGAGAAGGGTTTCTTGGCCATCGGTATGTTATAAGCTCATAAGATTATTGCCCCATTGCAATTCCCTTCTAATTTATATTTTCTCCTTCAGTCAAGTGCTGCAAGTCTAAGATCGATTACTTCTCGGAGCGGCTCCACGACTCGATGGCCGGCTTGGGCACCAAGGACAAAACTCTGATCCGGATCATCGTGAGCCGCTCGGAGATCGATCTGGGTGACATCAAGGAGGCATTCCAGAACAAGTACGGCAAGAGCTTGGAGTCCTGGATCAAGGTAAATACATATTTCAGTTGCTTATTTGTGTGTGCCCAAGAATTATTCACTTTGCACCCTACTTTAATACCACTAACTCGCATTCGAATGTCTTGTGCAATAACAATAATTTTAATCAACCAATCATCAAGCTGGCTTTTCCTGTTGTTGTTTCTTTTTCCCACACTTTATGGTCGAATTTTGATGCCATTATCCTTTCCCGCCCGATTACTTCATTTGTGTGCATAAAACATTAAAACTTGGCATATTCTATATATTTTTAGGGCGATACATCCGGCGATTATAAGCGTGCCCTATTGGCTATTGTTGGCTACTAAAATAGAAATCCCAATCCGACATAAACTTGTCTCTTTCATCTGTTCCACGCCCTAAACTATATGCATAACCAAATGTACAAACGAAATTCAGATATCGAATAGTTGACAATGTATAAATTTTAAACTGGAACAAGTTTTAGCGAAGACGAGGCCACTCAGTGCATTTAAAGTCGTAGAATCAGAATCCCCAGTTCGCATCCTGTTAATTATTATAATTATTGTGACTATTATTATTATGACTATGCACGCCACATGCACATAACTGTATCTCTTTATTTACTACACCTAAGCCTATATACATTGCTATGTAGCTTATAATTTCCGTTTTTTCGAGTCTCATTTGATATATATTTACATTTAAAAAACGCAACAAAATAAAAAATATGACAAAAAATAAAAACAAAATTCAAAATGGTTTTCTGTTACCGTTACCAGAGGTAGCTACACTGCTTGTCATGTAGATAACAGCGCTACATTGGGCGCTTAACTTCATAACATTAAATAGGTCGATGGTTTAATTAATACAAAAATTATGTGAAATTGGTCTAAAATAACAGCTTTTTACTGGTTATAAGAACTTGATCAGCAATAAAATATGCACAGAATCGGGATTTATATTAATCGTGCCTTAAATTAGTTGCACTGCTTGCTTAAGTATATGTCCATTGAATGTAAATATTATGTAAAGTAGCACTTCAAATATGTAGAGCTTAAAACTGAACATAGAAGAAAGATACAAGATAAATCTATTTGCTGATCAATTACTTATACAGTAGTTAATTGTTCCTTGATCAATTTTAATAAACCAAATCATAACCCTAATCCTAAAATGAAAAGCTTCCGGGTATTAATCAATGCATAAGCCATGTATACAAAGTAAAATGAGTTTAATGCCCTGACCCTCTGCTCTTTTCACGCTTTATCTCTACCGTTAACCCCAATCAATCAACAACAGGAGGATGCCGAGACCGATATTGGATATGTTTTGGTCACTCTTACCGCTTGGTAGATGGATGCATCCAGAATAAATAAGCAATATTCCCCACTGCTTAAGTAGAAAACGCCAAAAAATCAAAACGAATATAATTGCATTTCCCAAAAGAAAAGCGGAGAACAAATGAAATTATCAAAATATATTGTGTTCTAAAAAAAACATTTAGTATTTACCCCCTGTGCAGTAACGTCTAACGTCCAAGTCGATGTGTTTGACAAAGATTATTTAACATTTTGACATATTTTATTTTGTATACATGTTTTATTGTAAATTATTTTGCATCGAACTCTTATGTTTGTGCTTGTATTAACTAATAAAGTTGGCTTACATTCAACGGCAAAACTGGGTCAGACTCACCATCCTCCTCCCCTCTTGATCTCGTTTGCAGGACGACCTCTCCGGCGACTACAGCTACGTGTTGCAGTGCCTGGCCTCCTACTAAGGATTTCCTCATCGCCGAAGCATTTCACATCGCTCAGCCATTCTATTTGTTGTAACTTTTATCTTAATGCAAACCTCGTTTGCTAATTTTTTCGTGGAAGATTCATAGCCTATATTCAATTCATAAATGCATTATATTATAAAATCATGGAAACGAATTTGGAAGTTTTTCACTTAACTAGGATAACCGAAACCGTGGAAATGGGTGAATGGGGAATATTTGTTTAGGGGGAATGCTAGTAGTAGCGTCTACTTGGCTACTCGATCCTGGTAGGCTGCCCACAGGCGATCGCGGTAGGTCTGGGCCGCCTGCTCCGGATTAGTGGCTTTCAGGATTCCCCTGCCCACCACGCCGATGTCAGCTCCTCGTTCCTTCACCACACTCTCTGGGCTCTGGTACTGTTGGCCCAGCTGGTCTACGCTCTCGTCGATCTTTACTCCAGGTGTCAGCTGCAAGAGTCCGGGAAAGGCGAAGGCATCGGACGATTGACACACCACACCGGCCACGAAGTCCACATCGGCTCCCTCCGTGGCGATCTTGTTGCTGTTCTCCTTGTACTTGGCATCGATCAGGTTGCCACTGGCCGACATCTCCGACAGCAGGAATACGCCGCGCTCCTTGCTGGCTCCATCCTCGCCAAGGCCCGCCTTCAGACCCTGTAGAATACTGCGTCCTGGTAAAGTGTGGGCCGTCACCAGGTCTGCCCAGCTGGAAATCTTGTAGATGCCCTTGCCGTACTGCAGGGACACCGTGTTGCCAATGTCCGCGAACTTTCGGTCCTCCATCAGAAGGAAGTTGTGGCGCTGGGCCAGAGCCTGCAGGTCGCTAATGAATTTATCGCTAAAGTCCTCGACGATGTCCACGTGCGTCTTCAGCAGGCAGATGTACGGACCGCATTTGTCGGCCACATCCAGAATCTCATCCGCCCGGGTTAGATCGGCGGCCAGGCAGAGGTTCGTCTGCTTGGTGGCCAGCAGGTTGAACAGCCGCTTGGCCACCGGGCTCTTGGCCAAGTTGGCTCGACTCTCGTAGGTCAGTTTAGTGCGCTGCAGGTCGTTGGCTGAGGAATAAGTCAAAATAGATTGGTTACCACTTGAAGAAATTACTAAATGATGGTCCTATCTTATCGCTCTCGTTGCTAACTTTAGTATCAATTATCTACTACCACTTTTGCTTTTTTTTTATGTGAATAGGCATTGCCGATACCTACTCTATATATTTAAATGTTATTCTTTAAAGCTTTCTAGCTTATTATAACATACGCGTTACATATTTCTGGAATGGAAATTTATCTATCACATTTTAAATTTGATTTTCTTTAAGAATAAGCCTTTAACAAAAATTAACTTAATACAAGTTGTATCAGTATGTAGATCGCATCAAACAAAACTTATGGATCTTAAATTAAATATTCAAATTTATTCAAGATCTTTGGAGCTTTTATATATTTTCGAAAGAGAGACCTCAAAATCGATACTGAACAAGAACATGTACTCATAATGGTTATACCTGTAGAATACTCTTAGAAGGGTATAAAAAGACTACGATCATTAATTAAGACAAAACAAGAGTTCGATCACTTTTCGGGTGAAATATTGAAAAGAACCGGTTGTCATACATTTGAAGAAGGCGAAAAAGAACAAATCACCAATGCTTATTTTTAGAGGCAGCCACGAGATGGGCTTGATTTGAGAAGGGGACAGGCCCTCGAGTGGCCTGATAAGCATGGCATAACTGAGTGGAGCACTGTTTGGAATCACGTGCCGCAGTCCCGGGAACTTGATCTGGTCCGAGTGGGGAATCCAGATCGGCTTTCCGCTGTTTATGGCGGTTGTATAACGAAAGCAAATTTACGAACTTTATGACACCGCGACTGGAGCTCCCCTAATTGAATTTAGTTCGAGGCCATGCGCTGCCCGAGTGCCATGTACCCATGTACCCATTATCTAGCTATCTGCTATATATCTAGGGGGATCCGGAGCATACACACCTTTGACCACGTCAGCCTTATCACCGCCGACAAAGGTTCCATCGCTGTTGATTTGGACGGCGGCTATGTACTTGGCCACCGCCTCCACGGTGGACTTCTCAATGCGTCCCGCCTCGTGGAGGGTGTTCAGCAGGAAGGAGAGCGTGAAGAGCGAGTGCATCCTCACTCCGTGCTTGGCAATGTTGGCCACTCCGCCTTGTTCCCGGTTCACGACGACCACGGCGTCGGTGACGACAATGCCCTCGCTCTGCAGATCCCTCACTGTGTCCAGGATGCTGGAGCCGGAGGTGACCACATCCTCGACAATCAGACAGGTGTCCCCAGCATTGAAGATGCCTTCGACAAGCTTCTTGGTGCCATAGGCCTTGGCCTCCTTGCGCCGGACCAGCATCGGAGTACCTTGCTGCACGGACACTATGGTGGCCAGTGGGAGCGCAGTATACGGAACTCCGCACACGTGCTTGGCGGTCAGCTGCTTGTCCTTGATGTGCTCCACCAGGAGGTCGGATACAGTTTGCTGGGGGAGATTGATTATGAGTATTGTGACAACACAGAGAATGGGGTCCCAAATACTAACCATCACATCCGGATAGCTGACGATCACACGCAGGTCAAAGTAAACCGGCGAATTGATGCCCACCTTCATCTTGAAGTCGCCGAACTTAAAGGCATTGATCTCGAACAGCTTCAGGACCAGGGCGCGCAATTTATCCGAATTCTGGGCAACCATGGTGACAATACTCGATTTGTAAACTGTGGACACGTGCTAGCTCAGCTCCAATAAGAACCTTCCAATTGGGAGTCTTACACTTCTTTTAAACATGCTCCCAGTGTGAACGTATGCTGCAAGCGTTATGGTCTTTTTCATTACCACCTAAATTAACTGCTAGTCTGGCAGCTCTGGCTCGGTGGAAAACTTCGCTAACCAACAAGTAAGAAGTTTCGATTTGAAACTAAATCGTTACATTCCATTTAAACGTTAAATCTTCACTATAACCCCATTTTTAAATAAAACAAATATTTTTGTCGCCAGTTTGGCGGGAAAAGTATATGTATTCCTTTTATGGTAAATAAATATAACTTCTATTTATTTTCGTGCACAGATAAATATAATTTGAAGCCCATAATCACCAATACTCTTATCTGCAAAAATACTCTTGTGAATTCATTTTTAAATATTTGAAATCAATTTATGACTATTAGATTGTTTTAGTCCGAAAGACTTTGCTCCACCCACAATCCCCCGCCTTCAACTTTTTGGGGGTGGAGTTGCAGTCTAGTCATCTATCAACCACCAATCGCAGTTCTTAAAATTCAACTACCATTTCAAGGCTAAAGCGCCTGCGTAAGTCAACAAAGTTTCCGCATCAAGTCAAGGCTTTGAAACAATTCCCAGATCCTTTGGTCCAAAGTGTTTCCAAAATTTAGTTTCTTTTCGCTGGCCCCCAACTAAGTCGCAGATTTCTGCTCGAAAGCAGAAACTTCATTGTGCAATTATCGGTTTTAATTGAATCTATTGTTCGGCTTCACGAATGGAAAGTGTTAGTGCTGAACCTGTTGGTGAAGTGGCTGCAAAGCGTCCTCGACTGGCGGGCTCTTCCAAGGGCTCCAAAATAGTTGAGCCCCAACTGGCCAAGGTCGCCAATCGGGTGCCCAAATGTGCCCGCTGTCGCAACCATGGGATTATTTCGGAGCTACGAGGACACAAGAAGCTCTGCACCTACAAGAACTGCAAGTGCGCCAAGTGCGTCCTGATCTTCGAGAGGCAACGCATCATGGCCGCTCAGGTGAGTTTTAGTTATTTTATAGAAATCTATATAATGATTTTTTGGGCTGTAAAATAATAAAGATGCAAATAAGTTCCTAAACAAAAATATTTTTTTATTTCAGTATGCTTTATTTAAAATTATCCTTTCATATTTAATCTTAAATAATACTTATGTTTGATTTAAAACATTTCTTAAAGTGATATTTTATTGGTACTATTTCTTTTTAATACTTTAACTGACAACGTTTTTGTATTAAATAACAACAAAGTAAAAAAATTTTGTAATATTGTGGGTATTTTCCTCATTTATCAAACAAACAAAGAATTTTAAGTCTGCAGATTCCGCCTATTTGCTAAGGCTTTTAATTAAATTATTACATTATTCCCTTTAAGGATAGTTTAATTAGAAGTCTGCCTGCTTTATTGACTAGTTGTATCCAGGATCTAATACGTAGGCCACCCCATCCTGATTCAATCAATCTGTGTAACTGAATTCAATTGCCAGCTTCCTAAGAAAAATAGTTAGCTATGCCATTTATATTGTCTTTAGATTAAGCGCTGGCCAAGCGCTCAATTCGAAACACAAATAACCGGTGGGCAGAGAACCCCAGAAATCCGCTCAAGCCCCACTCCAATCCCAATCCAAAGTTGAACAGCCAATGAAACGGAATACGGGAAACGGATTCAGGCAGGACAACCAGTCCGGTGCTCCCTCCCCTTCGGTGATGATGATGATGGAAAGTTGTCAAAGCGTAGGAACAAATCGACCAAAATATCCGCTTACCAAAACTGTTTGCACAAGTGTGGCTCCGTCTCGCATTTCATTAGATCAGCGTGGGCGATACCCCAAGGAATTGCTGTGGTCTTTGTTTGCGGAAAAGTCAAACAGCAGCAGCAGACGGAGATGTTCACTTGTCGCATATTAATTTCCATTGTGGTCTTTCAGGTTGCCCTCAAGCGTCAGCAAGCGGTGGAGGATGTGATTGCTATGCGCTTGGTGGCCAACAAAACGGGCCGATCCATCGATGTCCTGCCGCCGGGCAACATCTTTGGTCTGACCGTGACCCAGCCCAGTTCGCCGCATCCTAGGAGGGAGGATGACCAGCCGGAGAAGCCTCTGTCGGAGGAGCAGAAGCAGCTGGCTCCGCCGAAGGAGGAGGAGTACAACGAACCACCGGCGGTGGCCCAGGATCTCAGTGCTCCCCGGCGGGATAACGTCTCCCAAACGGCCATCGACATGCTGGCCCAGCTCTTTCCCCAGCGAAAGCGATCTGTCCTGGAACTGGTCCTCAAGCGCTGCGATCTCGACCTGATCCGGGCCATTGAGAACGTCTCGCCCACGGGCAGAGCCACGCCAGTGGATGTCACCAGCAACCATCAGGAGCCAGGAGTCTTGCCCAGTGTGCCGCAGACCACGCCCCCCAGGAGCAGCGCCTTCAGGCCTGTAATTACTGATCAGGTAAGAGGGCAATCAGGGGTAAATTAATTGACAATTGTAAGACAAGATCTTAAAAAAGTTAACTTCGTCTTAACAACTAGCTGAAATACACTTTTCGGTTTCTATATTTAGATAGTTTCCTGTCCAAAGGATTAAGAACCATTTAAAAAAATGAATACAAAGTATATTCGCACCGTATTTCTTACCCCAATAGGTTCAAAAATATATTTATTCTCCATTTTGATTTGTGTAATTTAATGCAATAAGCTACAATTTAATTTATTTAATATAACCTCCTAGCTGAAATTTTATAAAATTCCTTTGGTTGTATATTTAAAACTGCAATCCAAATAATGTATCCCCTTTCAAGTTTTTTATGTTAATATATTATATACGGGTAATCAATAAATTGTTTTTCTTAGAGCTTGTAAATTCTTACCTTTCAGTACCAGAACAAATCGATGGTGGAGCTGAAGCCGCCGGTGTTTGGAAGCAGTGCGTCGGCGGCGGCTGCCGCCATTTGTGCCTACCCCAAGTGGTTCGTGCCGCTCTCGTTTCCGGTGACCATGGGCCACCTGTCCAACCTGGCACCGCGATGCACCTTGCCCAACTGCGCCTGCCTGGACAGCTACCAGTTCCACTAGGAGCTCCACTATCACAAAACTACCCATAATTCTATTGAAATAAATTTATTTAACCTAACTACATGCTGAACTATCTTATGAGTAAGTGGGCCATCTCCGAGCTTCACTTGGAGGTCTCCTCCGTCTCCTCCTCCTCGTCGTCGTCCTCATCATCCTCGGACAGATACATGCGATCCTCCTCGTCGCTCTGCTGGCCACTCCGGCTCCCACTGCCGAGGTTCAGGACGGGAACGCTGCTACTCGAGGCGGTGGTGGGGGATCCTGCCGAGGCCATTGCTCCCTGGACGGATGCACTGCGCTTGCTGAGATTGGCCCGTCGCCACTTGGCCCGCCGGTTCTGAAACCAGGTCTTCACCTGGCGATCGGTCAGTTTCAATTGGAGCGCCAAGTGTCGCCGTTCCTCCGGTGAGAGATACTTGGAGTTGGCAAAGCGTCCCTCGAGATTTTTTGTCTGCTGGGAGGTGAACCGGATCTGACCGCCCTTCCGCTTCACGCCGAAGTTGGACATGTAGAAGCTGGCCGCCGGATAGGCATTGCAGTAGAGAGCGGCGGCAGCTGAGGCCGGATTTGGAAAGCCTGCAAAGGAAATGGATAAAATGTAAGTAATTGGTTTTGAATAATATTAGGGAGTCTTGGGGAGTACCTAGATAATAACAAAATATGTTACTTTTCTGCCTTACTTACTCAGTTGAACAACATAGATACCAATACCTAGGCATTGATTTTTATTTATACCGAAAAAAATGACATATTTTAATTTAATTTTGTTTTTATAACTTTTTTTATAACTTTTGTATATGTATATGGACAAAAAATTTAACTGGCAGATAAGCGACTTCCGCATATATACTTTATATTTATGTTTCTTTTCAAATATTTCCCTAATCAGACATAAATACCAGTGCGTGAAAAAAATATAAAAATATAGATATGGTGGTCACTTCCTTCGTTTTTTTTTTAAGTACTTTAATTCTAATTCATTATGATTTCAATATGATTGAAATCCTATTAATAAATAAAATGACTGCAGTTTGATTATTTTCTTCTTTCCTTAAGTACTTTAATGCTTTATTATTATGATTTCGATAAAAACATAAAGTATATAATTGAACTATATGAAGGGAAGCATTTGTTTGAATTTGATTGGTGGCTCCTGTGCCCCGATTCCCCATATCTCCGCCCACCAATTCTTATCGAGGTAATCGGACACAATAATGCCGAGTCGTACATGTGCCTGAGTGTTGGGGTATACAGTATATCAGTACCACTATCGGTATCTGGTAAAATGTCAACGCCCACTTGTAAGTGGCTAATGACTTGGTAGCCATTGCGAAATGGATCGACTGAGCGCCGAGATTTCAGATTCCATGGGCAATCCAGCGAAATCAATTGCCCACCCGACAAGCAATCCGATTATGGTACTATATGTATACATTATAAATATATTGATAAGGAAAGAGGAACTTTTTTGTTGACGTAACGGAAATTCGCACTTGTCGAATTACGCTCAATCGACAATGCTGAACTAATCAGATATTTCGGGACCCAGTTACCTCACAAGGGGACCAATCTACAACACAGATTGTAAGAAGCTTTTGCTAAATTTGCTAGCTAAGGTTCGATTGCAGATGTCATAATTTAAATTGTTACAAATAGACTTATTAACTGTTATTTTTATTAAGTGGCGTACCCGGCGATAAGACTCCCATTCTGTACAATCACAAGCTATTTAATCGCTGAAAATTGGATTTGTTATTATTTTATAATGTGCGTGTCCAAAAGAACAAATAAAATCATATCAGCCACTTTTCGATCTTCCGTTCGCAACTTTTTTAGGGCGGTCGAGTGTCGACAACGAACGAGCTTATCGTAATCAAATGGCAATTGTCGCTATAAGATGATGGACAGTGCCTATTAATCGCCTCTAATAGCATTTTTTGTTTTGATAAGCCAAAACAAATCGGAAATCGGGATAGCAATGGAAATGGAGTGGGCTATACGACAGATATTCCTATCTGGATTGTGTTGATCAATGAAATACCAAACTAGTCAATGCTCTACGAGTTTAAAGGAGAATCGATTAAACGTATAGTATTACAGGAATGTATAATGAGAAAATCCAAAAAATACTGAAAGATATTAAAAATGTTTCCCACAGTAAAGTTTATGTGAAGGATTTAACTTGAGCTGACACAACAGTAATCCCTTTTAAATAGGGTCAAAATTTAGCTTAGTTTTCCACTGCTTTCGTATACCTTTCGCTTAGCTACTCACCTCAATTTCAAATATTTGTCGTTTTGATAAGGCCACCGAAAATATTTTGTGGGTTTTCCGAATGAAGGGATGGAACTGGGTCTGTGACGTTATCAGCATTACGTATTTTCCTGCCTGATTTTCGGGGGCTAATCTACCGTTACATTGCATTGAGGGAATGCAGTTTGTGGGGGGAAAGTGAGATTTGAAGTGGCATTGGCGCCAACACTTGACTTTGACAAACACCAAACTACACACACACATTAATCATGTTTATGGCCCATTTTGTGTGGGATCCCCATTGTAATATCTGTTGGTTCGGACACTTTGGACTTAGGCTAGTTAGGACTGTATTTAAATGAGGATTTCATGGAGGACCATTCCCATATTCGATCAATTACCATGTGTCTGTTTGATGGACGAGATTAAGGTTTCAGCATAGAGAGGTTCAATGACTTGAACTTGGAACTGTCGAAAAGGGTAAGTTTTTAATCCTTTCGTTGTGGTTTAAACTGTGAGAAAGTCGTATAAGTTATAGTCATGGTGTACATTTTCTGTAATCTTATAAGGTTTCAGACATTTAGCTTTTTCTTTGAGGAATTAACATATTATTTCTATAGATATGATTGTTCCTGCGTTTATCAGCATTTTAGTTTTTAATTGATAATTGTTGCGCTCATTAATTCATAATACCAGATACGCAACTTGTGACTCATTTCCGGACTGTTTTTTAATAACTATGATGAAATGGTAATGAAATATATATTTTTTAAAAGAGTAAACAAATTTTCAAGTAAAGAAAGCTTTTAATTTCTACTCAATGGACTATTGATATGTATTGATACAACATTTTGTATAACTTTATCTGAAATATGGTATGATCTAATGAAGACTCTGGAGTAAATAGAATTCTGTTTTTGTTCTTATAAACCTTCAAATTGTCTTAGACAGAAGACATTTATATTATTACTATTAATAATGTACCTTTACTTGATGTTAAATAATTGTCTACTGTTGGAACTAAATCGAAATTTTGTAAGTTATATCTTTTAGTAAGATATACAAAAAGTATATATAAAAAGTATAAGCTTTAAAACGTATCACACCTATTTCTTTAACCAAAATTGTTCCTATTATAAATTAAGCCCATCGAATAAAAATATTTAATTTAAGTTGCAAACTAATCCCTTGAATATACCAATATTGTGGGTAACTAACCTTCGCAGTCCATGGCGAAAGGACTGTATTGATCACAGTAGGCTGTTGGCTGGACGGCGGCTGCGGCGGCCACTGCGGCTGCTTGGAAGTGGGGCATGAAGAGCGAGGGATTCTTCTGGAGGTTGAGCACCTGCTGGTAGAACAACGAGGCGGGATCCGGATAGATCGGATTGAAACGTAACGAGGTGGGTGCCAGCACCGTGCTAGAGTCCATATTCTTAAGGGCATACTGGGCGGCGGCTGCCTCGCGGGACAGATCATAGATATTGGAAGTGGAGGCGGGTAGGGCGATGGATGAGCTGGTGGCCAGGGCTGCCTTGGGCATGGCCAATGCAGGTGGCGAAGGTATTCCTGCTGTCCCAGCCACAGGACTTTGGGAGGAGCCCCGTCGCGACTGAGATCGATGGGGTGTCTCGATGGGCGGACTCCGTGCCGTTCTTGTCTTTTGCTCCAAGATATTCTCAATGGAGAAGGCGGCCTTGCTCGACTTGGTACCGATATCCATATTGGTTTCTCCGAGTGGCAGAATTGATCACCGTATAAGCGTTAACGAATCGTTTCCGGAGCGATCGAATCGACTGCGTTGGCCGCAGGCGGTGAACTAATGGCGACCGGCTGAAGAAGTCGACTGTAGAGCCCAGGGCGCAATAAATTGTACCAAATCTGATTTCACAGAATATAATAGATTGTACCTATAATGTTGTGCTAATGGGTAGATATCAATATTAACAATAATAGAGCGGTATGTAGATATGCCGCGCCCGGTAGATAATGCCGGGCTACCGGCCATCGATTGATAAGCGAGTGGTGGTTGGTGGGCGCTCCAGTGGCTCGATGGCACTCCACTCCACTCGATTTCGATTTCCAATTGCAGACGACGACAGCTCGACATCGGTAGTCTCTGTGGCCCGGACACCCAATCGGCGATCCGATCCCGGCCGTCGTATAAATCACGGTTCCTCGGGCGCTTATTGAGCTGCCATACACACCAAAACACACCACCCACCACCCACCGCCCCACTCGGCGGGTCGGTGCTTTTGATCGAGTAATTGTTAATCACCCCTTATCGGTATCGTTACCTGGTTTCGGCTCTCGACTCTCACCTACTGTTCAGTTATTATATTCTGTTGATTGTTGTTGTAAACAAATTAAAATTACCAATCTCTCCTCTCTCTCTTTCTTGCTTTATTAGCCCTCCCCCCTCCCCCTCCCCCTTCTGGGAGGTGTCCTTCCCTTCGGAAGATATCGCTTTGATTGAGTAATCGAGTTTGTGCTATGATTTCTGCTTTTACGGGAACAATTTATGCGTTTGTATAACTGTGGTTGTGAATAGGTATTTCGGGGGTGTCTTATCAGTTGTACTCGGGCTCCTCGTAAAGCCTCACAGATGATGGATTACTTCTGATTTCGGCCTTTGGGTTGGGTGATAAAAAAAGCAGAGCCCATAAATGCGTTCAATTGTTGTTGTTATTGTTGCTGATTCAACAACATTACCCGATAGATACCTCTCTGATATTGTTTTCCAGGTCGCCCCCAAAAATTTGTATCTTTGAGATAAGTTTTGGGTTCGAACGTTTTTTGGGGAACAATGGAAATCTTCAGTTTCGACTTGTGGAGAAATTTTTATTTTCATTTCACACGATAACTCTTTATAGCAATTGAAAGTTCAATATGCAATACTCTATAATGGGAACTATTACCAATTCGTTATATTTTGATGATTTAACTAATAAATGACTCAATTTGACTCATGTGATTTGGGCCAATAAACATATTCATTTTGATAGGGTTCTATGAAAAGTGATACACCGAATTGTACCTACAGGTTTTTTTTTGGGGTTTTTCGTGAACAAGACTGTAAAATATAGTCAATCGATTGCCGATTAAAACTTTATGACTCCTGAAAATAGCAAAAGTCATATATAAATTTAGCCAGCATCTTAAAAGTGAAGACATGAATAAATAAAAATCATCTTACCTTTTTTGGAAAGCCACCTGGTAATATTCAGGGAGTTCTAAAAACACACTGTATAAAGTAAAAAATAAGAACACTAGACTTCACAATTTTTTAAAAATGTATATCTAAAAGACATTTGTATAAGAAAATCGTATTATTGTTTCAAATAATAAGCGAAATACCCCAATACAATTTTTTAAGTCTCCTGGTTTAGAAAGAGATCAAAAATTGTTTCAGAGAAACCATACTCCCCAGTGCAGTTGTAAGCCCCGGATATAAAACTTCACCGCTTCATCATGAGCAGACACTTGTTCTCTGCTATCAGACAGTCAGTTGTGTAATCCCCGACCAAATCCCGCCGATCGACAAGATATAACATTTTGCACCCGGCCTGACGGCCATTTTGTGACATATCACAAGGTGAGTATTCAAATTTATCAATATGTGAATGGTTCGAATGGGGGTGTTGTGCTGGGTAAGTGGTCTGCAGGGACCTCTCAATGGTGAGGCAGAAATGGTCATTCAAAAACTATTTTGTACTTTTCACAAAATTAAACCGAAACAATGAATAATGAATAATGAATGGTGATAAAAGTACAAACAACAAATTCTTTTGATGAGAAAAGCATTTTTCGGTGGTTTGCGATAAGTAAATGCGCCCAATTCGAGACATTGACGAGGTCTACTGCCACAAACTACGCTGTTCGATAAGGTGCCATGGCCTGGGGGGCTTATGGTCGTCAAGTGACGCTAAATTATTAGCAATTATCAGGAGACAAACGGTTTGAAATGACTCCGAAATTGGGCATAAATATTCCCCCGCACGCATTAATTATAGCAAAGGAAGAGCAGGCTGAATTTATAATCTTATTATGGACATGTGGATCGATAAGAAAAGGTTGTCTAAATATTTCCCCATTCTGTTTTACATGTATAACTTTATTTGATCACCTTCGAAAGTTGCGGTTTTCAATACATATTTATATATTTTCAGTTGACTTGTTCTCCATGAAATTGCATTGGATTTTAACATTGGTTTGTTAGTTTATTTTGTTTCTTTTATTTATGCAAATGAATAAATATTTTGTATATAGCACTACGTTGGCTGCAAGTAATTAATAAGCAGTTCCATCATTGACCTCTTATTGCATTTGATTCACATATCTATCTCGATTCTCCTTCTTGATCTTCCTTTTTCATACAGTTTACATAATAATATATAGAGTTTAATTTAATTTATCGTTAGCTTTATTTAATAACTATTTATAGGCTTCGCAAGAAGTTGTTCAAGGTTTGCTTTGCTTTGCATTATTTGAGAGTTAAGAGTTTCTTTGAGTATTTGCTTGCTTGCTTTGATTTAAATTCCATTTAAAGAAAAACAACGGTTAAAATGCAAAATAAATTAATTGAACTACAATTTGACACATAACTAGGCATGCACACATTGAGTTTTCAGTTTTGGATTCATCTTTCAGTTATTTTTGGTTTGAAAAAGCACTACGAGTTACAAGTTCTTCGAGTATTTGTGGTTGTTGCCATTGTTCTTAACAAGCTCCTAAACATTACGAAATAAAATTAAATCCATAGACTTTCGGTTTTGGTAGCAATTAGTAAAAAAATTCGAGTAGCAAAACGAGTTAAAGTTAAAGTAGGAGTTAAGATTCATCGCTCTTCATCATAATCTTTTGTATAAATAGAAATTGAGTTTAAGTTAGATTTGGTAGGTAGTAAGTTAGGATAGGTTAATAACGTTTACATATTGGTAGGTTGGTAGGTAGGTAGTTGCTAATTGCGGTTGGCCAACAATCCATTAGACTATTTTGGCCAAATGCGTCGTATCCATGTGCTGGATAAGAGTGCGCATAAAGGACATCTCTTTGCGCGCGTTCTCCAAAATCACTTTGGGATCCTCAGACGTGCAGCGCAGGCAGTTGGGTGCAAACACCATGGCTAGATTTGAGGAGTCCATCTTGGTGCAGCTCACCACATCGGATATGGAAAATTGTTGCAGGAAATGTATTAGATACGTTAGAACCTGAAAACAGACAGACATATTGATTAATTTATATACATAGATGAGTGCTCTTTTTTTTACCAACTTACCAGCTGATTTATTTCGGGCAACTTATTAACTATTTCTTTGGCTTTGTCGGGATCCTCGGTGTTAACGCAATCCTCGTAGTAGGCATCCGGTATGAGCGGATCATAGAGTTCTCGGTACCACAGCTTAAGCAGACTGGCTGGCGCATGTGCATCAACTGAGAATGGGGGTTGAATAACAACATGTTAAGCAGATTCAAATATGTAAGTTAATACTGTAAGTCGTTAGGAGTTTCACCCAGACAAAAAGTATTCTTTTACCCAATGAGTTGTTTAAATCAGGAACATCCCACCGATCCAGGCGATTCTTCATGCAATTGACTTCATCAACATCCGCGGAGACGCGAAAGATTCCCTCAGTCTGCTTTCCATTGAGTAGCAGAACCTGAGAAAATCAAATATAATTTTGGAGATAAAGTTAAACCATATGTTTGACTTAATTAAAGGATAAACCTACATGCTCTGAAAGGGTGGTCTGTATCCAGGGCAGCTTGCGGAATGGAAACTTATCTTTTTGGAGCTCCATTACCTCAGACAGCGTGTTCCCGAACATGCTGTTTCTCAGGATTTGTTGCTGAAAGTTTAGGTTTTAGATATACTGATTGCTCCATACTTTCCGTTTATTTATATTTACCCGCGCCTGTTCCACCTCATCGACGGTGGGTTTTTTGGCCAGACGTCGTCCACTGCTGCCGATGCGATCCAAGCGGCGACAGCACACTGTGGCATAGTGCGAGATCTGCACATGAATGGGCCACTTGCTCACCTCCATGAAACCAGTGGCAAACGAGGGGTCGCGATGACGATTGACATAGCTGCAATGGGAAAAATTCAATTGAAGGAGTTTCGAGAGCATTTAGTTTTAATAATATTTACTTGAGCAGCGTCGGTTGAAACGTGGGCGAAGGAGGTACATAGGACAGACAGATGGCCATCAACTCCCAGCCCCGGATGAGCGATTCTCGCTTGGGATTCTCCGTTGTTTGGCGACATAGCTGAACATACAGCTCATCTCTTAGTCTGTGAAAAAGCATACATTAAATATTATCATAGACTTTTTCCTTGGTGACTTACTGCTGCTGCGGTAAAGATGCACTGATGATTTCTATGGCCACCGAATTTAGAGTCATGCCCATACGCGCCTTGCGATCAGCCATGTAGATCTGCACTAGCTTGAACAGCTCGATTGCCGTCTTCTTGTCTGCCTTGTCTCGGGACAAAGCCAACATGGGCCGGCTTATCGCCTCCGCCGTCCAACTGAGCATGTCGCGCACAGATGCCTTCTTTCGGAAGATCCCCTTAGAGTGCAGATTCAGATTGTCGGCAGCGAACTTTTCGATATCACATTCCTTCATGCAAGCCAACGTGGGTCCACCCAGTCCCATACCTCCCATACCCGGCGCCCGTTCGCTGGGTGGAAAGATCTGCTGGATGGTGGGTTTCAGCGAGGGCGGAGCCATCTTGTGACCAGGCCGAGAAAGACTGGCTAGCGTTACGCTTCCTCCCGCAGCCTGCTGTTGACCGGCAGCGAGACTGTGACCGTGTCCATGGCCGGTCTCTTCTTTGGCTGATGCAGCTGGCACCGATGGTCCTTGGTGACCGGCGCCGGCCAGGCGCGAAATCTGTCGGTTGGGAGAAGGCAGGGTCTGTGACTGCTTCTGTTTGGCGTCGCTCGGTTCCAGGTGCAGCTGCTGTTGGTGAGGCAGTGCCGGTGGCGGAACGTGATGACCATGGCCATGCCCGGAAAAGGGCGGCGTATTGGAGTAAAGCTGCTGACCATGATAGCCGCTGCCGGCTGAGGGACTATGAGATACGGTATCGTAGTAAGAACTCTGGTAACGGGGCTTTGGCTTAGGAACGGTGGCGGTTGGCGCCGAAGGTTCCATCACATTGCCGCCAATCCCCTCCAGCACAGCCTCCACGTTGTCGGAGCTAACGGATAAATTAGTATCAAAAGAGTACAAAGTAATGATCTATAAATCTTACATGTCTTCCCTTCCGGCGGGATCGTGCGGCGGACACATGTACGCATAGTAGGAGACGCTGTCACCCATATTGGCGTAGTCGTCAATCATGCCGTAGTTGTGCTCCAGATACCCGCCATGTGTATCAGATCCCCCGTCAGAGTCCTCGTTGTCCGGCTCGTGGCCTGAAAGTGAGTGCTCCGATTGGCTGTCCGAATGGTACGAATCCGAATCGCCGCCATCGCCACCACGGTACTCGTAGCGACCAGACAGCTTGGCCTGCTCGATAATGTAGTGCTTGAGGGGCAACAGGTGGGACATCTCCTTGTCCCAGTTAGTATACAGGGGCGATATATTCCCATTGTCGTACTCAACATCGCTGTCAGGGTGCTGCTGGTACTGATGCTGTTTTGAGCGCCGCTTTTCGCCGCCTGCTCCGCCTCTTCCATCACCACTGCCTCCTCCCACATGGTAGCCACGTTTGTCCAGACTGGAACTAGCACTATGCCGCAAAGAACTCTGCCCGGGGTAATGATGCGACTGCGAACGATTCGCGGTGGAGTTGTTGGACTTCTGACGCTGGCGGGCAGAGTCGTTGGAGCCGCGAGATGAGTGCGTCAGCAGGCCAATGTTCTCTGTACCACCACCCGGCGAGATGGGTCCCGCCTTGCCCAGTGAGATCCTTTCCAGACTCAGGAAATCAATGCTGTGACTCGGCTCCTGCAGTCGTGGAGAATGTTGCAACTGGGGCAGAGCACTGGTGGCACTCGTCTTAGCCTGGCGCGAGCTCTTCGTCTGCGGACTGATCGGACTCTGCGGACTTGAGTCGCTCGAGTGCTTTTTATGGCTGCTGCTGCCGCTGCCCGCCGTGCTAGTGGCTGTGTTGCTGCCACTTGCCCCACCTCCACCCGGTCCTCCTCCACTTTTGGTGGCATTAGTGGTGTGACGGCGGCGAGAGAGCGGTGTGTTTTCCACCGACTTGAAGTATTTCTCGTGCATGGAGTCATCGCTGGCGGCACCTCCGTTCGCTGCTTCAGCGCTGCTCTTGCGGTAGGATTTGCTGTGATGACCGGCGGCGGCGGGATTAATGGATGAGGACATGAAACTGCCCGAGCGGGCCAGCGACACCTTGTACTCGCGATCTACAGAGGTATAAACAAATTTATAAATATGATATTTTGTATAATGGGGCCATATATTACGTTTGGCTGCATTACAAATCTAGATTGGCTTTGAGCAATTAAGTGGGCTATTATTCAATGAGAAGAGGGTTCAATAAACAAATTTTAGTGTTTTTGGATTTAACTTTAACGTTCTAATAAAAAAATACTTTGCCAATAAAATGTTTGCACTGAAATTTTTTGTATACGAAACAAGAGAGTCTTTTTCCTTCGGAAGAATTTTACAATAAGCCAACATGTTTTCTAAATCAAACTTATTAATACTATTAATGGCCATTTCGCTATTTTCGAAATATTAGTAACTTAATATCCTGACAGCTTAACAATTTATACAGCAAGGTTCACTGCTCTTACCGCCTCCGTAGGACTTGGCCACTGGTACTCCGCCGCCACCACTTCCTCCGCCACTTCGTTGTGCGTTCCTTTGCTGATGTTGCTGTTGTGCGTAGTTGAATTGGGCAGCGGGCGCTGCATCCGGCGACATCTTCTTCTTCTGCGATTGAGGCGTGTGAATAGAGTGCGTGGGCGAGGCGATGTCCGACGACTTGGAGGAGTAGCCCTGCAGGTGGTTGGGCAGCAGCTGATGATCAAAATACTTGTCCCCATAGCCACTGCCACCGGCGTAGGATGAGGATGTGGAGGTGCTGCCATGCGGTAAATTATGCGAACTGGTGCTCTCTTGCAACATCTCAAAACTGGAGGTAATCCGTAACCCAAGCGCAAGCGAAGATGAAGATGGAAATGGGGGTATAAAAGCGATTTAAAGCGAATGATTTGATGAAAGCCAAACCTCAACTACTTACGCTCCATTATCCTTGCCACTGCCCCGCTGATGCTTCTGCAGGGACCCCAGGCGCAGGCTATCCGGATGTCCTGACCCCGGAACGCCGCCGTCATTGAAGCGCCTATAGCCATGCGCACTGGACAGACTCGAGTCGCTGGACTTGCCCGATTCCTTGTACTGATTGCAGGAGTCTGCCAAGAAAAAACGGTGTCAAGATGAGTCATTCGAGTAGGGGTTAAGCACTCACCTTGCGAACGCCTTGAGGCATAGCCCTGTGGATGCTGCTGCATTTCCATCGAGCGGGATGACTCACCCGTGCCAACGCTGCAAAAGAGGCCCGAAATGGAATGTAAACAATTGGGAGATGTAAACAAAAGTGGGAGCAGGCCCCAAATGGGGTTACTCAACTCAACGCAAGTCTACTCACCGAAAGCTTTGACGGCCACGTGGACTAGAGATCACTTCGCTGCTGGTTAGCTTCTCCTCGGAGCTGGCCACCATACCATTGCCTCCACTGATCCGCTGCTGGCCACGTCCCTTTTTGTTTGGCCCCGACATGGGTGAGGGTTGTTGCTGCTGCTGGGGAGGATGTTGCACCTGCTGCTGTTGCTGCACCTGCTGTTGCTTTTGGGGCGTTGTCTGCTCACGACGCTCGCTGGGATCGGTGTTCTGCTTGAGCGTCTGCAGCTTGGCCAGCGGAATGATGTCGCACTTGCTCGGCCGGTGCCACACGGTCTTCTGCGTGGCCGCATTGTAGTAGTAGAATCGCTGGGTATTCGTATCAAACAGTTCCCACCACTGCGATGAGTCGGTCCGCTTAATTGGCACATCCTGTAAAGCGAGAACGGAACGGGAATGAGTTACGGATTGAGGCCGGGAACGAGAACAGAACGCGGTACGCGTGGCAAAATTAGTTTGCATCGTTGTCATCATATCGGAGAGAGTACTCATGTGAGTGGGAGAGTGTGGAGGTGGAAATGGGGATAGGGGTCGGGAAAAGGGAAGCACGTGGGCCGTGAGATCAACGTGCGTTTATTAGATAAACACTCATGAATATAAATATGCCCTAAAGTCAAGTTAAAGGTGATCGATTAATATTTCCAAACCGGATATTCTTCCACCTGTTTATGTAGACCTGGTACCATAAGAAGTGATTTCCTTCAGATGTGATTTACTCATTTCCACGGATTCAGCTGATCGAATTACTTCCTATCACTGACTTTTTTATTGCTTTCATAAAACATAAATAAGCGATTAACAAGGAACGTTTACATTAGTAACAATTGATCTAAAGACATTATGGCTATTTGTATAAGCTTTATTCAGCACTTGCATCTTCATAAAACAACCTTTAAGTTCGAGGTTACCGCAGTAAGAGTTTTTAACAAGAAGTACAATATCGAGCTGCAAGACAAAACATCAGTGTTCTGTTATAAATAATAGTCATAAGTAATTTTTAAATTACATTATTACAAATGATTATTCACTGATATTAAATATTTTTATATTTTCATAAATTCTCTGAAAAGTCCAAATGTATTGCACATATTTGAAAAGCATACCAATTTCGGCACGTTTTAACGTCTGCCTCATAAACGTAGTTTCATCAGAAATGACACCGGACCCAATGACATTCATCTCTGGCTTTGGCAATGATAAGTTTTCATTCCGCTTAAGCTTCAGAGGCCCTATTGTAGCTGTTGTTGTGGCTCTGGCTTTTATCCCTCCTCTTGAATTATCCAACAATTACACAAAAGCTGATTTATTTTCGTATCTCAGCTCAAGAGCTTTTCTTCGGGCTTAATCAGCAAACTCGAGCGCACAAAGAGTGCGACTGAGTGTGTATGTTTATAATCTGAATCTGAAGGGTTCTATCTGCTGAGTAAATACAACAAGTGCTTGACAAACAGGGATTCTCGATGGTCCCTCGATTGCATTGGCTACCGTGCCCCGTTCCCTCTTCAGTGATTTCCTACCTAAGGTACGAGGTACAATGCATTATTGTAATTTATGTGCATATACATAAAAGGTAAAGTTTCCCAGGTCACATGATAAAGTCAATACCCGGTTTCTTAACGACTTTCTTAAATATTTGCAGTCAATACAATTTAAATATATAAAATCGGTCTTATTAAGTTTTAATTCTAATATAGAACGGTGTTCTGTTTTATTCCCAATTTGGTGGTAGAGTTCTTTTTAATCCTTTAAATGGGCTTATGATAAATTAAAGAATTTAATATTCCTCATATCTAGGTACAACTATTTGTGTACTCTCCATCTCTGAATTAATCCTCCCAGATGGCCTTGTTGGCGTGGCGTGTGTGCTTAATCCGCTCCATCTCGCTCACTCCGTGCTCCCTATCTCTGTCTCGCCCAGAAGTCAGGGTTATTTCTGCAAACTGCATGCAGTAAGAGCAGCAGCTGCAGCAACAGCAGCAGCAGCATCAGCGTTGACCTTGAACTTTTGCGCTGCAGATGCCCATAGCCGACGACTGGAGACCCCAGCTTCAGTTGCAAGTGCCAGGGCCAGTTGGGTGGTGGGTGAGTGGGGCGTAACCCACGCCCCCTTTTAATCCGCTGCCTGCAGGCTGTTGTTGCTTTGCTTTTGTGGTTGCAACTGGCCACTAGTAGCAACAACAATGCCAACCCCGCCTCCCAACGCCCATTGCGCCCCGCTGCAAATGAAAGCTTTCGGCTTGGCTGCTTTTCATTTCTGGTTTTCATTTCAATTTCCAAGCGGCGCCCCCGATTGCGTTGCATGTTGCATAACTTGTGGGCGCGACCAGACGCTGATTGGGAGTAGGAGGGGCTGGGAGCAAGGCCACCCGGCGGAGATGGGCCACTCAGATGCCATGTCGCCTCGTTACGCTTTTTGCATTGTTGCGTTTCCAACTGCCAGTCAGTCAGTCAGTCAGTCACCCAGTCATTCAGTCAGTCATCCAGATAGTCCTCTCCGCCTCCAATGAACTGATTCCCCGCTGCCTCCAGTTAAATGAGATGGACTATAAAAAGACACATCAAGAGACTCGACCTCATTTGTGGCCTTGTACAAAATTCCAAATATTATTTGTAATTATGGAATGTGAACAACAACAGGAGGGAGGTTTGGGCTAGTTTGGCCTACATCTTAATCAAAAATCTGACAACTGAAATTTTGCTCATTGTATTTATTTGTTGGGAGGTGTGTTATAATCAATTAATTAAATCATTCAAACTTTCATACGGAGAAGTTCCGTTTTCATTTTGAATTGAATTTATATTTGTTAACTCTTTATTTCCAATATACAAGAACACATTTTAATTAATTTTATTATTAAATCCAGTTATTGAATTGTTAAATATATATTCGCTTTTTCTTTTTTTATTTGATTTCGAACATTTTGAAAATAATTTGCAGAATGAAACTGTGAAACTTTGGCATTCAGAATTTGATTAAACAAACCCTCGTTTGTACAGATTTAAGTGTCGGATGTTATGCTTTTGGGGAATATATCATTCAAAGAATGGTTATTCATACTCTTTGATTGAGTGAACATATATGGCATAACATATTCAAATATAAAAATGTGGTGAAAAAAAATGATAAATCAACAGAGCTGGCAATTTGTTTCGGTGATATGATTTTATTGAAACGCCATTAATTTCCCAATTGAGCCGAAGCCTTATATATAGATCGCTCGCATAATGCATTCCATTTCGTTATCTGCCATTCAATTTGCCAACCACACAACATGAGCCATTCGAAGATCTGCGTCTGGCGCTTATTGAAAAACAATTACAACTTTTAATCAGCGGCAAGTGGGTCGATCGAAGTAAAAATGAAGTAAGGCGGCACGCACAAGATTTCTAATTGAGTTGAGTCTTGAGTTCTATGTATACAGAAGATTATGACCGAGGTCAGTTTTTGACCGCTCTACTCTTCCTTTCATCTATGAATCATGCATCGAAAAAACAGCCAAATGATATTGAACGGGCACGGACACACTGAAGTAAAAAAAACAACACGAAATTTGTTGATATTGCCTCAGTAAATTAGGTCATCATCAGAGCGAATTTTAGAGTCGAGAACAGATCCCCAAATAGAACACATGGAGGTGATAACATCGAAACCAACGTGTCTCTTGAAATTCAAATGGAATGTGTCACTAAAATGGGAATGAAAGGAATTGAATTGTTGTTGAATTTAAGCAAACATTGATCTGACTTCGATCTATGGTTTGCCTTCTCACTTTTATCTTCAAATAAGCACAATCCACAATAACTTTTCCCAGACGATAACAATAACAATTAAAGAGCCCGATTTATAGATACGGCATCGCCTTTATCGATGAGATGGGCACATGTTTCACATTCCCGCGAGGGAATTGGAATGCAGATCGTTGTAAAATCCAATTCAGATGCTTATTTATAGATCAGCGAGGAGTGAAAGAGCCTAGTTTAAGGCTTATTTATGGTATGGTTTCTATTTCTCCGTCATAGTTCACCGACACAATAATTTAATTATTCAATGAAAAAACTGCAACTGCAACTGCACATACTGAGAAATAAGAACTCATAAATCGTGTCCATCTCAAAATCAATATTTTTTATAGAAGTTTTTAAGGCTTAAAGACTCTTTATAAAATATAATTACGCACAGCTCAGAATAAATTTAAGTCTCAAGCTATTAATGTTGCATTAACACCAGACCGTTTCACCCTGAGGGAATTTCAAAATTCTAATATATTTTAGTCTGCAAGAAGCTAAAATAGCTGAAAATCATTAGCAATATTTATGCACATTTAATTGACTTGGTAATTGCTTTTAAATTGTGCCAAGCAAAGCGGAAGAAGTTGATATTCAGCTGTGTATCTGTGTGTAGCCCAAAAGCACACTTTGGCCGCAAAAGACAGGAAACCGAACCTTGCCCAAGAAGGCAATGGTCAATAGCTGGTACGGGATACCTAAAGTCTGAAGTCATAGATAATACATACCCATCAAGTAGGTATATGAATATTGATTTAATGAAACTATGTTACACAGCCAAAGTATATTTATACTTTTTAATTTCAACTATTAAGAAGTTGGCATTAACGATTATCAAACTTCCAAAGAAGTCTGATTTACAAAAATCGTTATATATAAGGCAATTAAGTGACACTAACTATTATGCAATGGCAATACAAAATATTGACCATTCGGTTATAAATGATAATTTAAAGAGTGTACGCTAATAGTATCCATACCGAGGCAAGAAAGAAATATTTTTTTCAAAAACTTTTCTCCTGTGATTAAATTTGATATAGTTTCACTTGCCTAATATTCCCAAAGTAGAATGAGCCACAAAAAGCACAGCAAATATTGAAATATTTTGACGATTGCGTATCACAAGACCCTCCATTGAAGCGAAGAAGGCCCAGATCGAGGGCCGACCGTTTTGGAGGAGGCGCCGCATTTGGTTGCTTGGGGATTGCACCACCCCTTTTGTGGTGGGGATTGGGGCAGCAGTTAAATGACGCCGGCGGACGCACATCCAATGCGCGTCGTCGTCGCCACTCCGGATTCTGGTTCGGCAGTCGAGGTCTTGAGGCGGGTTTCGTAACGTGAAACATGAAACGAGCAATGAACGTGCAACTTGTGGGCAACTTTTCTTTTCTGTTTCTCCCTGCCAACCGGAAGTTTTACAAAGGCAAATGGGCAAAAAAGAGACGAAAAACAGTATGAAAAAGTTGACAAAGCCATCAGGGAGGGGGCGGTAATTTCGAGTTATAATAAAAAGCAAAGAAAAAAGTAGACAGTGTCCCAACTCTGAATAAATTTCAAATCACGTACAATGAACGCAGCAGCGAGATATGTTGTTGTTATTGTTGCTGACACCAAAGGGAACTCGGCTAAAACAAAAAGCTGCAAGTTGGCCAACAAGCAACAAAAAACCAGTACAGAATGTTGCTAATTTAAAGCGAGTTAGAAAAGAGCGAGGGTGGAACAATGATTACGAAAAGGGGTGCACGGCAAGGTGGTGCAATCACCCCATCTTTAATAATGTCTTTTTCACGCCGCCCTGCATAAATTGTTTGGATTATATGGCGCAGTGAAAAGGATTCACTTCCTCATCGCCACGAGGGGAAGCAGCCACAATTGCAGTAGCTGCAATCAGATACAGAATCGAGGGCAGGTTTTTATAGACTTTACATATTTGCTACTGCGGGAAAGAGAAGAATGGAGACGGAAGTGTCGACTTTACGCTGCTAATTCACAATAGATGCTCTGGAATCGCAACGTTAGTGTATTTGAATTTACAAGGTAATACAAATTATACATCAGATTGAGAAATAGTTAAAATACACAAACTAACGGGAATAGTTAGCATTTATAAAATCATTAAAGCTTTTATTTTATTTCAGTACCCAGTCTATTCATACACTACCAGACGTCATTTATTAACTCAATGATAAAGCTGAAAAGAAACTAGTCCGTTGATATTTACCTACATTTCGGTTTTTGGTATCCTCACTTATTTTTTGCTGTTGGCCGAAAGTAATGTTTATGTGGGCGGAGGGGCAGAATGCGGATGACGTAGTCGATGACTCAAACTGAGAGTGAGAGTGTCAAAAACCGAAATGAAATGCACATAAATAAACACTCGAAGAGCGCACAGAGAGAGCGATGGCTTTGCTGCAGTGCCCACTGAGGGGTTAGGGTAATAAGAGGGGGAGAGAGGAAGAAGGGTCGCAGGACCAGTAATAAATCATGGCTTCCAAGCGGACATTACGCCCACCTACACACAACGAAAATTATTGGTCAAATGCGTTCAATATTTATGCGAAACAGTTTTCATAGTTTCAAAATTTTGAATTAGTTAATTCAATTAAAAATATATTATATACTTTAATATCAAATTAACATAATCTACTGAATGAATTATCAATCTTTTTTTAAAAGATGGTTGTTGATATTTACAAAATTCAGTTTGACTGTCGATTTTTTCTGTGTAGCTGCGCATGCAATCCCTTTCATTACAGAAGCAGGACATGCACTCTCTTGCACACCAATACCTATAGCCAACTCCTGGCCATGTGTGTGCAATCAGGAGCGAAACGAGGACACTGCAGGCCAACAACAAAATCAATGAAATTTTCACTACTTCCTTTAGGAAAAGGTAAAAAAAAATCTAAAGGAAAGAAGGGTGGCCTGGTTTGTTCGTCTGGCCGATGTTTGCCTTTCGGCTTCGTCCTGCAGGCGAGACCAAAGTTATTAGCCTGCAACACCTTTTGGCTTTGCCGCATTAGCCAAACAGCATAAAAAATCGGAGAGAAAAAATAAAAGCATTTAAGCAAACAGACATCCAAGCGAATGGGTTTTCTTTAGAGCTTGTCTGAAAAGGAAAAGTTTCGCCTGTAGATAAAAAAATATTTGTTTTGAAGCATGAAAGGCTGCAACATTTCCTCCTTTTACTTGGCTGTTATATCAGAATGCTTATGATGTGCTCATCATTCGACAGTTATTTTAATATAATTAACCTTGGTCACGCCACTTGGCGAAGTGGGTTACGAAAAAATTTGCAAGCCAAACACAAACAAGAAAATTGCGCAAACAAGTGACCCAGAATAGTAATTAAACAACTAGCCGTACAACAAGTTACTCATCTAATCAATTAAGTAACCCCCGCGAGCGTGGTCAATGAACTCCATAAATATGGTAAGATTTTACATTGCTTGAGATGATGAACAGACGACCCTTAAAATCTTATAATACTGAAATTATTAATCTAATCAGACAGAAGAATAAAATAATGAAGAACATAGGAATTTTAAAAGAATATAATTTATTTAAAACCCAAATAATCTTTTTTTTCAACTTTTAATTCAATTTTATAACAAATAGCTTTTTTTAAAAGAATTAAATATCATATTGATTGAACAAATAAGATGGGAAAAAAACATGCAAGTATTCTTAGTTCATATTGTTTATAAATGCATAAGTAAATTTAAGATATGGTATATTGAAGTTCCTGTCTAATTTGGATCGGGCTCCAGATCATTTCAGTTCAGAATTTAAATTTAGAGAAATATGCTGTAGACACTTAAGAAATATGTACTTACTTCTGGTGGATCCCAAACACATTCGCCTGTGGTGAGATTGGCATACATGTGGTCCTTGGTGCGTGGCTCGATGATTTCTACCCATTCTATTCTGCTGGTCCGGAGTAAAGATGAAGATGGAGATCCATCCGGAGAGGGCGAGAAATACACATAAATAAGACATAAAATGCGATTGCTTCTATTTTCGAGCGGCCGACAAAAGTATCTCAGGAATGCCAGCCGAGTTTTTTCGTGTACGTCAAAAGTACCACATACAAAACTTTGTGGAAACACGCCCTCAAAGTGGCAGCAGCAAAAACAACAGTCAAATCCTCTGACAAACAAATGTTTCATTCAATATTTTAAGGCATTCATTCAGAAGGAAACAAAAAGTTTACCAAAATCAGCATTGTGCGTAGTTTCTAAATGTGTGTGATTGCCGGTTGGTTTTCCCCTACTCAATTGGGCTTTTCTCTACGCACACAAACATATTTAGTCAAACATTTTCCGGTTTTTCCTTATTTGAAAATTGCAGTCCTTACACGCACACATTGATACGAATGGGAGTTGGGAGAGAGTAAGTGCGAGAGGGTGTTAGTGACTCTCTGGCCCTCTCTTTTTGGCACATTTGGCGGCCGAAGCTTGTTGCCGCGCCTTGCCAGAAAATCGATTTTGCAGGCGCCTGAGGCCAAACAAAAAAATGCATAAATCAGGAATTTAATCAAGGTAATAGAAAATGCACGGGAGAGTAAAGGTGATTTGCCACCCACCCACGAACGCACTCTCAAGCACACATATATGCGGCTCCTTCTCCTCATCCTCTCTCTCTCCCACGCCCACTCCCTTCGTTGCCACCCACCCATTTGCATTGCATGGAAATTTTCTGCATTCATGACAACAATTTATTTAACAAAAGCATCTGCTGTTTGTTGCTGCTTTTGCTTTCTTAATAAATTGTATACACAATTTCGACATTCGCGTTGTCTGGAGATTGGTGTTGTTGTTGCTGCCGCTGATGATAGTTGTTGTAGTGTAACGGCACACACCTTTCACAACTTGAACTCATTTTTTTCTCTGCTCTTTATTAGGGGGCTGCTGGTTGTTATTGTTGTTGTTGCTGGCGGTTTTCTCTCGCTTTTGTTGTTGTCTCCTTTTGCTATTTCTGCTGCTGCTGCTTCTTCCTCCTTTCCTTACACACACGCACACACCCCGAACGCACTTTATATCTATATGTATATAAATATATATATTTTCTTTCACTTATTTTCGTTTCGGCCGCGGCAGCGAAAATGCAATTTTCTTTTCAATTGATTTTTTTTCTTCACACTCGCACTCCTTTTTCACATGCGTGCAGTTTTTGTTGTTGTTGCTGTGGCTGCCGTTGCAGTGCACTTGAAACACTTTCACAATTATGACATAATTCGCTGGCCATATTTTTGCTTGGCTCTTCGCTTGTGCAACTGCATGTTTCCAGTGGTTATTTAAATATTTATTTTAAATATTTATGCTGCAGTGCGTGCAATTTCGAACGCGAGACGATCCGCTAGAGGTGATGAAACTTCCATGCTGACATCGATGTCATCGATGATTTAACAACATCGGTAATATCGATGTTTGCCAGGGCGTCATCGATGTTTTCCGCCAAAGACATCGATGTCCACATACATTGATGTTTCTTCGCTCTATCCGCCCTTCCTTGTATCTATGGGCTAAGGATGTGCAATAGCCGCTGGTTCCATCGATAATAAGATGGTTAGGGCAGTACCAGCACTTTCAACGGTTTGCGATAGAATTTGTAAAATGTATAGAAGCAGAAATATAGATTAAGATGGAGTGTTGATTTTATACAACAGGGTCCACCGATTGCTTTTAAACATTCTCGTAAAAGCTCAGTACTTTCATTGCTTGCTGTCCCTAGGAAAATATCGATTAGGACCCGCCGTTCATCTCTGCCGGTCTGTATCAGCACTAACAGAAAAACCAAAACAAACATGACCGGAACAGTGTGCCCAGTCATCGAAAGCTTGACAAGTTTAAAATCCGTTAAAAACGGCGCCAATAAAATAAAATTTAAAAACAAGTTTAAAGACAATCGATTATACTTTTCCAATCATAATATAAATAATTTTAATTAAAATGTTTTAAAAATATAACTAATAAAAAAACGCTTGTCTCAAAAGTTATATCCTAAATTTCGTACACCAGATATTGAAAATTAGTTCGATTTATTACCCATTTTTATTTTTTCGTGATTACTTATCTTTTTTAAACCCGATTGCGGTTACCTGCTTGCTGTTTTTACATTTTCTTTATTGTTTGTCTATGACGGTGGAATAAAATCTCATTTCGTGTGTGACAATTACATAGTTATCAAAAATATTTTTTCTTTTTAAGCGAAAAACTCTTTTAACTTAATTCTCAAAACGGTTAAGACTTGCAATCGGCTTAGCCCAGGATTAATAACAATCCGAAATCATGTTCTCATCGTCTCGTTTCAACGCACCGAGGATATCATCCAGCAGGGAGGTGAAGTTCTCCTTGCACTCGAACCACTCCTGGTGCTGCTTGACCAATTGGTCGAGGTCAATGGTCTTAAGCTCCTCGAAGAACGGTCGCAACGGCATCGCAAACTGCTTGTAGTAAAACTCATCGATGTGCCGCTTCTCCGTCATTTCCACCTCCTCGTTTATATGCATCTGGGTCTCAAACGCCTTCTCCAGAAGCTGGGCATCCTGCGAGTTCAGTATGGACTCAATAATCTCGTCCGCTTCTCCGGGATTTACCGGTGTATGCTGGGGAATCGCAGATGGCTGCGGTTCGGTCGGAAAACAGAACGTTGAGTCTTCACAGTGCGAGATAGGCGATCTCATTTCAATCTCATCCATGATTCCTTTGTAGCGCTCGAACTTTTCTTTCATTACCTTAACACCCATAATGAGAAACTCCAACACCTCCATTGAAGTCTCCTCCCGAAGGCTCTTGAGTAGGATGCCAAAATATCCGTACTGTTGGACCTCTCCGAATACTTTGGCAATGCTAGTCTGGATCTCTTTCTCTGTCAGCGTGACAATCTTTTTCTGCTCCTTGGAAAATGTGACCGAGGGAAAAGAGCCATCGATCATGCCCTGGTTGCTAAACTGTCGGTAAAACTCCCGCCGCCAGAAATTTAGCGCATTCATCTTTACCTCCGAGTGATGATCCCCGACCACACAATAGTTTAGGGTTGAGAAGAGCGTGTTCTTGTACTTGGCTGGGATTTTGCGGTGCTCGTAGATCCTCATCAGCGTGATTATGGCCTCGGCACGCACAATATCATCGGTCTCCCGATACATCACATACATAAGATGATCCTGTACAGATATAAATAAGGTTTAGCCATGCAGGAAGGGTAAGGCATATAAAACGGTTTGCTCACCACAAGATCGAGTTGGCTAAAACTATTTTCCCACAACAGATTAATAGAAACCATTTGCGAAAGACATTTAAAGGCGGAGGCTCGCACATAGACTTCCGAATCATTCTTGGCCATTTCATAGACTATCGGGGGTATCTTTGCGTCGATCAAAAAACGTTGAAAGGCGGGAAACTCTGAAGGAAATCAAGGGATCATAAAAGATCGGCATCACGCAATAATAATAATAACATGCTTACTGACGCGGGAGATAGAAGCTATAGAAGTGGTGAGTTCCAGCGTTGTGTCACGCACCTCCCACATCGTGTCGTGCATCCGTTTGACAATGATGGGACCCAGGCAAACTAAAGCAGAGCCCTGAAGGTTGTCCACCAACAGAGCCATGTTTGGAGAAAGGAAGTGCTCCACAGCCAGCTGGACGAGCTTAAGTGCCTGGACAGTACACTGTAAATAAGTCCAAACTTAAATATTAGCTAGCAAAAATATTTCTTGGATTACTAAAAATGTAATGATAACTGTTTTGTAAAGGTTTATCTTTAATCATGGTTAATTGCATGTAAAAAAGAAAATTTTAAACTCATTTAACGACATATTGAAATATTAATTATTTAACAAAGGCCATTAAGGACTCACCCTGGCGTCCATGTTTGTGTTCTCCAGTACAAAGGCCAGGCAGTTCACCAGACCAATGGTCTCCACTGACTCCTTCCATGTGATCTTGAAGCGTTCGATTAGGGTGCGCAAACCCACCATTACAGAGTGCAGCACCTGGGGATCGTTTACGACCTTCTCTGTGCCCTGCGGATACATTTCAAGGTATGAGCTCCCCGCGCTGCTAACGCTGTGGCAGTCATCCATTGAGTTGTTCGTAATGACACTCAAAGCCACCGCTTCGCGCAGCACGTAGAGCAGAGCCTGGCACACAGTAACAGCTTGTTCCCGGTCGAGCACATTCTCCAGAGCCAGCAGGCTGTGTATGCATTTGTTGGCTAGCCCGGCCGTTACCAGATCCGCCGTCATGCCGTCCGCCGTAAAGAAGTTATCCCGCATGGTGTAGCAGAGACGGAGGGTCTGCTCGCAAGTGAGCTCCAGCAACTTGACGACATAGGCGTCGAAGAGTTCCACCTTGTTCTCCTCGTCGGCGAGCTTCTGAGCATACTTCATAGAGAAGAGCAGCGGCAGCATATGAAAGCAGATTAGCTGGTTTTCGAACGTCACGCGCTCTTGTTGGATAACGATCTCCTTGGGCGCCCGAGCTCCCAGTTTCTTCCACAGCACGTGATTTAGCTCTGCCAGTTTCACAAAGCTCATACCGTCTTTACGGGTAATGAAGAATTTCATGAGATTAAAGAACGACAGCCCGAACTCTGTGAACTCCTCCGGGGGCTCGGTGGCGTCAGGATTTAAAAGCTTTTCGTGCATCAGCAGGGCGAAGTTGTAGCTGCTCAGCGTGGTAAAGATTTTCTCAATAAAGTACGGGTTGTGGGTCATATCAATCAACTTCCAAATGGTAATCTCGAAATCATGATACTCCTTGAGAAGGGCAATCAGACTGGTGCGCTCTTCAAGCACCAGTGTCTGCTGCAGGATGTATGAGAGCAGGTCCAGCGTGGCCGAGATCTTGTGCAGCAATTCATTGTCATCCACCTTGATGTGTATGCGCTCTTCGCCGTTGCTGTTTTTGTACAGATTGTCGTGAAGCGGCTTCATGATCTCGCTAAGTATCTCCAGCGTTACAGCCTTGTCGTGCAGCTTGTCGCAGGACTTGTACAGCATATTGTAGAGTACCTGTCGGGCCTCTCGCACCACATACAGGGTGTGATCGTTGTTGGAATACTGGATGAGCAACGTCCAGATGCGGTGCATACGCAGAAAGGCCAGACCCATGCTGTATTCGGTGACGGCCTTCATCAGTCGAATCCCACCCAGCTTTACCGATGGACTGAAGTTATGTTCCCCCCGCAGCAGTTTAACAGCTCTAAAGGGAAGTACGGATTAGCCCGGTATTTCTTATACTTATGCCACTTACCTGTTCACTATATCGAGCTCCCTCAGGCGCACAATCATCCACTCGTTGTGCGCCAGATAGCTGGTCAGATTCAGCATGAAGGATACCACCTTCGGGTGGATCTTGTTGAAGTCCTCTGTCACCGCAGTGATGCACCTATCAACCCAATCCACCACAAATGGGGCCTGCAGCACAAAGGCGTTCTCTGCGGTAAAATACAAGTAGATCGCGGATAAGAAGATAGCACCCACTTCGATTTGGCAATTTACCCTTGGCCTGCAAGTGCGTGAGGAGCTTCTCAAAGTAAACATTGTTGGTCGTGGAAAAGTTCTCGCGCAAAAATATGTCGAGTATCGGCCGCAGGCGCGACAGCACCTCCTCTTGCTTTTGCATCTTGTTGATTCCACACTGACTGTCTATCTGGTGATTGCTTCTATGGCATAGTTTTGAAGCTTGCAATTTTAACACAGAATAATGAAATCGTTTGATTGCAGCCTCTTATCATGCCAAAAAAAATTGTTTTGCATTCAGAGTGACCGTGCGCGGGAGTCTACTTTATGTCGAACCGGTAATTGCAATTCAAATATATATAGAACATTTCCTAATCGACTTATATTCAACAAAAATACAAAAAAATTATGCCCAATTACAATGATTAAAAATATAAACGAATGCATCTATGGTTTTCTCTTTTTTAATTCTGTATCAATTTGTATACTTTCTGGTACGTTCCTGGTATATTTGAAAAAGTTGTTGTTGTTGAACCTAACTTTTACGCGGTAACACTGTGCCCTAGGCTATTACCAACACTGCCTATCGGGGAATACGAGTTTGTTATTCATTCAGTAAAATTGGTAGAAAAGTACATTAAAAGAGGGTATAAGATGTCAAAGGTGACTGTGCAAGACATAGAAGCGGTGGATGACTACTGGGGACCCACATTCCGTTCGATTCTAGAAGGTAAATGGCGTTTTCAGCCTTACCTAAACTTTGTTTACGCCCATTTAATTTTCTCCTGGCAGGAAACAACACTAAGCAGATTGGGGAGCAGCTGGAGCAGCGAATTCGCAGTCATGACAAGGAGATCGAGCGGATATGCAACCTGTACTACCAGGGTTTTATTGACTCCATCAAGGAGCTGCTGGATGTACGCAGCCAAGCGAAGCAACTGAACACCGAGGTGCATAAGTTAGACACCTCACTCCGCGAAATTAGTGCCTCCCTGATCCAGCAGGGTAATGATTTGGTGCGGGCCCGCCAAATAGAATCCAACTTGGCCAGCGCCATTGAGGCACTTAAGTCCTGTCTGCCTGCTTTGGAGTGCTACATAAAGTTCACGCAGCAGGCCAAGAATAAGCAATACTACCAGGCGCTGAGGACTCTGGAAACCTTGGAGACGGAGCATTTGACGCGGTTAAAGACACATAACTACCGCTTTGCCACTCAGATGCAGATACAGATACCTATCATCAAAGAGAACATTCGTCGCTCCTCAGCTTTGGATTTTCGGGAGTTTCTGGAGAACATCAGAAAGTTCTCGCCACGCATCGGCGAACTGGCCATTACGCACACCAAGCAGCTCCAAAAACGGGACATCAACGCCATCATTGCCGAGCACGTGCAACAGGTTAACGGAGGAGATGATGATGGCGCCAATGTCAGCGCCCAGGACCTTATAGACTTCTCGCCCATCTACCGCTGCCTACACATCTACATGGTGCTGGGGCAGCGCGAGTACTTTGAAAAGGACTACCGCCAGCAACGTCGGGATCAGGCCAAACTGGTGCTTCAGCCGCCGCCCAATATGCACGACAATTTGGAGGCATACAAGACCTATATTTGCGCCATCGTTGGCTTCTTTGTGGTAGAGGATCACGTGAAGAACACGGCGGGTGATGTTGTGACCAACAGTTATCTGGAGGATCTGTGGTCGACCTCACTGACCAAGTTTGTCAACGAGATCAGCATGAGTTCTTCATCCTGCACCGATCCCAATATTCTGCTGCGCATCAAGAACCTGATTATGCTGTCTATCAACACTTTCAAGTGCTACGGATACACAGTCAGCATTCTCTGGGAATTGCTGCACAACATGCGGGATCATTATAATGAGGTGAGTGCTAGACGTTATAAATATTCATTAAAGTAGACTTTATTATTCTTTTTCGAATCACAAACTAACACTCGGTTTTTGTTGACAGGTTTTATTGCAACGCTGGGTACATGTTTTCCGGGAAATCCTCGATAAGGAGCAGTTCCTGCCTATGGTTGTGCAGAACGTAGAGGAGTACGAAGGCATTATAGAGCGGTTTCCGTTTCACTCGGACCAGCTGGAGAACGCTCCGTTTCCCAAGAAGTTCCCCTTTTCGCGCATGGTGCCCGAGGTCTATCACCAGGCCAAGGAGTTCATGTACGCCTGCATGAAGTTCGCCGAGGAGTTGACCCTTTCTCCCAACGAGGTGGCTGCCATGGTACGCAAGGCGGCAAACCTGCTGCTCACAAGGAGCTTCAGCGGCTGCCTTTCGGTGGTGTTTCGCCAGCCGAGTATTACGCTGTCTCAGCTCATTCAAATCATTATCGACACGCAGTACTTGGAGAAGGCTGGCCCGTTTTTGGACGAGTTTGTCTGTCACATGACCAACACGGAGAGGAGTGTGTCACAGACACCATCGGCCATGTTCCATGTGGCCCGGCAGGATGCGGAAAAGCAGGTGGGGTTGCGCATCTGTTCCAAGATCGACGAGTTCTTCGAGCTAAGCGCTTATGACTGGCTGCTCGTGGAGCCGCCGGGCATTGCCTCCGCCTATATTACGGACATGATCTCATACCTAAAGAGCACCTTCGACAACTTCGCCTTCAAGCTGCCCCACATCGCCCAGGCGGCTTGCCGACGCACCTTTGAGCACATTGCGGAGAAGATCTACTCAATCATGTATGACGAGGATGTGAAACAGATTTCCACCGGGGCGCTTACACAAATAAACCTTGATCTGATGCAGTGCGAGTTCTTTGCGGCTTCGGAACCAGTTCCTGGTCTGAAGGAAGGGGAGCTGAGCAAGTACTTTCTGCGTAACCGACAACTGCTGGACCTGCTCATCCTGGAGGAGTGGAGCACGTATTTCCACGACTATGGCAAGCAGGAGAACCGCTACCATCTGGTGCAACCGCAGTCCATCATTGTGATACTAGAGAAGATCCGCGAGGCGGATAAGAAGCCAATTTTCTCGCTGGTGAGAAAAAACGACAAGAAAAAGTTGCTGGAAACGGTGCTAAAACAGCTGAAGCACATCGCCGATAGACAGAGCTAGGATACAAAAGCTGTTGGTTAGTTAGAGCTTTGAGCAAATAATTATTATTATTCCAACATTTAATAATCTGCTGGAATGAATGATTTTTCAAACTCTAATTCTAATTGTATAATCCTTCACTTTATAGCTTTTCATCGTTATTATTTAGGCTAAATTGAATTTCACATGATAAAAGTATTTAGTTCTCATTTACTTTTGATTCGATTTGTTTTTATAAAAGACAAATTTCAATTGAAACTGCTCGACCCGTTGAACGTGTAAAATTGTATTTTGAATTTTGATTCGTATGTACAAAAAGCGCAGAACTTTTGTGGTTGCCTACGTACAGATTGTTGATAAATGCAAAACGAAAACGATACAAAAAGAAAACAAATGGAGAGGAACGGCTAAATAACAAATTGTATATAATTATTAGATGTATGTAGCGTACGTGTATTGTGTAGGTATATTCCGCAAATCGTAATAAACTAACTTCTAAGTTACGTATATGCGTTGTTTGCGTTGCTTTTGTCAACTCTTTGTCTCCAGATGCTTCGGCGCATCCGCATACGTGAACTTTAGGCGGAACGCCTCAGCTAGCAGAACGTTGATTTGGCGATCGGACCAGTTGTGCGTTGGCAGATTTTGTAGCAACAACATGAGACCCTGTCGGCGGGAATTATCATTGATCAGTAGACGCTTGAGCAAATTTTATCATAGACTTACCTGGAAATCGTTCTGTTGCATCAGCTGCTCCTTCCAATGTAAAAGAAATGCCGCGCACACGTACAAGTGGAACAGGGCGAAACCGTCCGACTCCGCCAGATATGTGTCCCACAGCCGAATGGTGCAGTGCAGCGGCAGTTCGCGTGTCAGCAGATTGTTCATCCAGCGAAATGAGAATTGCAAGTAATCGACCCCATGCGCCTGTAGATGACGGTGTAGATTCACTGAAAATGCGAATTAAATATAATTTGTATTATTCGGCAATTATAGATTAAAGGGTAATCATGGAATTAATGTCCCCTACTATCTGGTAATTATTCCTATCAGTGCCGAACTATTGCATTCATAATATTTTTAGTATATTAAATTGCAACATACCAATACCAATGCAAATATTATTGAATACTTTAATGTGAAATTAAAAGATAATTTTTCAACAAAAACATATTTGCACCAAACAGCATGTGCAAATATAAACAATTAAATAAATAAATATACAATTAAAATGTACCATCTAAATGTGCAGCTGTAATTCTCCTTATGACGAGATCATCAGAGAGAACAAGTTTTACCTTTAAACTTTTATTTTCTCAAGACTTAAGCATTGGGAGATTATCCCAGTTATCTTATCTCAAACCCAAAAAAGTATCTCTATCTATTCTTGATCACTTTCAATTTAAGCTTATCTTGATGAGATGTATATCTATTGACAAAAGTAAAATAGTCCCACTCACCGTCAATGCGTTGTATCAGATCCTTGAGTTGGTTAACCTTCTCCTGTATGCCCAGCTGGGCAAAGATGTAGTTATCCTGGATGCAGTCGAGAAACTTGGAGAGGCACCAAAACGAGTCTGCCTCAATGATGTTGCGCGTCTCCTCGGGCAGCGTTGACATGTCGTATTTCTCTAGATCCGTGTTAGGCGTCAGAGCCTCCTGCAGAAAAACAATGAAGAAGGGTGTGACCAGGTCGTTGATGCCCTGCACGTAGCCGGAGGCAGGATGGCGAATGGCCCAGATGAACAGTATACGCTCGAACATCTCCTGGACGAGCTGTTGCTGGAAGAGTGGTATCTGAGGATTCATGCGTGGCACGTCAATGTGGATCTGGCGGTACGTGTCCTGCTGCGTTTCATCCTGGCTATCGACCCGGAAGTAGTTGTGTCTGAGGTCCTGATATCCCTGCCGTTTGCTTTCCAGCACCGCCATCCGCCTCTCGCTCGAAGGAGGCAGATATTTCGAAAGGAGTCTCCAACTGACTGCGCGCATCTATGTTGGGGTTGTATTAGATATGTACATGGATTAATCGTGTAATTCTTACCTTCCGCGGTACGCCTGACCAACTGATCTGCTTGAGAGCCACCAAATCCAGTTGTGGAGAGTCTAGCACCACCTGAAACTTCTCAATTTTCGTCTCGTACTCGCTGTCCTGGCAGTTCGAGCTAATCTTCTGCAGTTGGGGTCTTCCCGGGTAATTCCTCATTCGCGATCTGAAAATGCAACCTTGATTACTAACCGAACGGGTCTTGCTTGCTTGCGGTCTTCGTTCTGCGTCTGCTGACATATCTCTGAGGGAAGGGCTGGGGAGTGGCTATCAGTTAAGGAAGTCAAATGCTTCAGGAGCGGCTCCCAAGCAAAGCGATTAACACTTGTTAAAACATGGGGAAATTCACTTAAAAGCTGGAAACACCTTAAATGTTAAATAACACAAGTGATTTACTTTAGAGGGCATTAAGCTTTAAGATTAATGCCTGATCGTTTAAACTGTCCTTCGAGGCAATGAAATTATTCTCAACTCCTAATATTAATGTTAATTTTTGTTGGTAACAGTGAAACTCGCAGCTTTGACAATAAGATCTTCTTTGCCTAAACCACAACAATTTGAAACCAATCATCATTAATAATAATGTAAAACAAATAAAAATTAGAACCAATTATATCTACTAGAGACTCCTTACATTTACACTTACACTTTTCGGACTGTTTTCTTAAATTTTAAAATAAATGCTGATTTTAAACACCAAAATTTTAGTTTAGAGAACGGGCCTTAACAGATTTTACTTAAAAATTGTTTTCCCATCTGGCTTGCTGAACTATAATTATAAAATATTGTTAAAATTTCTCATATAAACTATGTTTTTAAAAGAAGAATAACACTCCTCTAAACTTCCCAATAAGCGAATTATTATATCACTGAGTAACCCACCCACAGCTTACCACCCGCTCCACCCCTGGCTTGTTTGCACAACTGAAGGCGCTGGGTTCAACTTTCTTTTTGACTTCCCAAATGCGTTGGCACCGCTTACCTATTCTCGTTGCTGTCCGGCAGCGATCTGCGGTCTTCTTTGCTGTCGTCCGCCGAGCTCCTGCTGGCCTGGATGGAGTCCGCGCCACATTCGCTGGCAGGCTGAGATGCGTTATGGTTCTGGTTGCTCCGCGAGTGCGTCTCGATGACATTGAGCGCCACCGTCTGGGACACTTGCCGCGAAAAGCGAGTGCCATCTGCGGAGGATAAAAGCGGTAGTGTTAACAGAGTTGAAAAGGAGTCCTTGTGGTATAACCATTACCACCGCCGGCTCCAGCTGCCGCCGCAGCAGCCGCCTCCGTGCTGCTGATGATGCAGAACTCGTCGTCGCCCATGTCCCAGGCATCGCTAACCGACTTCTGGTACTCGGTGAAGGTGGACACCATGCCAGTACCGGGGGCAGCGCCTCGTCCGACCGCTACCCCAACTCCCGCGGACTTTTCGAGCTCCCGCTTGGGACTGGGCCGTCCGGGCACCCGTCGCCCGCTGTTTTTCCAAAAGGTCGAAGGGTTTGCGCCGGGCGTTGGACCCGCGACACTTGCTCCGGATTCTGGGGCTCCTGCAGCTGATACGGCTGCGAATGTTGCTGCTGTGGAATCTGCTGTTTGGGTCTTTGCTGATTGCTCTACATTATTATCCATCATAGGTCCGATTCGATGTGATGTATGTCAGCGTCATTATTTTGCATCTACAAACAGTGTGACCCTCGCAGCCTTGGCCGCTGTCACATCACTTTTGACAGTGATGCGAATACTGAGTGATCTAAAGGGTGACATGGTTAATAAACCAGAGGCAATATCATAAATTTTTTAAATTGAGGCAATTTTATGTAATTTTGAGATGAATTTTTGATCCTTATTATGACTTTTTCCAGATGCCCATAAATAAAAAAACTTAAAAACTTAAAAGCGAATTGCCGCAATCTTTGCTTAGGAACTGGAACTGCGCTTGAATCCTGTCCTTGAGTTGGCGCCCAGCTAGCAGACAAAATGTTTTTAAATCTTGGCCCAAATTTACTCGATTGGCCCTCTATCTTTGCACAAATTGTTGAAGGCAAGATAACTTGATAATCCCCACTCGCAAAAATGTTTTAATTTGAGATATTTCAATAAATGTTTTGGAGCAATTTTTCAAATAAAATTTTTGATTTGTGATCCAAGTTCAACCTTTACATATCCGTTACATTCATTAAATATACCATATGTATCATATTGCACGATCAAGCAACAAGTTTGAATGATGTCTGACCGTTGCAGACCTCCTGCCATCAGCTGTTGCTTTTTCAACTTTCACTTTGTCTGGCGGTTTTTGGAGCACTCCGCTTCTTGAGGAAAAAGTTGTCGAGGAAGTTGTAGTTCCATTGATACAGTTATGCTGCAGTAATACCCGTACACGCACGCAATCACGGCAGCAACTAACACCCAAAATCAGCAGCAATGGCCGCCGTACGGAGTCGCCACAATGGAGCACCTACAGTGGAGACGGAGACGGATAACCAGATAGCCAAAAGCCACAATAATAACAATAAGCTAGAAAAGTCACCATCCAAGAACGGAAACCCGGAGAAAAGTGACCCCATGATATACATAATCTTCGTATCATTACTTTTCGATTTGCTGGCCTTCACCATTATTTTGCCGCTACTGCCGTCGCTCTTGGAGTATTACCGCCAGAATGATAGTTCCGGGCTTTATGCCGTTCTCACGGATCGGGTGCGTTGGTTCCAGCAGCTCCTCGGTGCTCCGGAGCGTTATATATCGGTGCTATTTGGAGGCTTCCTCGGCTCTATGTTCAGCTTCCTGCAGTTCGTGGCAAGTCCAATTGTCGGAGGGCTTTCGGATTATTATGGCCGGAAACCTGTCCTACTGGTTTGTGCGGTAGGTAATCATAGTTTTAGCTGGTTTAATCTATACTATGTCCCTATATTGATTAGATTCAAAATTTCATAAGTCAATGCATTTGTTTTTATTTATTTTAAATTAAAGCTTTAAATCATTGAAAAGTTTAATTTCCCGGGACAATTAACGTTAGAGAAATATATATTAATGTGTTTACATTTTATGTATTGTGTGAATTTCATATATTTTTCCATCCCCAGTCCGGCATTGCGCTATCCTATCTGATCTGGGCCTGCTCCAGCAACTTTGCCCTGTTCGTTTTAGCCCGCTTTGTGGGAGGCATCAGCAAGGGCAACATATCGCTGTGCATGTCCGTAATCACGGATGTATCCAGTGTCAAGACCCGCGGACGAGGCATGGCCTTGGTGGGCGTGGCCTTCTCGCTGGGATTTATTGTGGGTCCCATGATTGGAGCTCTGTTCGCCATATTCTCGGATAAAAGTGGAGGCGCCTGGTTTGTGCTGCCCTCTCTGCTGGCTTTTGGTCTGGCGATCGGTGATCTTCTGGTGCTAGGCTGTTGCCTACGCGAAACTTTGCCCAAGGTTTGTTTTCGGTAATTATCCACAACCTATATTTTATTGTTTAAATTTTTTACAGGAAAAGCGAGTTAAGGAGATCTCCTCTGCGCTGTCATATGGCCTACAGTTGCTCAACTTTTCTGCCATATTTAGGTAATTCATTGTTTTAATTAGCATGTCGTCGCGCAACTGTAGGGAGATAAGATCGAAATTGTGCGAACCGGACTTGCCTGACTAGTTTGATGGACCTTATCGTACCGGGTAGTCAAGCACGTTTATTTGATAAACGTATCAGTTGGCTGAGGCTCGTAATGCTTCTGATTAAAAGTAGTTACAGGGAAAAGTGTCCAGTTATCTACGATTATGCCTGGATTGTTCAATCATATTTCAACATAATTTTCGTATTACCAGATTTGCTGCTATTAAAAATGTTCCCAAGAAAGATGTCGAGGCATTGCGATCCATAGGCCTGATATACTTCTTGTACCTCTTTTTGTATTCCGGTCTGGAGTTCACCGTCACCTTTTTGATGTACCATAAATTTGGTTACACTTCGATGGATCAGGCCAAGATGTTTTTGACGACTGGTATGGAAATACTCTGATATTTTATAAGTCTCAATTAATTTATTGTCATATTTTGCAGGAGTCATAATGACTTTGCTGCAGGGTTCAGTGGTTCGTCGACTGCCCGAGGCCAAGATCAAGGGTTATGCCATCTTTAGTCTGTACCTGATTGTGCCGGCCTTCGTATTAGTTGGCCTAGCTGAGGGCAGTCGTCTGCTCTACGCCGGCATGACCCTATTTGCAATCTCCACCGCCTTCGCGGTCACCTGCCTGACCACACTCGTATCCAAGTATGGCAACGATGATCAGAAAGGTTCAGTATTGGGCATATTCCGCTCCCTGGGAGCTCTGGCTCGTGCTCTTGGTCCCGTTGTGGGCTGCATTGGTAAGCGTCGATGTTGCTTTATGATTCTACCCACTCTAATCTTACGAATGCCCATAGCCTTTTGGTGCGTGGGCTCAAGGATCACCTATATAGCCGGCGGGCTCCTACTCATTTATCCAGCCATGGCCTTACAGCGCGCCCGCATTTAAGTGCAATAAGAACAAAGTATATTAATAACATTAGAGATCAACGCAAGTATTACCTGCACATTATACTTAATTTATTGTTTTATACAAGTATTTTATATTAAAAGCAAAACACAATTTTATTTTTTATACTCAAAGTAAAAGAGAGTTTTATTTCATCGGGTGAATTTGGCAAAACAGATTTTATTAAACTATTTTCTGTAATAAGAAAGGATTGTTTTGTTCCTTTAATCAAAAGAAAATTGTAGAAGCTTAAATTAATTTAAATATTTTTTTAAATGAACTGCTTTTTAATTTAGTGGTCAAGGCCAATGTAGTTGCTACTTCAAGTCAAACAAGGTACTTTTAAATGTCGAAAAACATTCCAGACTTTTATTGACTACCCAATGTATAAATATTACAAAAAAATTTAATTTTTTGTTCTTAAAGAACTTGCTTAGTTATTTATTAGCTTTTGTTTTTTTCGCGCTAAAGTTATACTTTTGTGCATCGAGCTGGCAGCCCTGACGCATGACGGAACGTAAATACCATTACGTAATGCTTACGACAAATAATCGATTCTGAAAACATCGATAGTATCGAATATATCGATTTTTGTTCCAGTTCTACAAGCCGCAGCCAACTTCACTTCAATGAATATTGGGAGTGACTAAGTTTCGTGTAAGAGAAAATTAAAAATAAATGCGCTAAAAGCATCTGCAATTGTCAAATTAACACTGCGCCAGTTACCGGACAGTTTCTGCCTAAAGATTTCAGCCTTGCTGAGCATACTACCAAAACGATTTGAACACCAAAATACTGATATACATTTTTCTTTTTCTTTACAACTACAACTACAAATAAAAGTGTAAAGTGTGTGAGAGCCTACGACAAAACGCATTAAAGAAATCGGCGGCGCGCAGATTATTGGATTTCGTTTAGCACCCGCATATAGAAAAGGACGGAACTGGATTAGCCAAGGATATCCAATCCCGAGAGCGTTAGCAAAACAAATTCAGGAAAATGGGTGCAAGAGAAGACGAGTACGATTATCTGTTCAAAGGTAATTATAAACATGACACTAGCCGGTGGTCGAAGCCGAAGATCGTGGAAGGGGGTGGAACAGGAGGAGCAACATTTCCAGGCTTGCTCCTCGCTCAATTGTACTAATTGAAACTAATTGGAGAATAACAAAAAGTGCACTCAAAGAGCCCAAAGTTCATGTGTCCGTGTTTGTGTGTGTGTGTGTGATTAATTCCCAAAATAAGTCAAAGAAGTACGCCCCCCGAGTTTATTGTTGTTGTTGTTGTTGCTGCTGCAGTTGGATGCCCTTTATGAACTCTCCCGCTCTCTTGTTGGACCTCTCTCTATCTCTCTTCCGTTTTGAAGTACGCGTACTTTGCCGTTAACTGTCTGTTTTGTCATTACGTTACCGCTGCTCTCGCCACGTTGCATACAAAAGCAAAGGCAAATCATATTTTTAATCGGTTTTTAAAAGTAGTTTTTTCATTGCTTAGCCACCCACTCAAATTCCCAAATTGATTAGATTTCCAGTAAACTACGGCGAGAGAGTGGGTATTATGATTTCTGTACAGCTGGCTTTTGCATTGGATTTTTGTAACTTCCTTTAGTGAGAGAGCAACTCTCCCGCTCTCATTTGTTTGGAGCACAGTGGAGCAAAGTAGAGAAGTAGCTATACGTTTTCCACTGTACAAAGAATCTTTTCTATTAATGCTCAAGGGGTCATCAGTTCTCTTTGCTTCTTTGTTTGCTACTGCGCCATAAATTTAAATTGCGCTTAAAAAACTTAAATCACTGCTGATTAACTGTTGAATGTCATTATTAATAATATTGTACTAGCCCATCTTTTGTCAAATACTTAAACCCTTATCTCGCGTCGTTTTTGGGTCAAGTATCCAAAAAAGTACAAAAAAGACGACATGAATGCGTCAATGTGCGATATGCATGATTAGGCCTCACATTTCGCTCATAACGATATTAACAATGTATGACTCACGAAACCTGCCAATAACTGTTGAAGAATTCCACTCGGCGATAAGCACATAATCACATAACCAAAGTGGGCTGTATTTGGGTTGCTCGATCCATTCCTCTAGTAAGTAATAACAGTCAATTACTCCCCTTTTAATTTCTCGTCACATCCGCTTTACTAAGTAATTTCTCTTGAAGATCGTTAGAAACTACAGAGATAGAGAGTAGCAAACGGAGTGACTCAGCGCTCTCGCTGATAACTGTAACCAGGCTGCTCTCAGCTGTCCACACAGAAAAAAAATGTATATGTTTTTCTTAATTTGATGATCACATACCAGTTTTTTAATAAGGGTAACAAATAATGTACATCTTTTTTTTTCGATACCTAAATTTTTAATTAATCTGTTATAATTACCTTATCGGTAAAGAGTTTGGGTTCTACTCTCTATTTTAATTTCTAATATTTATTTTTATATATTCATTTTTATACAAATGATAATGATAAATTGAATATCTTTATTTGACCGGCGCATTTTAGTTTAATTTGAGCAACAATTTTTTTTCTCTGGAGCTATAGAGAGATTGGTAGAGCAAAAAGGTGTTTGATGAGTTTTTGTTATTGTTTTCCGAATGGCTTGGCAAACATGCTGAATCAACAATGTCCGAAAAGGGTGTCAAAAATTAAAACTATCTAGCATGTGTACACTTAAAATGCAGAAGATATGGGCTAATGTAAACTTAATAAATTCTAGCAAGCAAAAAAAATCTAGTATTAAATTAAATATATTTCGCTTTTATTTCTATAAAAAAACAAAGGTAAAACAGAAGAATTTGTAATAATAGATCAAGGATATTTTGAGTTTTACAAAAGCAAAGAACAAATAAAAGATCTTCCAGATTATTAAAGTTTTGTATTTTACAAGATTTTGTAGATCATAATTTCTATAATTGAATTATATAAAAAAAAACTAGGTTTTAAATTGCAAATCACTAATATTAATTATTTTATAAGAGTCTTAGCTTACACATCATGCTCGAACAATCCCCTTAATAGTTCTTGAAATATTTGCTCTATCGGCAATGAAGTACAATAACACGAACTCCCTCAATCATAAAACATTTGTTTCTATTGGCTATGGACTGAAATCCCACGAGCATAGTGGTTTTATGAACATGCTGACCTTGGGGCGCCGCGCCAGCAGCGAATGGAGGACATGACCTAGCCTAGCTCGACAAACCACTATCCTGTCCGGCCGTAAAACACAAAACACGGACCAGAACACACACCCACATATATTATGCAACTTCTGGTCTTTTCGATTATCCAATACCAACGTTACTAATGCTCTCTAATCCTTTGCAGTTGTCCTTATCGGTGACTCGGGTGTTGGTAAAAGTAACTTGCTCTCACGTTTCACGCGCAATGAATTCAATTTGGAGTCCAAGTCGACGATTGGCGTTGAGTTTGCAACGCGCAGCATAGAGGTGAGTACGTGGCGGAAAAGTAGGGGGTGGAGTGGGAGATTTGGAATCACCACACCAAACCCCCGCCCCCTGAGTGGGTCACGGGAGAACGTGCGTGTGCCATTTGCAGGGGGGCGCGTAGTGGTGGCATCTATCAGAAAATGGGGGAAAACTTACGTTCAATTTCAGTAAGTGTCTGGGAATTTCACTAAATAAAGGATTGCCAATTGGTTTTCTTGCATAATTTATGAGGTTGTCCTGCGGGGGGCCAGGTAGATGTTGACATCATAGTTGCCACTTACACCAAAATGGTGTCATAAATATTGCTTTAATTAAAAAACAGCAAAGGAATTGAATTTAAAAGTTGTATGATTAAATGGCAAATAGTGTTATTATCACCTATGTTTGATTTTTAAAATAAGTTTTTGAGTAATTGGGCCATTAAGGGCCATTGTTATTTTGCTAATTATACTAGCATGTAAACGATTTAAACTTGTGACTGTCCAATAACCAAAACGAATAAAAATATTTGGATTAAGTTGGTTAAATAGTGTTAAACCTAACACCTGAAATTAAAATTCGGTTTGAGAACCCAAATGTCCCATTTGGTATAGCCCTGCAGGGCTCTAATTTGTACCTAAGTGCTGACATCACTATGCCCAGTTTGACCATCGATTTTCTAAGCGAAACCGCCGGAAGGATAACTTGGCGAAATTGCCAATTACTGTCACTATTCTAATGCGGTTTCCTTTGTTTCGTCCCATTTGCCCACCCAATGCAGGTCGATGGGAAAACAATTAAAGCGCAAATCTGGGATACGGCCGGCCAGGAGCGTTATCGCGCCATCACCTCTGCCTACTATCGCGGTGCCGTGGGAGCCCTGCTCGTTTATGACATTGCCAAGCATCTGACCTACGAGAACGTGGAGCGGTGGCTGCGGGAGCTGCGCGACCACGCGGACCAGAACATCGTCATCATGCTGGTGGGCAACAAGTCCGACTTGCGGCATCTGCGATCCGTGCCCACGGACGAGGCGAAACTGTTTGCCGAGCGCAACGGCTTGAGTTTCATAGAAACCTCGGCCCTAGACTCGACGAACGTTGAAACGGCATTCCAGAACATACTCACAGGTGAGTGATTCATCTGGAAAATATCCAGCTTACTGTAGATATTATCCAAATTTAATTGATAAGCCATATATTAGTTATATTTAATTTTTGTTTAATGAATTTATCTAATAGAGTTATAGTTTGAAATTTTCTCGTTAAAAATAAAACTACCAATGAATGTATGAATGTATTAAAATTAAAATTTCATTCAAAAAGATATAATTGCTTCCCTTCCTTATAAACATAGTACGAATATTCAAGGTTATCGTTAGTCATTGCATTATTGTTTTAAAAAAATGTTTATGAATGTAGTCATGCACATAAAGCTTAAACCTTTCTTTCAACATTAAAATTTAATAGAAAAAAAGTGATTAATTTTAACTGGAAATGTAATAGAGAAAATGTAAATGATAAGCTCTTTATTAGAACTAAAAAAATAACTTATTGTTATAAACATCAAAATTAAGTGATTATAAACAAAAACATTTCATAGTTATTCAAAAAACGGTTTCCAAGTTCAACACAATTCGTTGAAATCAAAAAAGAGCAATGCCAATGATACATTTTTACATTAAAATTTAAAAAAGTATTGTAATTCAAGAGTGACTAATGGAGTATTATTCTTGTTTTGCAGAGATCTATCGCATTGTGTCGCAGAAACAGATCAGAGATCCGCCGGAAGGCGATGTCATTCGTCCGTCGAATGTGGAGCCCATCGACGTAAAGCCGACTGTTACCGCCGACGTACGCAAGCAGTGCTGTCAGTGACCGCCCCAAGCAACTTTCGCTATCCCCCGCAACCGCCAGAACAGCAACATAAACAGAAGCAACAAAAATTACAACTACAACAACAACAACAACAACAGCAGCAGCAACAACTACAAGATCAGAAGCAGCGAATATCTGATGGAGGGCATAAGATGTTTTTGTGTTTTTGAATCACAGTTTGTCATATGTGCATAAATTGATAAATCAAATCAACACCACCACCAACACCAGCAGTAACAGAATCGAAAACAACATCCGGCTGTAGTTAACTGCGGTTTAAACTGAAGTTTTATATATACAGATTTAAAGAATATCGCATAAATCGATCGCCGTGGAAAGAAAGCAAGCAAAACTAAACACTCCAAATTCAGTTTAAGCTGTAGAACTATAATTTATATAAATATACATATATGCTAATATTAAAAATATTAATATTATTAATTTTTCGCAACATAAATATATAGTTGTAATTTTTCGAAAAAAAAACAACAACAACAAACAACCGGAAATATTCGATTATGATGCAATTCATTTTCGCAACACTGCAGCTCGGCGCAAGCAATTTTGCGAATTTTCTTTAGTTTTCACTCCTACATTTTCAACAATTGGCCACTACGTAAAAGAAAATTTGTCTAAAACTAGCTGATAAAGAGAAATCAAACAAGAACAGTTGTAAAACTTTAAATGCATAAATGAAACGAAATAACATCATTTGTGTTTGCTATGTTAAGTGTGATTAAATAAATATAATTTAAATAAAAGGAAGTTGAAAGATGTTTTGAATTGGAGGGAAACCAATTTAAATGGAAATAGAGTGACCAGACGGTGGAAGCCGCCTCGCGCTCGGTATTTTCCGCGCATGCTGACACACTGACCTAACACGTGCGGCAGGAAAGTGGAGAAAGAAACATCAAAACATGGGCGGCAAAAAGAAAGTGCATCCAAAGACGCGTACGGCGGCCTTCAAGGCCAGCGAGCCCAGTGAGATTGTGGAGGCGCCGCACTCCTTTGTCATCCACCGCGGCCTCACCTGTCCTTACATTACGGACCTCACTCTGGACTTCCGACGCATCATGGAGCCCTTCACGGCCAGCAATCTGCGAGAGAAGCGGATGAACCGCATCAAGGACTTTGTCAGCCTAAGCAGCTTCTTTCACGTCTCGCACATGGGCATCTTCAACAAGGCCTCCACGCAGCTGTCCTTTAAAGTGGTCCGCCTGCCGCGCGGTCCCTCCCTGACTTTCAAGGTTCGTTTGCTTAGTTAAACCCATTTCGCAATACATGAGTTATCCAAACGCAGGTCCACCAATTCACCCTGGCCAGAGATGTGATCTCATTGAGCAGAAAGCAGATGATCGATAACGACCACTTTAAGCACGCTCCCCTGGTCATCATGAACAACTTCAGTGGCGATGGAAAGCACCTCAAGCTGATGGCCACCACGTTCCAAAACATGTTTCCCTCCATCAACCTGGCCCAGGTAAATATAGGTACCATTCGTCGCTGTGTCCTGTTCTCGTACAATCCGGAAACGAAACTGGTCGAGATGCGACACTACTCCGTGCAGGTGGTGCCCGTGGGATTAAAACGAGCGGTTCAGAAAATCGTCAAGGGCACAGTACCCAATCTGGGCAAATGCAACGAAGTGGTGGATTTCGTGACAAAGTAAGGAGTTGTCCTAGTATGCCTATTCCATCCATTGATTTACCTAAATCGTTTCCAGAGATGGTTATGCATCCGAATCGGAGGCCGAGGATGACGAGCAGTCACATGTGGTCCTCGCGCAAACGCTCAAGAGCAAGGGCAACCTAGAGGACAATAAGAGTTCAATCAAGCTTCACGAGATCGGACCACGCCTAACACTGCAGCTCATCAAAATAGAAGAAGGCCTCTTAACCGGTGAAGTTCTGTATCACGATCATGTGGTCAAGACAGAGGAAGAAAAGGAAACCACGAGAAAGCTCGTGGAAAAGAAGCGGAAGCAGAAGGAGCAGCGTAAGAAGGAACAGGCCGAGAATCGGGCTCGTAATCTGAAAATTAAGAAGGATGAAAAATGGGCTGCCAAACGGGAAGCGGAGGGACGCAACGACAGCGATCCCGAGGACGATGCGGAGTACTACAAAGAGGAGGTGGGCGAGGATCCAGATGAAGGTGAGTAGGCACATGGTTCTACATTAGAACAAAAATTAAAGGATCCCATTGCAGAACTCTTCAAAATGGAAGAAAAATCTTCTCGCAAACGTCCCAACCTGACCGGCGGCATGAAATACAAGAACAAACGGCCAAAGCTGGATACCAAGGATAAAAAGGTTAAACGCAAGGATAAGTTTGATCGCAAGGACAAGTTCGATCGCAAGGACAAGTTTGATCGCAAGGACAAGTTTGACCGCAAAGACAAGAAGTTCGACCATAAAAATAAGAAGGACAAGTTTGACCCCAAGAACAGAAGGGCCAAGTTCGATCCCAAAAACAAGAGGGCCAAGTTCGACCACAAAAAGAGTAGGAAATCAAAGTAGTACATTAAACATAAGCTATTTTATAAAGACCATTGGTAAGCCTGACATTGAATTGTTATGAATGGAAACTAGCTGAACATGCGCTGCACCACCTCCTTGTAATGGGCGTTACTATCCTTCCAGCTGGCCGCGATGTTGTCGCGTAGCTTGCTGAACTCTCGCTTTTCCTCGTAGTTGGGTAACCGTTCGATAGTGGCCTGCGCCTTGGCGAACTCTTTCAGGTGGTAGTAGGCCAGGGCCCGACGGTAGATGCTTTTCTCGCTGGGACTCTCCTCCGGCTCCACGAACTGCGTGTGATAGATGACGTGCTCGTAGCGCTTCTGTTGCAGCAGGCAGGCCGCCATGTTGGTCTGTATCTGGATGAAGAGCGTCTCCACCTCCTGACCGTTGATGCCATTCGCTTTCTTGGTCAGTTGGTTAAAGGGTTTGTAGGTGATCAGCAGCTTTGCGGCCCGCACAAAGTAATCAAAGGAAAATCTTGGGAACGTTTTGTAGGTGGCCACGCCGCTTCTCTTTAAGGCGCAGTGCCACCTCGTATATCTCAGCAGCGTCCAGCTTCTCCACCTGCGTGTTCTTCACAATCCCCTCCAGCTTCAGCTCAAACTCGATCGTATCTCCGGTTTTGGTCTTAATGCTGCAAGCTGCTGTTTCGCCGAGAACAAATTGCTGCAGCAGTAGCTCCACGTAACAGTCCACTGCAGTGAAACTGGTGCCCATTTCCAGGATGTGTTGTTGTGGATACTTCGAGGACTCATCGCTGCTTAAGTACTTGCTGGGTCGTCCTCCCAAATTGGCGCACTTCTTTTTGACACTGAACTCCACCGTGCTGACGGTCGTAGGCTTTTCCATTTCGGTAAACTGGACGTCCAGTACTTTCTTGGATAGTCCACGGCTCTTGTCCTCCCACTCTGTGCCCACATACCATTCCATTTTGGAGGATTTGCAACTAAGAAATCTTGGGGAATTGGGCCAATTCTAAATAAAATCTTTAATTTAGTGTTTGTGCGGTGTTACCAGGTGCCATCGATGCGTTCCCCCAAAAATGTGTGCAAAAAGCTTATAATACCACAAAAAAATACACAGAATTTTAAATAATCAAGGCGCGTAGTTTGAAATAGCTTTGGTTTCTATTCAAAGACTAACAAAAAAGACGGTTTATTAATCAAATTTGGCAAAGTAAACTTTAGAAATCGGATATAACTAAAGTGAAATACTTGGAAGCCCTCTCCAGCAAAGCTTTGGCAAGCATCGGCGTCCAAAACTTAAAGATAAATAAAGATTGGTTATTCTTTTTGATAAATTAGCTCAGTTATTTAAATTTTTTTTGTAAATAGATCAATATTGAGAAAAATGTATACCAGACATTAAACAACTCAAGTGTTTATCCACGGAAAACCCACTGGAAAAACCCTCCAAATGAATTAAAAAGCAACGACTTAGCATTTATACACAATTTATTATTATTTCTAGTTATCTGTTACCTATACTAAGCCCTTTCGCGCAATAGCAGTTGCTCGGCCATCGTTTAACAAGCTGCAATCTTTCCACTAACAGTTTTACATATTCCGGAGTATGTGTTCATATTTCATCAACTTTTTGTTAAAGTAAAACGTTATGTACATACATTAGTTAACGCGGAAGCGGCGATCGTGATCCAGATCAAGTATAGCATTGGAACTTAACTTACAAATAGCAATACATATAGTAAAATATCCATTGATCACAATCAACGAACTGTATACATATAAATATATTGATGAAACTTCCTGGAAATTTGCTATTTTCTACATACACCTATATCTAAAATCTAGATTATAGTTATCATTGATCAATCAAAGAATAGGTTATATATTGCAGTACAATGGATTAATTTTGTATTTATCTTTACTCAAAAGATTTGTAACTACCAATTGTCGTTCTTTACACAAGTAACTTTTAATTTAAATTATTTGTATTTGGATAACTTAAATTACAGTTGCCAATTAAATACTAGGCTTAAATTTAACTTTACAATTAACACAAACATTAGGCAATAGGCATATAAAGTAGGTTACAAATGTGCAATGCGGCGAACCGAAATGATACTTTGCCAATTTCAATGAAGCGACTCTAACTAATATTTATGCTAAAGACTGATTTTCCTGGCCGTTTTTTAGATTCCTCCTCCGAAAATATTCCAAGCCATTTGACAGTTTCAATTTTCCTTAAGACGGCAGCTGCATAAACGCGACACTTGTGTATTTGAGCTAAAGAAACACTTAAAGTAACGCCCGAGCGATTCATCAATTCAAGGCGCGATTCAAAGACTGACCCTCGATTAGTATTACAGCGCCTAATTAACTAATACATAGTTTCTTTTTCTGATTTTGTTTCATTTTCATTCGTACATGACAGCCAGTTTTGCGAAAATATTTATATATTTTGTATACTCCTTTTGCATTTATTGTTTTTGTTTGCTTTATAACTTCATTTAATTCATATTATGCGTGTGTTTCGTGTAGGCGTGTGTGTGTGGATGTGTTTTGTAGTGTAGTGTTGTGTGCGATTGTAAAATAGACGCTCAGAGATCGCTGTATCTTGGGTTCAACATAGTTTTTTTAATAGACGAGTCGCAATGCTGTATGTTTTTGCTGGCTAAAAACTATTCACTCTTCATTCATCATAATCATTAACATTCTCAACATCTACTTCACAATCCAGATCATCCGATTCTGGATCCGACCCGGAACCGGAACCGGTGACAGAGTCCGAACCAGCAGCATTCCGATGCCTAACATATCCCCCCATAAACGCCCCAGCATCATCTCTAGAATCCTCATCGTAAAACTCGCCATCGTCCTCGTCATCCTCCTCTTCTTCGCTCGAGGATTGTAGATGTAACTCACGCAGCTGCCGTTGCACAAAATGTTAATGTTCCATCAAGGCCGCTATAGCAACAGCAAAAGTTGCAAAGAAAAATCAGAAAACAAAACGAAACCGTTATGCATAATTCAAGAGATCAATGAGGTGAAAGTTGCTTCTCTTACGTGACGGTGTGCGTCCGGTCTTGTTCTCATTGGGTGTAAAATTTAGAAAGTCCCAAATCAAAATTGTATCATCATGCGAGCTGCTCACAATTTGGAACTCATCGAATTGCAAACGAAAGACGCGACCAGTATGTTCCTAAAAAGAGTTTACCACAAACGTTAGACAACAGCGGAAATGACGTCGTAGGTGACTCACCACAAGTGTATTCAGACAAAGAGTATTGGAGGCTGCTCTTGGATCCAAGGCGGCCACCAAATCCCAGACCTTTATCTTGCCATCGTAGGCGCCGCTGACGATTCGTTTCGTGTCGAAACGGATGCAGCGAACCAATTCTTCATGACCCTCCAGGACACGTAAACATGCACCGCACTCAATGTCCCAAAGTCTGAAATTAAATTAAATAATAATCTTAAGTTAATACAGATTGAGAACATCCGATAAAAATTATTTAAATTAATATTTTTTAACCATTTATAATCTATTCTGTAGCTGAGTATAGGAGCAAACATATAACTAGTTTAAAATAAAGAAACAAACTTCAAATCGAATCTATTCGGTGGCTTCGGCAATCGGTTTTAAATGCTGTAACTAATCACAACATTTACCAATTGCTTATCACATTTCATTAATCACTCATCTGGGAACTGGGTTAAAATAACACGCCTCACCTTATGGAATTATCTGAGCTGCCGCTGACCACCAGGCGATCTCTGTACTGCAGGCAGGCAATGCCACGTTTGTGGCCATTTAAGGTGCGCACGAATTCACAGCTCGATGTAGACCAGACCTTGATGGTGCGATCACCGCTGGCGGACACTATGTACTTTTCATCGAAGTCTACCACATTGACGGCAGCGCGGTGGCCGACAAGGACGCGTCGCAGCGTAATTTCGCTGGGCGAGGTCATGTCCCAGACGGCGATGGAGCGATCCTTGGAGCAGGTCACCATCATGCCGTTGTTAAAGCGCAAGTGCAGCACCGCCTCGCAGTGGTGGATGAGGGTGTTGACCATTTCGCCGGTATTGACATCCCACACGCGGACTGTGGAATCGCTAGAGCCACTGATGATCACCTTGTCGTCGTACTGGAGGCACAGCACCGATCCAGTGTGGCCAATGAGGGTCTGTAAATTAATGATAACGTCGTATGTAAGTATGTGATTAGGTCTCTATTAATTAATGTGACTGCTACCTACCTTAACGCACTGCAGATCCGTGCGATCCCAGATCTTGATGGTGTTGTCCCTTAGCCCGGAAACAATCTTGCCATCATCGTACTGCAGGCAATAGACACCCTTTGAATTTTCGGACCGACAATTAATGCGACGCAACATGTGGCGACCAGTCCGCCAGTTATTTTCTATGCTGTCAATGTCCTGAAACCATACAAAATAAAATTATATTGACTGATTGCAGTCAGCCCAATCCAAAGAAAACTCACATTCATTATTTTGGGGAACAACTCGCGATGGAATGAGTGTGGCCGCTGGGTTTGGCCCGGTCTTGGCTTAAAGAGGTACTGCATCCAATTGCGCCGCTCGGCCAATCCGCGCCACAAGGAATCTGTGCGCACCTTGCGTTCGATGAGCTTCTTCCAGAGCATGCCCTCGGAGATGACGCGCAGCCATTCCTTGCAGACCAGCTCGGCCGATTTGAGCGATTCGGCATCCAAGTACGATAAAATGTTCTCTGCAATGTGATCCAGGCCCTTGACTGCAGATGGTAGGAAATGATATCATATAATTAGTATAATTCTTATTAAATTAAATTATATTTTGATTCGTATATGAAGAGATAGGGTCTATGGTAAACCATATTAGTTTTTGGTTAAGTACAACTTAAGCTATTCGCCTAAATTAGTTTTGAAAGGCCATCTCTCCAGACGAGTTTATGACTAAAACAGCTATTTATAGTTGGCACCCAGTTATCTTTTGTATGACACATTTCAAATTTTCCATCAGATATGAGGTGGAGCAACCGTAGCAGCTACTGCTCTTGTCAGACACCAAAGCCATTCCAACCCAACCCAATCAAATCCCATGCAATCCAACCACATCAACAGACTTTAACTGGGAGACGAACAACAACACGAGGGAAAATGATGCACCTAACGGCATTAAAATGCACTTAGCCCAGTAAGTGGGAGTGGCAGTGGAGGAGGCGCAACCAATAGACCGACATATTTACATGTGTCATGAAAAGGAGTGGTAGGGTGCCTTCAAAGGGTGAGGTGGTGATGGGGGTGGCCACATCCACATCCACAGGCACATCTCCATCTGCATTGACAACCCGACTGAATGGGCCAAGTCATAGTCTGAAGTGCATGCGAGTATTCACTGCCTTCCACTCCCTCCTCGCTGTTCGCAGCATTTGCCAAACACAATTAAAAATGTGCATAACTCGCAATGGCAGGCTGTTTGGCGGGCGGCAACGATTTGGCTCAAGTTGTTTGCCGTCGCCGGCGACTAACGGTCTTAAGAGTGTCTATCCGTCTGTGAATCCGTCCCTCCGTCGGTCGGTCGTTGTGTCGGCCTGACTGTCCCCCCGGTTAGCTGCCTTTGAAGTGCATTACAATGTAAATGGAGGAGACAACGTTGCCTACTTTCAACTCTTTTTCTTTCCTAGAACAATCAGTGATGCCGACGAATCGCTTCAAAATGAAGAAAAATTAAACAAGGACAGTTTACAAGGTGGATAGCAGGAAATTGCAAAACATGTTTGATTTTTTTAAATGTTAATATCAAGTATGTTTATATTGTTACCTCTTAGATAAGTATGCATAACTAATAAGTAAACCCATATTACCTAAAATAACGTATTAAAATGATGCAATCTCAGGAGCTGTCTAGAAAAAGAAGCCAAATAGGCATAGCTGACAACCAAGCCATCAACAAGCATGAACAAGGAGGACATTGCCGGGGATTAAGCCAACGGAAACATCCGACGACTTCCTCAAAGAACTTATTCCAGACTGGTAGTTCAAGGAAAGAAAAGCTTACAAATTGAAGCGAAGTTTCCGCGAAGACAATTATAATATAGGTATGTACATACAAATATAAACAGCCGATTACAGTTCAGCTGGCAATCAAACCCCCGCTTAATAGGATGCAACATTTTTAGCTAAAAACGAACGTAAAAAGACTCAACCAACGAACCAAAAGGGGAAGCAAAATAAATATAAATAAATGCAAATTCTGTAAATGAATGCCCTTGCAAAGGCTAGAGTTGCACGCACAGGTTGTGTTGACTATTTGAGTCATAGATATGCGCACGTAACAATGCATTGATAAACGATGTGCTCGCTTACTCACATAATTCGATTCATTGTAAACCAGTTTATCAATACCTATAATATCCAATAACACCCATAACTTGGCCAATAGTTTCGCTATTAGTTAACATCTGTTAGCCGACAATCGATGGCAAAATCGATTCACATTTTTTATGAATAATATACAAGGTTCGCTCCGGCTTTCGTTCTGTTTTTGTTCCGGTAAAGCGCGTTTAATGGAAGCAACGACCTTTCAGTCAACAGCCAACAACCAAAAGCACCTGGCCCACCCACTGGCTCCTCTCGCTGAAAACATGCCCGGCAACAATCCGGAGGTGAAAGGGTCTAAATCGGGGGACGCGGAACGAATCGCACTGGGTTCTGAGCGGGATTTACCTTTCATGTTGTTCAACTTTGTACCTGCCGTTTGTTATTGTTTTAGCTATTGCGTGTCGAGGGATTAAACTTGGCTTCTGTGAGCTATAGTTAAGATTTTGATTGTAGTGAAGCTGTTCTAAGCCACTATTTTGGGAAAAAAGAGATTCAAGGTTTGGCACTTTGTTACCGTGGGATTTCTACCCTGGCGGCTGCTATCGCTTTCTTATCAGCGGTTGCCAGTTGGTCTCTTGACCATCTGGGAGTACTGACCTCTCATACGAAGAGCCGTGTTGATAACGCCTGTGTGTCAGACTCCCCCTTCGTAAGTGACGTATGCATGGTATTTTATTTGATTACGTTTTAATTAATTAATTAGCCAAACTTAACCTTTAACCTTTTGTTGGGTAATATTTAAGCTCTAAGAGTTATAAATAGGTTGTAAAAGCTCTTCTCAACAGTGAAAAGCTTTTTCATCTTAAATAATTACATCTGATTACTTATTGAACTGTATTAATTACATTATTTGTGTAACTGATATTCTATAAATCGTTTATATGATGCTATAAACAACAGAACAAGAACTTCGTCTGTATTAGGAAATATATATGGAATAAAACACTAGGTAGATGTCGATTCAATCCGTTAAGTTCAGTACTTCGAACTTGTCTGACGCTCCGTTCAATGATCTTCAGACTAATATCTACTCCGTGGTAATTCTCGAATAATAGATAAGAACTAGGAAAAACCGATCCATCTCAACAAAAATTCATTAGAAGACGTTATTTAAGAACCAGACCCGTGATATGCTCACTATATTTTCAGAGAATACAATGTTATAGATATCGGCACTCACTTGGTAGCAATGTGATAAAATCCCGCTGGAGCATCGGCTTGAGATAGGCATTGATCTGTCCGTGCTGATAGTGGCACATGCGGGACAACAGCTGCTCCACAAAGTCCACCTGTCCCGACTCGCTCCACTGGGTGAAGTACTGAAAACAGAGTTCCCGCTCCGTTTGGTAGGTGGGCGAGGAGTCTTTCTTGCGCACCGGGTCGTACAGCATAGTGGTTGTGAACTGTACCGGGAAAATGGGAGGGAGAAACATATGGGGAAATTAATTATGAGATTGCATTTGTTTGGTTAGCCGGGGCGATGAAATGTATGTGCGGTGCTTGGATGTCAAGGGGCGATCGTTAAAACTGGAAAAGTAGGTAACTGCGGGTTGTGCAACTTTTCTTTAGTTTAGGCAAGTGACGACCCAAACTGGGGGCTTACAATTAGGCAATTAGTCTCGACTCCGCTACGAGTTTCTTTCTACTCAAAATTTTCTCGTTTTGTTTTTATTAGACGGCGAAAGAGTTTGCAAAGCGGATTTCTGAAAAAAAATAAACCCGACGACTGGCAGCAGAAGCAGATCATTCACACGGAACAGTTTATAAATAATAATTGTATCGTTGTTTATTTGGTGTTCCATCCTCATTATGCGCATTCTAAATATAGCCATTCCCATTGATGGCCAATGAGACCGCCACGAACCCCATTAATCAAACGTCATCAATTAAATGCTAAAGATCTCAGCAAACAAATTCGAGTAAAATAATCAAATCGGACAATCGAGTGTGAGTGATTTAAGTAATTAAGTTAACTGCAATGCCAGCAATGCGAAAACCTTGCGTATTAACACTATGTGCGAGTGTAGTATGTGTTGTATATAAGTATTCGGTACGGTTGCCTTACTTTAATTGCCATATTATGGTTTTTTGTGAGCTTTAGTTGTTTGCCTTTGCCTGGTAACTTTGAGCTAATATGAAGGATGCCACAGTTTGTACTCGCAACAAAATCTACAATCGAAATTAACAAGATCTTCCATAATTCAATGACTCTGTAACTACTCTCAGACACGAGTCAAGGCAATATATTGACTGAGACTACACCATAAAAACATAGTCATTTTGTGTTTTAAAATTTATACAATTAAGTCCTATTCTATGTTACTCAGTTATTTTGTTAAAAGATGAATATGGAAGTTAAACCGTTTATTGCAGTTATTACCAAGAAGCTCTGAATTTTGTTAACCAGATTCAACCTTGATTCCCTCAAAATAAACCCAGATGACTCAAGCAAAACTTTATTGCTTGGCGAGCGAAAAAAAATTAAAAATAAAAAACAATTTTTGGGCTCATTGCTTAATGGTTTGCGGGAACTGACCTTCAGTAAGCCGCCTATCACATTTAACTCCATAACTATAGCCTTACAATAAAATAAATACTGATTGAAATGTACACGGCCGCAACAAAGTGTACTTTGTGTGAGGTTTTTGTTATTAATTGTGTAAATAAACTCGAGGCCAATTAACGAAATATCTGAAAAGTGATTTTGGACCACCAAAAATCGGAAATTGTGGGATATATAGAGACGGATGATTGGACTGAGGGGATGATGAAAAAAATGATGATGATGCTGGCGATGAATAATTAGGCTAATGCCTCTGAATCCGCAAAAGTTTAAGGTTATAGCCTATAGGATAGGCGACAGTGTCCGAATTTAATAGAGTGCACGAGTGCAAAATCTGTAGTATATACGAAAATAAAGCACTAGTACACGCACACAAATATGATATAAAGGTGGCGCGACCGTGTGTGCGTACGTGTGTATGGGGAGGCGACACCTTGGCCATTATGTACTTGGTTATATGTAAATTGGGTACATAACTAGGCAGAAATCCCGCTTAAACCAAGTAACTTAGCAAAAACTCACAGCCTGTGCATTGGAGTTGGTTTCGTCCATTATTTTGTCAGTCTCCATTTTCATCATTGTGTTGTTTGTGTGTTTGTAGAGTTTGCTGGCTCGTCTTTTCTCTCTCTCTCTGGCTCCCGCTGTCTCTCGACTGTGTTCCGTTGCACTCGCACTATCCCACCACGTAGGGCTTTTTGCTAACTTTTCGATTACACGGTTTGCAAATTCACTTTTGCTTGTAATTTCATATACTTTTTAGCTCGAAAGAAAATTACAATTTGCTCGTCTCGTTGTCAGTATGACCGCAGGCGTGATGCGCGAAAACGGCGAACGCGAAGAGGAAACTCAACACGCCGAAGAACCACACCAATTGTGCGAATCTCGTTTGCAAGTCATTGTTTTCGCTGCTCCTGGCGGCTCGCACTTTGTATTTTTTTGTTTATTAAGTTCGCGCAACTGCACTGCACGAATATAAGATTTTATTTTTCACGAGCTTCCGCCCAATAATGCTCCACTCCACCACAAAGCGACTGAAGAGGAGGGTTATCGATATCGATACCTGCGGCTCAGCCAAACGGGCACACCCGTAGTGCTAGTGTTACAAAACGCAGCTCCAAAATTGTTTTGAGTTTTCCTCACTAATTTTTCAAACAGGTAGTTGTAATGGCTGTTATTTATGAACTGCTATTAATTTCTTTTATTTTTAGAATCCCAAAACTTACTGAATAAGTATTGCTACAACTGCCCAGCACTGTTTGCCAGCCTTGGCAACCCTGCGCATCAGCTGACGATAAGATCGCTCTCTTGATTTTCTGTTGTTATTTAATTGATAAACTTTCTGCGGGGGGCGCCTCTCCAGATAACCTCCACTTTTAAATTAATAAACATTGCGCAAGTAAGTGCCGTCCGGCTGCCAATGCCTAAACGCTCACTTTCATTCGACCGCAGGCGGTGCTTCATTCCATTTTCAATCATTTCCTCCAGAATCGCCGATAAGTTAACATACTTTTTAAAAATTTGCAGTGGTACAACTGACCCGAATCCTCAGGATGGCTTGCCGAGACCAGAATGCCGCCAACTTCTTGAACGAAGGCAAGAAGATCGTGGGAGTCGCTCTCAACTACATGTAAATTAGAGATTACTAGTAAACTTGGTTCTGAATTGGTAACACCCCCAATCCTTGTCTGCCGCAGGGACGTTGTGAAGGCCAGGAACGTTCCGGTGCCCACCGAACCGCTCGTTTTCCTTAAACCCACCTCATCGTACCTTCAGGAGGGCCAGCCCATAGTCGTGAGTTATAGAAAAACCAAGAAACTGGAGAGCTTGGTCTTTTAAAAAAAGATAGCTCTCTGCTTGCACAACTTTAGGAAGATTTCCTACACAATATGGCAATCCCATGTCGTATGTTAAAAAAGTTATGTTGTAAAGAAACGTTATCTTACACCTTTGGCCTCTTATAAAAAGATAACTTTCTGCACTACGCAAATGTTGGACCAGATATCCGATTTTAAATTTGATAACAATTTTTTTTCGATTCTTCCATTTTGATATGTGCTTTTTTTAAAAATAAATTGGATATCCGTTCCAGTTACCCAAAGTCTTTACCAAGGTGGCTTATGAAGTGGAACTGGGCGTGGTGATAGGAAAGACCTGCAAGAATGTCTCAAAGGCAGACGCTATGAGTTATGTAGCAGGTTACTGCCTGGCTTTGGATCTGACGGCCCAGTGCAACTTGGTAAGTGAATTAACATTAAAAATTGTAACCCACTATCATTAACGATTCTTTCAGGGAGCAGCTCGAGCGGCTGGTCATCCGTGGACCCTGGGCAAAGGATTCGACACCTCCACTCCTGTCTCCAATTTTATACCCTTCGACCAAGTGAAGGATCCACACAACTTGCCGCTTTGGCTCACTGTCAATGGAGTCGTCAAGCAAAAGGGATGCACCGGGGACTTGATATTCAAAGTGCCCGACATCATATCGTACGTGTCCAAGTACATGACATTGGAGCCCAATGACCTGATCCTCACCGGAACGCCCAATGGCTCGGATGCGTTCAAGGCTGGTGATGTGATTGAATGCGGAATGGCGGAACTAGCAAAATTGACTTTCCAAGTGTGTGGAGAATAAATGAAAAACCCTAGCACTATTCTGGTGTTTCGGATTTATATTTGGGTTTTCACAATCGAAATTACTTCCGGTTGCTCTCGACGTCGTCACAGGCAATCAAATATTTCCGCATCGCTGCGCACTCGCTGGAGTTTTTCCATTTGGTTATCGGGCAGTTGACGTAGACCTGCTCCATAATACAGGCCAACAAGGTGACAGGATAGTAGTTGCACTCACCCTTTGTGTGCATCCATTCAAATTGCTGAGCCCGTTTCTGAGCTGTTTTATATACACTTTATGTATAGAAAAAATGTATTGATCTTCATTTTAAACCCACCATAATCCGTACAGCTATTGAGGCTCTTCACCATCAGTTGTGACATGGTCTGATCGTTTTTGTAGCGTTGCTGGTAACTCTTCTGCAATTCTTGTACGTTGACGCTTCCATTGATCAGTAAATAGCCATTGGTATTAAAGTAACACTCCGCAATGCACTAAAAAGATAAGGTAGTAAAGCTTTTATATCAAATATATGAAACATATTTTAAAGCTTTTTAAATCTATAATAATTCAATTTTTAACTATATCATACTACAACTAACCGCATGCAGGGCCACTTTATCGGATTTGAGATTCTGCCCATTATTTGTAGTGGTTGAGCTATTTTTCAGCAAGGTCTTCCGACAGGCTTTGATTGTCTTGTCGTTTTTTTGGACATCACAACAGGAGCTCATCTAACAATTGTTTAAAAAATGTAGAAAATGTTTTATTACATTGTGTAATTAGCATACGAATTTTGGTTGCTTCGCCTGGTCACAAGTTGTATAGTTAAAGGATTTGACATTAGGGCCAAAAACCAACAGAATTAAAAGCAGTTTTATTCCCAGATACATCTTTATCGTTCAAATTTGAAAATTTAACTGATTCTTAAAAACAAAAAAGTCATCAGATATAAGGCCACAAAACAATTAGCATTAATTTCAAAGTTAATGTTGCTTAAACAGCAATAATAGTCTGAATTTAATTCAATTAAACTGGTGAATGAGTATAGTGTTGTTATAAACTATAAATAAACAGCTGCATAAAAAGGTATTTTTCTATTAAGTTAATGTGTATGGTCATATCCACTTTAAAATTTCAAATATTTGGTAGGGAATGAAGATACTTCAATTCTTCGCATTGATTTCACTAAATTTTCTGGACCGACAATTAAGAGAATTTCATAGAAACACAAAATTCTCCAAACTAATTTTAGTTCAGTTACTTTAATAAATTAAAATAGACTTGGCACACAACATTTTTAGGGGAATTCCTAATCGCTTAAAAGTAAAGTTCACTATTTAATTTTTTAAAATTATCCCGCGATATATCTTTTGTGACTAAAGACAAAAGGTATTTTTTGGACATCGTTATAAGGTCGCACTTACACGCTTTAGATCAAAACAATACTTTTAAACAACACGAAATTTCGTAAACTTATTATAATTGAAGAACAGGATTTTTCCAAGAACCGACCCGATCCAATATGGACAAAGACCCTCCATTGCACCAGGGAAACGCAATCTTTCGTAACCAACCGTCGTACAAAGTGTTCAACAAATCCTTCGAGAATGTGAACGATGCACTCTACACATTTCTGAACGAGGTGGATCCCGAAGTGCTGCGACAGGAGCTTCGAGAAACCGCCGATGTCTTTAAATCCTTCAGCCGCATCACAGCCTTGAGGGACCCTCGCACGGAGGAGGTTCCGGGGAGTCCGCATTGCGACCATTCCGGCCCCGGTTCTGGCTACAGTTTTCCCAATCCCCAGGAGCTGTACTCGGAGTTGAATCTCAAGCAACAGGCCGCCTGTATGCGAGTGCTCCTGTCCTGGCAGCGAAGTGAACCCGTCGATGAGGAGGACTTCGTGGTGTGGCAGGCCACCGAGAAGAAGCGCTGCAACGAGCAGCAGCGTGTCCAGAAACACATCCACGACCACGAGCACGGTCACAGGGAAGTCATCTATGCTCCCATGAAAAGCCTGGTGGCGGTCTACAGGAAGTGGTATGAGCTTAACGTTAAGAAACTGCTAAAAGCATACCCCAACGAGTCCTATGTAACCTTCTCCGGCTTACCACAGTTGTCCCAGTGCAAGAGCCTCAATTCCCAGACCGCCAGCATAGAACACGTGGAGCTGGAGCGGATACTGGGCCGTGTGAGACTATGGCCGGAGGTGGAAGTCCGCCAGAAAGCACTGCGCACTTTACGAGTACGCTTGGAACGCTATTCAATTAGGGAGACTTATGAGCCAGCCAAACTTTTGCGAGATGAAGAGAAGGAGCTAGAGCTGGAAGCAGGGAATATTTTCGTGCTGCCTTTGGACTCACTCTTAATGCTGTTAACCTCCGGATCATATATTGACCTACCCACAGAAATGTTTGTCAGCCTAAAAGCATCCCCAAATAGTAATCACAAATGCATGGAATTCCAGTCTCCCTTTCCCGCCCGCAATTGCGGCTGGCATACAAATAGTTTGGTCCTGAAACGGGCTTATGAGGCATTTGTATCCCAGCCTGGAGAAGCAAAGTGGCTGGATTTCGGGCCAAATGGATCAGTCAAAGAAGTCCTAGAAAAGCCTACTTATAAAATGCCTTCTATCAATCTTCAAATGGAATACAAGCCCCAAGCAATTGATCAGCAATCTTTTGACATTGTAGATGGCAGCACCAACACCGCCTTAGTAAGCTGGAGCCTGAGATGTAAGGGCGAAGGCGAACAAAACAAGGAGTTTCAGGTCTTCAGCACATTACCCATACCAGCGGTTAGAGATTCCAAGGACAAGAAGCCACTTGGATGCCATTTCATAAAGCTGGAGAACAAGCCGGATTGCGGCTGCGAAATTATGTCCAAGTACGAGCTGATCAGTGCCTGGCTACAGCTAAAACTACTTGCAGGCGGAGATGGGTCACTGCACCCGCATCTCACTGCGGGACTTTGAGCCCATGATGGAGGAGAAACTGACGCTAATCTCGCTAGAGCAACAACTGCACGACTACTACAACACTAGCATGCCGCAGCTACTGTCCAACCTATACGAGTTCCTGAAGCTGCTAGACACAGTGCCCGGTGGCGAATACCTGCTGCGATACTCACCCAAGTATAAAGATAAGTTCCTACTCTGCAATGCCACCAAGGAGGCCCCGGCCCAGAGCTTTCAGCTGCATCAGCTCCTCACGGAAACCTCTCCCAGTGATCAAATCTTTCTTACCCAAAGCAGTTACCTTCCAATCTCGCCCACACTCTGTGGCCGCCTGCACACAGAACTCCAGCTGCTGCCCTGCGCATTTCCAGCAAAGGCCGACGGAAAGGCTATACATCGTCGAAATGCCGCGATAGCCAAGCCAGAGCCCGCAGCGCGAGCTCCTGGAAGGCGCCCAGTCAAGAAGTGGACAGAAGCTCAAACTCAAGATTTCCGGCGCAAATGTAAGTCTGAGCAAAGGTATGGAGCGCGGAGCTCCTGGAAGGCGCCCAGTCAAGAAGTGGACAGAAGCTCAAACTCAAGATTTCCGGCGCAAATGTAAGTATGAGCAAAAGAATAGAGCTAGAGCTCGCAAAAAAGCGGCTGCCAATGCCGAAAAGGTCCAACTGGACAAGATTATGTCGCTGTGAAAACAACACTCTAAATGCACATGCTAAGTTCAAATACTAAGCTGAAGATTTTCTGTTAGTTAAATTACCTTTAGTTATTAGTTTAGTTGTTTTTGTTATTTAAATATACAGCAAAGATAAAATTTAACTGTGTTCCTGTCTCGCAATTTCTTGATAATTTAAGGCTCTTATTCTCGATTGCCAGTCCCTTAATTAGCGTCATGAGAAGAATTCTGATCTACACCTGCTTTGAACCATTCCTCAAACAGTTCCTCGTCGTGCATAACTCTTATGCCTTCATATTTTATGTTGATTTGGCTGGTTTTCTTTAGGATATCCTGATAAGCGGCAGTCAAAGGTTGTTGTACAGGCTCCTTGTAAACATAGTCCTCGCCCTGAAAGATCTTAGTTTATTAGATTTTTGAGAGAAAATATATTTAAGCCATACCAGGTCGTATGTGCGATCCGAGTCCAGATCACCCTTGTAGGCGACAAAGGGAACGTGCACAACGGGTGGGTTCTCTTTTTTCCTGCACACCCACGATTCGGGATGATCGTGCCATTCGGTGATTAGGTTGCAGGGCTTGTGTCCCTCGGGCAGACAAAACTGGCGAGCCACTACAAATGCTTCAATGCTGGAGTTCCGCGAAGCTGATGGTTTAAACACGCACACGTCCTTAAAGAAGCGCTTGAGCTGGGTGTACAGCCGGCTGGTCCTGTCCGCACGGTAAATCTTAGACACAAAAGAACCGCCCGTCTCCAGGATAAAGGTGGATATGCTCAGGGCGGAAAGGAGCAGCTCGCCCTGAACGTAGGCGTCAAAGTCGTGCATGCCCGTGGAATCGGGTGCTCCATCGCTGACCACAATCTGTGCCTTCTCGCCGCCGAAGAACTTGATAATAGCCTCCGCCGTCGACTCCTTACTGATGTCCGCCCGAAGCTGTGTGACTCCTTCTATAGGAGCCATTCCTTGCAGGTCAACTGCGATGATTTTCACTTTATCTCGCTCCTCCGGCGGCAGTGGCTCGTACATGCGCTTGGCCAGCACCTGGGACCAGCTACCGGGAGCGGCACACAAGTCTACTGCACGGGTGAGACCTGTAATCAGTGGATAGTTGGGATTAGGCATGAAAACACGAGGCTGAAACCGAATTTATGTATGTACCTCCCAACAAGTGGAACGTCTCCTCCGCCTGGAGCAGCTTGAAGGCACTCCGAGCCCGCCAGCCCTGCTCCTTGGCCAGTCGGTAGAAAATGTCTCGTTTGTCCTTTGAAGTCCTGCCCATTTATAATTTTACAATTAGTCAACAAACAACAAATGTTAACGTTATCAGCTGAGAAATAACCAAATCCATTCACAATAGATGCGATAATGTGTTGTCGATTTAGCTTGTTTCCCGTTAAATTCTTCGGAGTTTTAAAAATATGTATTTCAAAACTTTAAAGTTATGTATAACATATTTTTGTATATTTTCCTTTAATTTTTATATATTTATATTTATTTATATCTTTATATTCAAGTTAACCCTAACCGCCACGGCGTTGGTTTGAAAAACCATGGAAAGTGCGGCACATGTTTTTACCCCACAGAATACCATAGCTATTTTTTTTCAATCTAGATCAGCTGATTTCTCTGGCAGCACAAATCGATAAATTTTTGTATCGAATTAAAAGTTTTTTCTGCCAATAACAAGTGATTTTTATTGTTGCAGCCCAGCCCGCAGATTGACAAATTCTTGCTATGAAAACAGGAAAACCGAAGATTACCCAAGCCCCGAGATCAACATAACACCAATAAAACAACGCAAACCATGGCGAAGTTGAAGAAGCTTTACATGAGCTCAAATCTGGAGGACTTGGAAAAGTTCTCCATTATTCCGGATCTGCGCAACAAGGGAATGAAAATGTAAGTGGACACCTGCTTTTATGCTGATGCGGCTGATTTAACTTATCTGACTTGTTTTTGCAGCCTGCTGAACACCGCCCGCAAACTGTACATGGCTGCCGAGGAACACAGACTGGATGGCGACGAGGAACTGGCCTACATCACCTACATGAAGTACTTCAACATGCTGACCGCGATTCGCAAGAAGTCCGATTATGCCAGCCACAAGACGACTGTGCGCCAAGTGCTAGGCGACACCGAGTCGAATCGCCGCATTATGGACTCATTGGAGGTGATAATAAACTCCTTGCGACAGCGTTATGCTGAGCAACGCCAGCCGGCAGAACGAATTGGTTCCGAACTGGTCAGCAATGGTCGAGAAAGTATTGAGATGCCGCCAATACAGCCTACGGACTACGCCCGACTGGGGCTGATCACCTGTCAGGAGCTGTACCGGCGCATGCAGGAGAAATCGGTTCTGGTCATGGACTGTCGCTCGAGCGCCGACTACGAGATATCCCACCTCACCTACTACTGTGCATTTAATGTGCCCGAGGAGCTGATAACACTGGGGTGAGTGGTTCCCTTACTTCAGTCTCTACCATGTGCTAAACTCCTTGATACACATATATTATATAGCATGTCGGCTGGGAGACTGCAGGCTCGACTCAGCAGCAGTGGCAAGGCATCGTGGGCTTCACGTTCCGTCAAGGATTCGGTGGTCCTTATTGATTGGAACACCAAGGATGCCCAACCGGCGACGAATACAGCCATTTCCACACTACTGGACATCCTGAAGAACGTAAATATAATTGAATTTAAGTCACGAATCTGAACTTATGCTATTCCCTTGCAGTGGGACCCCGATGTGACGTACCGCGCTCCCATACAGATCGTGGAAGGCGGCTACGAGTACTTCATTATGATGTACCCCACCCACTGCACCAATCCCAGCGTGCAGGCGCCGCAGCAGAACAACAATGACATCGATACCATTGATGACATCGAGTATCCCTCAATCCACGACATCACCATGAAGGAGGACATCAGTGCAAAGGACTTCAAGCCTCGTCCGGACTTTAATCGCGCCAACAAGCCGGCGGCTACTCGCACCTACGATCGGGGAGTGGCAAAGCCTCCAACGCAGGCCAAGCCGATAGCCGAGATTATGCGTGATCAGGCGGAGTTTCTCCAGCGAGCCGAGCAAAACGATCACCAGTTGGAGAAGGCCGCTAGGATGTGGAAGCGGCAGGCGGCCGAAGGCGATGCCTTGAATGATAACGAAGGGCAGGAGTTACATTTCAGAATCTTGCAGCTGGAGAGCAAAGCCCGGGACTATGTAAGATTTCTTAAGAGTTGAACTTTCTAAAAACTAATGGTTTATTGTCCCACAGATAGTTGAAAATAATCGTCTGCGTGAGGAACTAAGTCGCATACAGGAGCAGCAAAATGTTACCCAGCAACTTTCGCAGAAGGAAGTTGAGGCCACGAGGAACATCGAGTCTAAGATCCGGGAACGTCAGCTGTTGGATGAGCAGCATGAGATGGAACGCCAGGAGAGGGAGCGCCTGCTGTCGATCGCCCGCGAGACGAAAAAGCATTACAAGTCACCCCAACCTCCGAGTCCTCCATCGCCAAGCGAAAATTTGGAGGACTTGCAGGATCTTTCCGATCTGGAGTCTCTTCTCCAGCGGACTAACGAGGATCCGCCACTTGCACACAGCCAGGTGGAGAGGCCCGCATTCGATAGGGCGATGAAACCGCAGCCAAGAAGTGTCGAGAAAACATCGCAACGGGTCCGTGATTTCTCGCCCGTAATGGGTCAAAATGTGGTGAGTGATGGTTTGGGGGAGGTTGACTCACACCGGCCGCCTAAATATAGCCGCCACACGAGCCAAATCAATAACCAATGGGTCACGTTTTAAAGACAACCGCCCAGACGATGACCGTGCTTTGTGGGTATATTCTTCCACTCTCAGTCGCTCGCCGTCCGCACTCAAAGAATGTTCAAACCAAATAAACGTACAATCGCCATACTGTTGAGCAAAAACAGCAGCAGACAGGATTCCGCGAATGATTTGTGTGGCGGGCGTGAAGCTCCCGCTGCCAGCAGCTCCACCTACCTATAGCATTTATAGCTCCATCTTCCCGTTGCGAAGAGTAACTTTTGGGAAGGATTAAGGTCTACGAATTGGTACTATATTCCATTTCTTTCTGCCATTTTTTAGGGTCGTGGATTGACGGGCCTGAAGAACCTGGGAAACACCTGCTATATGAATAGCATCTTGCAGTGCCTAAGTAATACGCCTCAGTTGACAGAATACTGCATCTCAGATAAATACAAGAACAACATCAGCAGAAGTAACAAGACCAATGGCCAGGTGATTGAGGAGGTGGCTGCCCTCATAAAGGAGCTATGGAACGGCCAGTACAAGTGTGTAGCCAGTCGGGATTTAAGGGTACGTAACTAGGAATAGAAAATCCATAACTCTACATATAAAACCGTCATCTCTGATTGACGAAAAAAGCCTTTATATTATACTAACGAAGATATTTTCCTTTGCAGTATGTTGTAGGTCAGTACCAAAAGATCTTTCGCGGCGTTGACCAGCAGGACTCGCACGAGTTTCTAACCATCTTGATGGACTGGCTCCACTCGGACCTCCAAACGCTGCAGGTGGCCCGTCAGCGCGAAATGATCAGTGCTTCGGAGAAGGCTTGGTTGGAGTTTACCAAGGCCAAGGAGAGTATGATTCTGCATTTATTCTACGGCCAGATGAAAAGCACTGTCAAGTGTGTCGCCTGCCACAAGGAGTCGGCCACATACGAGAGCTTCTCGAATCTCAGCCTGGAGCTGCCGCCCAACTCGAATGTGTGCCAGCTGAACCAGTGCATGGACATGTACTTTAGTGGGGAGCGCATACACGGCTGGAACTGTCCAAATTGTAAAACTAAAAGGGATGCCATCAAGAAGCTCGATATATCGAAGCTGCCCCCAGTACTGGTGGTGCATTTGAAGCGGTTAGTGAAGCTAAATAATTAATTACTCTAACTTGCTTTACATTATTTTTAATCTTTTCTAGGTTTTACGCAGACCCCAGCAATTCGGGTGCTTACATGAAGAAGCAAAACTATCTGCGCTTCCCACTGGAGAATCTAGAAATGAATCCCTACATAGCCCGGGCGGAATCGCGGGCGGTTACGCCCAAGACCTATCAGCTCTACGCCGTTTCCAATCACTATGGCACCATGGAGGGCGGCCACTACACGGCCTTCTGCAAGAGTGCCAACTACGGAAAGTGGTTCAAGTTCGACGATCAGATCGTCTCGACTCTGGACTCTTCGAACGTCGTCTCCAGCGCGGCATACATTCTCTTCTACACCTGGCTGCCGCCCATGCAGGTGCCCTTGTAGGCACATCGCTCGATTTCCTTTCGGCTTTCCACTTTTCATTTTAATTGTGTTTTTGTTTATCTCTCATTTTTATAGTTTGTAAGGTCTAGTCGCCACACCTTTTTATCATTTACCAATTACCGTTTAACTGTTGCTATTTAAGAGGATAATCACATGTTTGTTGTTGTCAAGGAGCTTAGGCCGGAGGGATAGTATTACGCACGGGGGCGTATTTTCTATGGGTGCGGACTGCATTACCTAAAACCGAGAACTTCAAGTGCATTACCAGTATAACAAAGAGAAGATCACATATACGTTCGTTTATGTGGGACTATAGTTTATTTTGCAATTATATTTTTAAACCAAATAAACGAAATGAAATTTCTGATAAATAAATGATTGATCACTTAACAAACACACAACAAACAGGTTTTTTTAATCGTGCAGCATAACTTAATAAGTTTAAAGAAAAGAATCTAAGTTATTATTAAAGGTCTTGGCTGACTAAGTTTAGTCAACATTTTAAAATTAAAAATGGAAAAAATGCAAGGCTATAAGCAATTGAATTTAAATTTTTGCGCTTAAATAAAATTGACTTGACTAGTATTTACATAATTTAAATTCGTCGATATAAAGTAAAGGGGTTTTGGTCACACTAAAAGGCGCCACAATCATTTTGCATGAACAGTGTTGCCTACTATACCTTTTGAAAAGTAGCTAACTGCTAAAAACAGCTAATAATAGTTGCAATTTCGAAAGTAAAGCTTAAAAATGTCCGAATTAAAGCATAGGTTTTCGAATAAAGTTATATTTTGAGGTTTTGCGAAATCGAACGGACGAAAAAAGTCCTGGCATAACCAAAGTACAACAACAAATAGCCAACAATCCCCAATCAAATCTGGCTACAATAGACCTAATCCGGCAGCACTGACCACGTATTTGATTTGATTATTGATAGTCGCCAAATCACGGAATCTGCAGCGGCCCCGGATAATGCCAACTGTTCAAGATCGTGCATTAAATCCAAAGCAACCGAACCGCAAACCAGCAGCTCCTGAAAACCACCATCAGCCCGCCATGATTCTGCCGGAACGCAGCCGATTTGTGATCTATGCCGTGGGCATATTCGTCTGCTACTTCCTATACGGAATTGTCCAGGAGAAGTTGACCCGCGGTCGCTATGGCGAAGTTCTCCAGCCGGACGGATCCGTTGGCGAACGCTTCACCTACACTTTGGCTCTTGTTTGGGTGCAGTGCCTCTGCAACTATGTGTTTGCCAAGGGTAAGGGATTACTGGTTTTTCCGGCAAATATTTATTATTTATCTTCTAGTGCTACTTACCGTGCGCCCGCAGAAGCAGGACACCACAAACGTGGGTTCCTACGTGGCCACTTCTTTGACATATTTGCTAGCCATGGTGTCCACCAATATGGCCATGCGATGGGTTCCCTATCCCACTGCTGTGGTGGGCAAGTCCGCCAAGCCCATTCCTGTCATGATCCTGGGTGTGCTGATTGGCCGCAAATCCTATAGCTGGACGCGATATGCCTGCGTACTGACCATTGTCATAGGCGTTATACTGTTTATGTACAAGGAGGGCAAGGTGTCCAATTTGCCGGCTGAGACGACGCTACTCGGCGAGGTACTACTCTTCCTGAGCCTCGCCATGGATGGGCTTACTGGAGCAGTGCAGGAGCGCATCCGAGCGGCTAGTGCGCCATCTGGTCAGCAGATGATGAAAGCCATGAACTTCTGGAGCACACTTATGCTCGGCGTAGCCATGGTGTTCACAGGTGAGTGGTACTTAGCCTAAATTTTCGGTTAAGACTTTTTACAACGCTTTTCTTACGACAGGTGAGGCCAGTGAGTTCCTGTACTTCACTATCCGACATCCTGAGAGCTGGACACATTTGTCGCTTATTGCTTTGTGCGGCGTTTTTGGTCAGTTCTTTATTTTTCTGATGGTGGCCAACTTTGGGCCACTAGCCTGCTCCGTGGTTACAACCACGCGCAAGTTTTTCACCGTCCTGTGCTCTGTGCTGCTATTTGGAAACGTCTTGATCGCTCGCCAGTGGCTTGGTGCACTACTCGTCTTCGCCGCTCTATTTGTGGACATGCTCTATGGCAAGAAGGCGTCAGCGTCGGCGGCCAAAAAGTCACCCGTCGAGGGCAAGTTGTCTGAGGAGGAAAAGAAATTGGTTTCCTAGAATTTATTAGATAATTGAGGAGCATAATGTACATACAGACACGACACACATAGAGAAGACAACGCTTTCCCAGGCGGCTGCAACGCTAAAGTGTCCCCATATCCTAGAACTGCTAATCGTACAAAAGGCTTTAGCTATAGCGAAAACAGCATTCTATTTTTGATCTGCAAATCACTTACAGTCGAAATAAGTTATCTAAATTATTAATACCATTTAAAAATGAAGCAAACTGTCCAAAAGTTTACACCGGACCGCAGGGTCTCTACATACAGGATCATTTAATCATTTACTGCTACAATTTATAACTAAAACATGGTTGGTTCTTATTAAAATTTTAGGTCACAATTATTAAAAAAAACTTATAGAATGTGTTTACCTGGTAAAAACAACAAATGTACTTAACACATTAACATTTAATCAAAAGTTTTCACTCTATTTTTTATATAACGTTTTCACTTTTAAATTTATTGCGCGCACATAAAGTTGCCCCTTTTCATAAAATTTAAACGATATTCCCACACAAAAGGCAAGTGCTACGAAACAATAGTTTCTTCAAACTCATTATATCGGCCTGGCCGTTTCCAATTAATATGTGCAATATCTTTGTACAATTATTATTTTGTTAAGAATTTGAAAAGCGAGTATAAATTTTCTCTAGTATCGATATTTGTCTTAAAATTGGATGCAAGCAATCGATAGAGACATTTAAAGAACCTTGGCAACTCTAGTTTATTGCCGTTGCCGTTGCAGATGGTCGAAATTTTCGGAATGTTTTTAAAATGCATAAATCGAGTATTTGAAATGGTTATTATACAATAAAATAAACGCGACGGAATGTGACGTGCGAAAAATAAAACAACTTTTATTTTGTTTGTAAAACAGAAAACGATAGACGCGTATTTAACGGAGTATTGCAAAAAAGGATATCATAGTAGTTGCGGGAAAATGCAATAAAAGTCGCGGAAAAAAGCAATTAAATTGCATAAATTGTGCTATTTTTGAGTGAAACGAGTACGCTGGGCTGTGTGATTAAACAAAATTTAAAAATTCGCTGCTCGTTTGCATAAATCAAAAAAATATTTTCTTATTGGATGAGTCGCACTCTTGATGTTGTTGCTGCTGCTGCCAGCTGTTTTGCCTGTATTTGTTTTTGCCCTGGTGACGTCCGTGCGCGTGTGTGTGTGAGTGTCTTTTAGTGCTTTGGCTTAATTTTAGCAACTAAATACGAAAGAAAGTGAGTGGGGATCGTTGCGAGGCGAATAAAAGCAAAGACAAAAGCGGCAAAGTAAGTGAAACATATAAATTTTCAATATAATGGCCAAATACAGGCGTTGTAAAAATTAAATCTGCTCACATCTAGAAGAGAGAGAGCCCAATACACACCCCCAAAGTTGCTCGTTCTCTTTTCCCCTTAAGGGGGTGGCTAGTCATATGTACCGTTAGCATTTTGCCGGTTAATCTTCTTCTTTATTTTCTTCGTTCTCTTGAAATAACCGTTAAATAGAAGCCGGCAAAATGCATTATGTAAAATTTTAACTTTTGCCCTAATTTAATGTCATACTCCCACTTATCAGCGTGGCGTCAAACGGAATAATTGTGGAAAAGTGATTTATGCTTACGATTCGCTGTCCCGCTCTTTGGCAGATAGTGAAATGAAGAGCCCCTTATCGCCCGCACAAGTTCAACAATAAAATAATGACTGGCGAGCAAAACAAAGAGCACATGCATAAATAATATAGGCGAGCCACTGGCACAAAATGCACAAACAAACACACAAGTACACAATTGAGATGCTACTTTCACACTGATAACTTCACAAAAAGTGATAGGTGTGGGAGGGACACTGGTAGATCAATCCAATCAGTATTCTTTCCTTCTAACCCTTATTTAAAATCCCACTAGTTTGGGCATACATTGCATTGAGGCGTTATGCGACAGGCGTTAAAAACCTGGTTTTAATTCAAGGAACAAAAGAGTAACAACATGTACAATCTTAAAAGAGTGTTATTGGGTTTTATCAATATGGTGTAAAAATACACTTGCTCAATGACAAATTACGTTAATAGAGAAATGAAAATAAGTTCTCCAGAAAAATGTTTTTTTTTTCAATGGGAACTAATTTAGAAGATGTTAGCAAAAATAAATCCATACGAAATATTACATTTTAAGTTTTTTCATTAATTAATAGGTGGTAAGATAAATTTGTACTGAAAATAACACATGAGCTATACCTGCAACCTGTTGATAATGAATTGAATTCAAATGATTAAATTTGATATTTGTAATTTGATGTCCCCTGTACTTGATCTCAGAAATCTAATCTGAATTGCTATAAAATTTACACCAACTCTGTTTCATAACAAAAGTGATGTCGAATTCCATCTTAAATCCGAACTGGCGTGTTTCTACCTATTAAATTTACATTTTAAAGTGCTATTTTCGAACCGCAGAGAGAGGACTTAGCTACAAAGCCATTTCCAATCAAATAACTTTGTGCGTTCTCTGTTTTTTCTTTCCTGTTCCATTCCATAACAAAAGAAATTGTTAAGACTCGCAAAAACCATAATTTAAAGAAATTAATTTCAATGTCCTTTGAAATCCGTTCTCCACGGTCCTTCATCTTGACCCCATGCCAACCCAATCACTCTTCCTTTCGCCTTTCAGTCGTCACGACTCACCTGAGGCCAATAAACGCTTCTGACTTTTTCGAAAATAAAAGCAAAAGCGAATTTAGCGGGCAATAAAAAAAAGCTTCTCGGCAACTATTTATACACACCCTTCCCTTCCTGCATTTCATAATTCATTTGTCAAGTTCGTGTATGCCCAACTGTCTGCCCGACGAACATCATTCAGGCATACCACCCACCACCCACCACACACCACCGCCCACTGCCCATGATGTCATCCTCTGTGGGCCTTCAAGTCACATGTTTGGATGTGCGCCCAAAGGAAAAGCAAAATAACAAATAAAGAGGAAATTTCCTTTGTACTGGGGAAAAGTTTAGCCATTTCGTTTCTTTAGACGCAAATCGCGTAAAATTTTTCGCCAAGCGAAACGTGAAAATTGTTAGGATATGAGTTGTTGAAAATAATGATACATAGATGGCCGATCTAATTATAGGTTTTTATGCACAGAAAGAAATAAAAGTAATATCATATAATTTTTTCAACAAAATGTTGTCTATTGTATGCATTATAGTGCCACTTCCAAATATCAAAGTAAGTCTGTTCTTCGTCGATAATGTTTATAATTTCATTGACAGTATAATAAAGTTTTGTTTACTGTTTCCGTTTGCATTTGTTTTTGATTTTCACGCTCGTTGAGATGCAAATTAATTTTTATTGATCAGCGAACAAAGGATCCTCTAACGACTAAGTGCGAAAACAATTTGAATAAAAATGATAAATTACGTACGGTATAAGCTAATAATTTATTTAGTAGTTCCTTTTATTAAGATAAATTCGTAATTCCCATTCTGATTTTTTTTTTAAATTACGTTTTAAAAAAAGTTCAAAGTGTTTTTCGTGCTTTGGTAATTATTTTTCCTTTTTTTACGACATAAAAAATAATTTATAATTACATCATTAATAAAATTATTTTGCTATAATAGACTTAGTCTTAAGGAACGTAAATCGTGATCAGAAGGTTATTTTTTCAGAATCGTTAAAAAGAATAATTAATCATTTTTAGCTTAACAATCGCGTTTCTTGAGTTCTAAAAGCCTTCAAATTAGACGAATGAAAATATATTCAAAGTGGTCAATAGTCTTTTGATTGGTCAATTTGTTGATTTTTAACTGTTAATTACTATTTATTAAGTTGTCCATTTCTTTATCATTTTTACTTTTACCGTTGTCTGTCCTTGTCTGACTTAATAGATAACATTCTTATGCAATTCCATGACAGAAAGTATCTTAAAACCTTGTTTCATCACATGGGCACAATGTGCAGATGAGTCACTCCGTGATTTTGTTCTTTTTGTACCCTCCCAATTCTAAATCCTCCGCCCACACTATTCCATATGTTTTCAGTTACCAGTCATGCACCACATTTCCCTCCCCCTTTTTATTTTGTGGATGCGCTCACGTGTTTGGCTAACAGCTGATTGCAGGCTTTCTCTTGTGGCGTATACGCAATTTCTGGTTCGTTCTATGGGTTGAAGGTAAGCCGAACGTCGCAACTGCCAGAAGCCTCTTTCTCTCTTTGTTGTGCCTTTTACTCTCGATATACCATGTAATCAAAGAGGTAGAGGGTAGTCTTTAGTCTATTAAAATCATGTGGACTTTAAAAGATATGTAGGAATTTCCCAAGTAATGTCTACCAAACAACAAAAAAAATAGTACATATCTGTAGCTAAAATATCAGTCACTTTGATAATCAAAGCTATTAAAATCGGTAAAAAAAAACATTTCCATTTAAAAGAGGTTTTGCAACAATAAATATTTATTTAAATAAGCTGATGCTGTGCTTTCCCAAGCGCCTTGAAGGTATGCAATAACTTAGCAAAAGGGTATCTTATGGTCGGGACTGTCGACGTCTTTGTTTTCTTCAACCATTTTATGAATTAAATATAATGCAGCTCTCTCTCGTTATTTCTCTCTTTCAGAAAAATTTTGCATGGTGGATTTGGCTTTTCAAAAAGTAAATGAACCCATGCAGTTCTCTCTCTCTCTCCTCCACTCTCCCATTGCATTTTGGCGACTCGCTTATTGCTCTTTCTCACTTTGGCTTCGGTTTCGGTTTATTTTGGTGCTGCATTCATTTTGGCCGCGTTTCGTTTTCGCTTTCGGACCCTGTTTGTTGTTGTTTCGCCAATTTCGTTTTTGGCAGTTGCATAAAATAAAACAAACGCGAAATAAATTCCGCAGCAGCCTGCTCTCTCTCTCTCTCTCTTACTGTCTCAATGTGTTCTCTTTGTTTTTATTATTCCAAGTGCTCAGTCGAGAAGTGTTTGCTGCGCGTTCTAAATGTTATTTTTTTATTATTGTATTTTAGTGTTGCGGTGTTAATTTGTTCGGCACTAAAAGAGCCGCAAAAAATCAATAAAATATTATAAAACAATTCGGTGCACGCAGAGCCATGGATATGTCAATATCTGGCTGACCATCTGTATATATGGCGTATGAGTGATATATATAGTATTGGCATGTTTGGTTGTGCGTGTTATGCAAACATTTTTCGTCAAAGGCGTTAAAAAGCAAGTGAAAAGAGTAAAAACTTTAATAAAAACAAAAAAAAAGAATGTCTCAATTTAAAGTGAAAGTTGCCAATTAGGAAACTGCAAATATTTATAACAAATAACATCAAAGCTCTTGAATTGCTTTACGTTGGTAAATAAACTGCTTTAATTGAATAATTCTAAGAATTTCGCTTTGTTTACGTAAATAAGAAAAAAGTCAGAGAAAGAGTGCCAAAGAATCGGAAAATAATTGGCAAATATCGGGTAAAAAAGACAAAAAAACATAAGATGTATTTAAAACTTTTAAAAGAAAAGTAGTGAAGATGATTTTATATAAATCAATTTTAATATGTACCCTTGTTTGCCCAAAGTCAACTTTTGAAAAAAGTTATCCTGAAGATAAATTTAATAATAAATGGTTTAAAAAAATTTTAATTGTAATTAAAACCAATGCTAAATACTTTTACGCTTTCTTTTATATAAAACTCTTTCGTTTCATTTCATTCACCCGTCCATATAGATACATATGAAACACATACATATTTCTTAAGTTTGCCATTTATCTGTCTAGCTTTGGCGGCAATATTGAATTCCTCTTTGATGGCTTGATTAGTCATATAAATATTGTAAACAAATTGGGTTCTAGCGAAATTGGTCACAATTTCAATTAAAGAAACAAAAACAAACGATAAAAGAAATATTAAATGTTCGGCTGGCGTGTTTATTTGTGAGAAGGCAATCACTGAAAAATATCACACATACGCCGCACCACCTCCTTACCTAGATCTCTCTGCAGTTGAATGACTTGGATGGCACACTTTTAAAGAATTCGCTTGTGCACTTTTCATGATTTTCAATTATGAATTCCACCGAGAGAGATTGTGTGTACTACAAGTATGTAGTGTGCTTTGGGGCGCCAAGAAAGCTAAAATAAACTCGCGTGCAATGAGCCCGTTAAGCCAACTATCCACTGCCTCTGACCACTGCACATTGGGCCAAAATTACCAAAGTCCGCCAGTAAAGTAATATTACCCTTACCTTTAATAGGATTTAACTAACATTACCTACATGTTTATCGATAAATTATATCTTATGAAAGCCCTTAAATATTTGATTACGATTTTAAAACAAATTGTGGCTGTATACCATAACAAATCTGGCCCAGTGTGAGCTGTATATTGATTTTTGGCTAACACGTTACTCTCACACTCCATTGCAGTTCCTGCTGAAGAAGGCGAGGAAGCAGCAGAAGCAGGATGCACAGCAGTGCTGGCGGGGCGGCAGGGGGTGGCAACTACGAGGACGTGGCCGCCGCCCGCCGTGGCCGCTTCCGCGTCACCTCCTCCACGCCACAGGGTCCGCCCGAAACGACGCTTGGCCGCTTCCGTCTAATGCCCACATGTAAGTTGCTGCCACTCGTATGATACCTTGTAATCCTAGTGTTAAAAAAAAGGAGGAAACATGACTGCGATATTGCTGCAAAATTAATTGCTCATACGCACTGTGGACTCTTTTAATTTACAAGCAGTTCGTTAAGCAAACATAAAGTATCAATAGCCGTTGTTCCTGAAAATATTTCCAAAATGAGGTAGCCGCATCAAATTAAAGCCCTATCGTTTAATGTAATTATAATAATGTAATCATTTGAATTCCATATACCAACTTGATACTTGGTATCTTAACGTCGGGGTTCCCGATTTAAAATAATTGGTGCTAATTTGTGACGTTTTTTTAACCCATTGCAGCCAATTATGGCGCCATTTCGCCCATCCTTCAGCGGGGTCGATTCGCCGTGATTCCCGAAGAGCCCCAAGCTGGCTCCCCCGCACTGGGAACTCCGCCGCCGGGCAGCCGAACAGCACGTTCTCCATCGCCCGAATGGGACTTCGACATCGAGCAGGTGAGTGCCGACTGTGTGTTATGGTTTATGGCTTATGTTTTTGGGTCTCGATGGCAAATATTTCGACTTCTTTACCTCCGAGAAAGTACAATTTTATAAAATGTACTAAGCTTGATTCTTTAAATAGCATTTATTTTGTATGTCTCACACTTAACTTGTTATGGCCTCTTATTCGTGGCCATTGGTAACCATGGATTTGTTAAAGACCTTAAGGATCGAGTGATTTTGAAACTCAAGGAGTTGGAGGCGGAAAAGCGAGTGGCTCCGATTTCGCCTACCTTGCTGTTTTTGGTTTCTTCATTGTGTTCCTCGGTGGCCTCAATGCAATGCGCCATTTTTATTGATTTTGCTGGCTTAGCTGAAGTTGCAAAAGAGTTTTTTGTGTGGGCCCACAAAGTGTGAACGTCATACCAAGGCAACTAATTCTGATTATTTATGGCTCGTAAATTCTACTTTTAGCACTGTGATGCAAATGTATTTCGTGTCCCTTTTTTGCTCTTTAATCAAGGGTTATGTAATTTAAACACAATTGGTTTGCAAATAAGTCTGTTTAATTTTATGAGGACTTCTGATTGTTCTTTACAAAAAATACGTCAGTGAAAAAAACTCAGTTGCAAGAATAATTATATACATAAGTCTACCACAAAGACAATGCTAAAAAAGTGTAATATATTATTGTTAATCGGTGTGTATACTTTGCATTGGATAAATTGTTTTTTAAATATTTTTGACAAAAATAAAAACCATTCATAAAAATATATTTTTAACAACTTAAAGCCTATTTAAATTGATTTTATGTAGATACTCTCTTCTTTTGTTAAATGCCTAAATTAATAATTAGATTTTAAGCGTAACCGCTTTTTTAATTAAAATTGTTAACATTTTTACTTAGCCGAGTTTGCCGCCACACTGGCGTTGCCATATCTTTCGCTTAGCGGAGACATGCTCCACACCCGGTCTGACAACATTTTTGATGGCTTAAATACTAAAACAATATGGGGCTAACGCGTCATTAAAAAAGACTAAGACAACGTTGCGACTGCGGTCACTTTGTTTCCAACGAGAATTTTGTTTTGTCGGTTTTGTTGTTGCCAAGTCTTCGTTTTTCGCTCAACAATTTTTTCGCCTGCGCCTGCGAAATACACTCGCGATCAGTGCGTGTAATTGTGTCAGCAGTTTTTAATTGAATGTAAAAAAAATGATCGATTTGAAATCAGGATAGCATTGCGAACAAGTGGGTGCTCAACAATAATTAATTTTTGTGATAAGCTGCGTACAAAGCTTTTAATTGTGCGCGAATGGATTACTGAAATTTCAGCGACAAGAGCTACAACAACACCGCGATATAACAATAGATCTTTGTTAATTCGAGTGCGCAAATGAATTGCGAAACTTCCTTGTTTCATAAATGAAAACCATAATCACTTTGGCTACATCTGGATGTACATATAAAAAATCAATAATCCGCGATCAGCTGTTACGCACACAAACAAACACATGGCGTCGCCTGCTGGAAATTTTCCACGAACAAATACCTTTATATACCCCGATTGTCTGTCCTTTTTTTATTGTTGTTTTTTTTTTGCGTTTTTCTTGTAACAATAGAATAGATTCTTAATTAAAAATAACAAAAAAATCAAGTCGATAATTGAGAGAGTGACGTAGCCAGCAGAGAATGTCCAACATCCTGCTCTCCTCCTCTTCCCCTTTCCGTTGTCCGATCAGCTTTGGTGCGTGTTCCAATTGGAAAGTCGAGTCCAAAGTGGAAGCGCGCGCCAGAATAATTGTTCTTTTTTTCTTTTTATTGCGCTCTCGAATTATTTTTTTTTATTATTATCGATTTGGTTCTTATTGCTGCTGTTTTCGTGTTTGTGATTTATTTGGTGTTGAACAAAATGGCTGATAATTAGCCGAGTGAAATGAGTGTAATCTAATCTGAAAAGTCAACACCTCCAAAGTGTTTGGACATCCAGCGAAAATAGTTATTACAATTTCGCTCTAATCTCTCTATATATAATATGCCAACACAGCCAGCTAATTCGTTACGTTACTTCTTATTTACAATATTTTTGTAGCGCAGCTAAATGCTTAATCGCGAAATTGTTTACAAAAATTTTGTTTTTAACCCGTTCATGTGTCCGTGAACGTGAATACGGATGTGTATGTGTATGTGTATGTGTGTCTATGTACGTGAGCGTGTTAAATTAATTTTTTAACCAGAGAATCGGCAACGATCGCGGTTCTGCAATCGATTCAACAACACATCCAAACACTGATTAATAAACACAAAGGTGGGTGCCAGTTTTTCTTTTTTAATTACCAAAATTGTATTTAATTTTCTGCCTTAACATTTCTTTTGTGTTGATATGAGCGCGTGACGTTTGATTTTTCCCCGTTTCTTCTTCTTCGTTTTGTATCTGTGACTAAGTTGAGTGGGTGGGAAATTCCCCCGTTTTGAACACTTTGGGAAACTACCCAAAATGTGGACATTATTTTCCGCCTTTTTTATTTTAATCTTTTTCGGAATACGGTTCTTGACTGATGGAAAACATATTGCGTATGCCAATTATTGAAATATTAAAAAAAATTTCTTTTCGAATATTCTTGTTTTTAAAAGAACTTTTTTTTTGGAAATTTTTGGATTTTTTTTCAGCTGTCCGGTTTTTGAGTTTATTTATTTTTTTTTTTTTTCTACAACACTCTAAAAAGGGTTTAATTTTATTTTACATTTTTTTTAAAATTTGGGCTAACACACTTAATTGAATTCCCAGCATTTTAAATAGATAGAGTTACCAAGCAGCTTTTTCCGAACTTTGATCTGCGGATATAGGTACTAGAAAACCCTGGCTATATGGTAATATTGAATGTTCGCATTTACAGTTGCCCGATCGGCACGAATTGTGTGCCAATTACTAGTAAACAAAAAATTGCACTGCCAATATACACAAACTTTATTCGATATTCGTGTACGAATGAATATCTCTGTATATTTATTTCTAATCACATGCACACGATACTATGGATCAGCAGTTCGCCCAGTGATCGTCATGTTCGTGGGATTGGGTTTGGTTCGCTTCCTTTCCAAGTGGCTGCATTGAAACTGAAACTGTTTGTTTATCTAAGCAATTAGTTAGCCATAAATTGTGAGCGAACGAATCGGAGGAATAAAGCATAAATAATTAAAACTTCTGGCAATAGCAGAGCCGAATAGTAGGCAAGAAATAAATGATTGAATTTTTAAACCATTCAATCGAATTCAATATTATTGTTTACTTTCGAGAAGTATTTGTTTTGTTATTGACTTTCCTGCCCGCTACGACTTTTTTCCACTTACGCAAGTTTTGTGAGCCCCTCAATCTTTGGTTGTTCCCGTAGTTTTTCCGTACATTTGTTGTTTGTTTGTTTGCCCGAGTTGAATGAACCTCTTCCAATGATTTTCAGAAGGAGAACACAAAGACCCGACTTTGCTTTGCTCGAAAATCAATATTTTTGTATAAATATTATGCTACGTATACGACACAGCAAAAAAAAATATTTACCAGATGTGCTCATGTTGCAAATTGCATTGGTTTTGTGGGTTGGAGATGGAAAACCGTTGAGATTAAGGGCATAAACAGCAAAAATTTATATTTTAAATTAGTAAAATGGTGATATGAACTCACCATCAAACATTCGTCTGAGAAAAAACAAGAAAGGAAAGCTAACTTCGGGCGGAGCCGAAGTTGATATACCCTTGCAGAATATTCTATAAATTATATTCTCCAAAATTATTCATATGATGCATTCTTAATACTTATAAAAAGTCCTAACTTCCTAACTTTAAAAACACCAAAGTTATGTCATTTCCAATCGTTCAGTTATATGGCAGCTATAAGATATAGTCGGCCGATCCTTATGAAATTTGGTAGGTCGGATTGATTAACCAAATATAAAATCCATAGAAGATCCCAGACTCCTAAGTTTCAAGCAGATAGCTTTAAAACTGAGGGACTAGTTTGCGTAGAAACGGACAGACGGACAGACGGACGGACAGGCGGACGGACAGACGGACATGGCTAGATCGACTCTCCTGGTGATGCTGATCAAGAATATATATACTTTATAGGGTCGGAAATGTCTCCTTCACTGCGTTGCAAACTTTTGACTGAAATTATAATACCCTCTGCAAGGGTATAAAAATACGCGAATTCTTCAGCTGAAATTAGTTGAAACTTTAAAGCCTAGTAATACAAAATTCAAAAAGAAACAAACTCATCTTAACAAAAGGCAAAGATAAATTTATTGATCACATCAAAAAGAGAATAAATTACATACATTTGAAACAAACAAATTAAAAATGGCCTAGACCGACAAGGTGACCTGACTCCAAACAGTTTTGTTAAGTATTTCGAAGGCCTGCATCTGTTCGTTCAGCTTGCCGAGTTGGCTGAGAATCAAATCGAACTTGGTCTCAAAGTGTTGCACCACCGCTTTGAGTTCCTGCCGCAGCTTTTCCACTTCGTTGGGATCAGAATTGCTTTGCTTTGGTGAGGACTCCACACTGGCCGAGATTTCCGATGAGGAGTCTAGAGGCTCCTTCTCGGACATGCGATACATGCAGGCTATTCCACGGATATACTCCCCCGGGAAATTCGGATCAATCTCGTCCACCGTATAGGTAATGTCATTGGGTCGGATGACAACATCCATTAGGGTTCGCAGACTAAAGCAGTTCCAGTTGTTGGCGTGTATAAAGAAGTGAGTTAACTGCGACAGCGTGGTAAAAGAGGAGATATCGATATCGGTGATATTATTGGCGGAAATGTCTAGTTTTTGCAGGTTTGGCATTCCCTGCAAGGCCTCCAGTGGCAGCTCCACTTGACCCGTGTTTCGCAGCACCAACATCTCCAGATGCGGCGTTTGCCAGCCGTGGGGCAACCGACCCAGATGCGGATTATCGGCCACATCCAGGTGACGCAACCTGGGCACCCGGCTCAGCGATGCCAACTGCATCAGCGAATTGTTGCGCAGCACCAAATGCTCAAGGGCCTCCGAGTCGGCAAAGTACAGCTCTCGCACGCGATTATCGCTCAGATCGACATTCGTCACCGAGCCGTACAAATTGACACGGTCCAGTGAACAATTGCGAACGGTCAGGTTGGTGGCATTAATATTCAGCAGTAGCACAACCAGTTGCGGGTTATGCGATAGATCCACATACTGCATCCGATGAGCACGCGGAAAGGCGTACTCGCCCACCTCTCGTAGTCTGTTGTTCTGAATTGACACTGATAATAGACCCGGTTTATGGGCAAATAGATCACTCTCAATGGTGGTCAGTTGGTTATCGTCCAGGCCCAAATACCGCAGACTTTTTAGATCGGAAAATACATCCTTCGGCAGTTCCACCAAGCGATTCTCCTTGAGGTCCAGATACTGCAACTCTTTCAGATCGACAAAAGCGTCTTTGTCAAGTTTGCTCAGATTGTTGCGATTGAGGAAGAGGAACTGCAGGTTGCCCGCTCCCCTGAAGGTTTTCGCGGGCACTTCATCGATTTGGTTGTCGGTGAGCAGGAGGACCACCAACTTGTCGGCACCAATGGAGAAGTTCTCCCAGTAAATGTATCGGATGCCACAGCGTCGCATATCCAACTCACTCACCTCCAGTGTGTAGAAGAGTCGCAGGGGAAAGTTCGTGAAGGTGCAGTTCTCAAAGATCAGGGTTCTAGGGGTCTCCTCGTCGCCCACTTCATAGGTGGTACCATCATCGGCAATCCGCACCTCTGTTGGCAAATCAAACGTGGCCCTTTCGTCGTCACCGTCAAACTTGAAGCCACTGCAGGTGGTAACCGCGCCCACACTTTGGCAATTGCCCTCCAGACTGGACACCAGCACGATTCTGGACGGACTGTCCTCATGGTCGGCCACTACGATGACCGCCAACGAGATCAGCAAACAGATCCAGAGCAACCGCAAACAATCCCGGACGTACATTTGGCGTGCTCAACGTTTCACGTTCGACCTGAAACTGATTCCAAACGATGACCGCCAAACGGCTCGCCAGATAAGCCCCTCCTATAATGCTCAAATAATGATCATCAGCTCTATATAATTTTCATTCTATTCATGGTGTTTTGATTTTGCACAAAAAAAATGGTTGATATTTATAGCTGGTACAGTTCGTTTCGGAATTTAAGTTCAAAGCATTTTCTGCAATCCTGATGATTATTGAAAGTTTTTTAAAAATATTGTTAAATAGGTATCATTTAAAAAACACTTTCTTTTTAATAAACAAATAAAAAATCCGAATCATAATTAGGTTCAGAGATCTCTTTTATTGTTAAATAAATTTTTTTAATACCTTAAATTTCTTCTAATTACTGGTGAAACCAATAAATAATAAAAACGTATTTTTTCCAAGTGACTAATAAGAATGAAAATGATGATGTCCAGTACTGTATGTGGAAAACGAAAAATTTGATTTATATTGCTGTCATCATTATTTTGACACATGTTTGTGGTTCCCCATTTATTATTCATTATTTTTCGCTGCTCTGTGAAGTTCCCGCTCTGATGCCTCCATTCAGTGTTTTGTCGAATCCTACGAAATTCGAACAAAACATTTGTTCCATTTCTGCCGAACAGTTTCAGCCAGTTCATATTTCCTTATCATGAAGTGTTTACTTGGCGATTTGCTGAACAAAAGGTGGAAATCTCTTGGCTGCTGATAATGGACATAAGACCAGACATTTGCCCAGTCTTGGCCATTGAAATACACCCTTGTGTAAGTGTATAAACACAGTGGCTCAATAACTTTTCCCATCTAATTAAGTGGAAAAATGGGCGCGTCGAAATATTTCTTAAAATATATTTTTATTACACATAACCCATTTCAAATTTTGTTGCTCGTAAATGTCATTTGTATTGCTATGGGGCTATATTTTTGTTTGAATATATAATTTTGCTGATTGTTGGCCAAGTGACTCATGGTTTATCAACTTGAAAATTATTGTTTTAGTGGAGAGCATTGTGAATTCGGTACGATAAGAGTACTGAACGTCCGATAACTGCTGTATGCCACGCTTGTCGTTGTGTTTTATTTTTAAACAATCGTTTGGCATGGATTCAACAGTGCTTAGCAAGAATGTATGTCGTCTTTTGCGCTTCTCTTACACGAAAACACCCATAAACTATATTAACCTAACACTTTCGCCCGGTCAGTGTTTACAAACTGGTGACATATTAATGGAAAAATATAAAATTTTAAACAATTTATTATCGAACAAGCCGAGAACACGTTCAACCTGCTTTCAGTCGCTCAATTTGTTATTTACAGCTTAGCGAGTGAAAACAAAAAGATTATGATGACGACCGAGTCAAGTAAAGCTTTATTAATTTGTATGCAAACAAATTTATTTGCTTGTTGAAATTTATAAAATTTATTTTCCATTCGTTTTTGGTGTGGATTTCATAGCTTAGGACTGGGCAAACAATTTGAAATGAGGGAAGGTAATTGCTCCACTTATGCATATATCACAATTGATCTGCCTATTTGCATTGGGGCTAATTATAAGCCAATGGTTTCTAAATTATTTGATACAAGACTGATTTTGTTGTTGCCAAGGCATTTACCATATCTATAGTTGTTGTGGCTCAATTGAAACGGCATGACTTCGTTTAGCGATAAATTTTGTCGTCTGTGCCCGCTTTGTTCAATTCAATTTGCCGCAATTACTTTGCATACAAGCCTCGAGAAAAAGAGTGAGAATTACCAGCGTTCAAGAGACTTTGTCCCCTTTCGTCTGCACTTTATTCAAATCAAATTTCGCCCAATAGTTTAGCAGGGTAAACAAATACGATATATATATTAGTGAATATATAGCGGGCAATCACTACACGTAAAAACGTGGATCTTCTTTTGTGGGTGATTTTGTATGGCGCATTCGGTTTATGGCACTTGATTTATTTCATTACGTTTATTGGCCATTCAGGCGCTAAATGTTTAAGGTAATCAAAGGTTGTTTTAACTATTTGACTGCCCTGATGACGAAATCGGTAATAGATAGATGATATAACCAGAAAATGATTTAATTGTCGTTAGAAAATGGCAGTTTATTGCAAAGTGCTTCTGACATTTTTGAAGGCGGAAATTTTTTAAAAAGTTATGGAATGCACGAACTAAAAATAAAGACATTACTGTATTTGCTACTCAGCCTGAAAAGTTAACGATCGCTAGATTTTGACAGATGATACGTAATCTGATTTTGCAGGCTAATACATTATACATAATAGTGAAACTCATTAAACAATTTAACATTTTTAAATATTTTAAAGATGATGTAGAGTAAATAGAATAGTATTAAAAATGCTTACCATTTATAATAATAGTATAAAATCTGTTAGGAGTCTAGACCTTCACCCATAAACAGATGGGGAATCAAAAGCAACTACTGGTAGTCAGTTCTCATGTTTATCGGGGACCGGCCAGACCCAACGTAGCCCGACTTGGCATACTTTTGCCATGGGGAGTACACCATCTACAAACAGTGCCATATCAGCTGATACAACTGGGTCCCCATAAACAATTACTACGGCATTACGATCCGCTCGGAGAATCGAGAGAACGTGCTTATCGCCCGGGCATTATGTCAAATAGTCCAAATTATCGGCAGAGCTTGCGAGCGAAAACAAAATAAAAAACCCCACTGCCAATATTCATTGAGAGGAATCATAAAATTTTATTAGCCCAAAATCGAAGCGGGTTGTGAAGCGAATCGAAAAAAATAAATGCAAACAAAACAAGCAAACACTGAAGACCTGTTCGATTTGGGTAGGGTTGTTTTTGAAGGTTGTGTTCTGGTTTCGTATTAAAATGCTTATCCAAGCCAGTTGTACGATCAGTCTTCTTCTGCCGAGATGTTGATGCTAAACTATCTGAACTATATTTTGATCGCACTGATCGGTCTCGCGATCTGTGAGGCACAGGAAAAGCTCAAGGAAGTTGCAGTTCAAAGTCTGGATTGCCGTGAAAATACTTGTATGAATTTGAATTTCCCTAGTGCTTTAGAGATTGCCTACTTCTCAGAAAAGGTGACTACAAATTTGAGGGGCTACGAATCGCTCATTCTGCACAGCTCCCATTTGGCCAACTTGCCCAGAAAAGTTTTCGTAAACCTTCCACAAATTGTGGAATTCGATGTCTTGGAGTGTGAACTGCAACAAATTGAAAAAGAGTGCTTTGATGGTGCCGAGAACTTGAGAAGACTTAATCTGGGCGGAAATAAGTTAAGTGTTTTGAATAGTGACACCTTCGAACTGACCACACAATTAGAGGAGCTGAACTTATCGGACAATCAGCTAGAGGAACTTCCTGTCAAGATATTCCTGCCTCTTAAGAAGCTACAAAAGATCAACTTATCCAACAATCAGTTGAAGTCAATTTCCCAGTTTACCTTTTCACAACTGGGATCTCTAAAATCCATAAATCTGGACAGCAATGATCTAAAGGAACTGCCTAGTGAACTATTCAGAGATCAGCAAAAACATTTGTCAGAACTCTCAGCCAGAAGTAATCAACTAGAGGGAATTCCCTCAAATATATTTTCAGAAATAGAGCATCTATTTCTTTCGTTTAATGTTCAACTAAAAAATCTCCATTTAAGTTCAAATATTTATCAGCTGGAGGCCACCAATTGTGGCCTCGAATCAGTGAAGTTGGATGGACGAGTGATTGGTGTCCAACTGGAGGATAACCTCAGTCTGAAAGAGTTGAAAATATTCCAGCCTCAGGTTCTAAAGCAACTCTATCTGGCCAACACGAATCTGTCCCGGCTTGACTTTCTGTCCAAGGCCAGTGAACTAGTTGACCTGGATCTGACAGGCATTGAGAATCTCTCGGACTTACCTACAATTTCCTCAGCAAAGGGATTGGAAAGATTGAGCTTCACTTACGACAACATGACCTCTGACCACATGGACATGCTGCCTCAACTGAAGGATCTAAACTACTTGGAGATATCCCACGAAAAAGGCAGGGAGATTTATATAAAGGATCTGGATGAAGATTTTTTCGTGGACGAGGCAGAACTTGATTGTGGACAATTGGCGGATCTGTTGGAATTTGTTGAACTGCCCAAAGATACAACCATCTTGGAGGATCGATTAGTTGGAGATCCTCGACTGCCACTTAGATGTGGAGCCGCATAAAATATAATACTCATAAAAGGAATTTAATATTTAAAATAAAAATAAATTATTAAGCTTTTTATGGAAATGTATTTATATTTGTGGAAACCAAAGAAGTCATGTGAAACCAATCAGACAAACAAGTTAAAACCCAAATCATGTTCCACTTTAATGTGTTAAAAGATTATTGTCTAAATGCCTTTTAATTGTGATATTTTTTACTGTAAATTAATTAACTTAGAGCGCATTGACTTCTGCATATCCTTAAGGGAACAATCAGACTTTCCTTGTAAAGAGTTTCCCAAATTACAAAGCTGTTTATGAGTCAATTCCAAACCATTTATCTTCGTTATACATTATTGAAATGAGTACATTTAGCTTTCTGTTTACAAATCATTTATCAATGCCTTACAAATAACAGCCTGTTTCCGCAATAATTTTCTTTTTTGCAAACATTGCAACCATTGTTAAAAAGCGATTTGTCAATTCACAGACTGATGCGTTCGCAGATCTCCAAGTGCGATTGCTGGTCTTGCGTTTTTCGCTGCTAGACTAGATTTCACTGATCTCCGTTGATTGGTGTCAGTAGAGCGCACAGATCTTGTCATCTGCGATCAACGATCATCGATTAGCGATCACTCGACTGGCCACCGACCAGTTTGCCAGACGATTGTGTTTTTATCTGTCTCAATTTATTAGCTCATGTTGGACTACAGGTGCATGGACTACGACTACGGTGAAGAGATCGCCTTTTAGGCATTAGAAGCGCTCTCTTTGCTGCATTTTGAGATTGTTAAGATTGTTGAGATCGATGGGATTGGAGGGATTACTAGGATTGGTGCCTGGAATTAGCGTATTGCCCCCCTGAATTGGTTGCAAAGTGTTGGTCGGTTGCCTTGGTTTAGTCGGAGGCAGGGGCTCCTTTGTACTGCTCACAGCATCCACCTTGTTGTTCTCCTTCAAGATATTGGTAATGTCCAGACTGTCCGATTTGTGGTAGAAAAGATAGGCAGAAAACATCAGGCCAACTAGGGAGAATGTGATTAGGGACCAGCGCAGGACAGAGTTGATTTTAAGGCCCCTGAAATTAAATTAATTATGAGAAATGAAAAACTATATTTGGATTAATGCCCTAAAAACTCACAAAAACAGGGTGAACTTGACCAAATTGGTGTAGGTCTTGTTGAGCTGCACACCCTCTTCCACCCAAAATAGGGGCAATATCAGCTTGGGCAAATTCTTCATCGGCTCAATGCCCTCCACTGGTTCCATGTCCAGGTTGAACTGCAGTCGCTTGGCAGCCTGAAAGGGTGTTCCAGACATCTGAAAGTAATGCAAATTATAAAGATATTTTTATACACAAAACAAAGTTGTTCCCTTACAAGTTCAAAGTCTATGTAGACCGCATGATCCTTTTCGTTGGGATTGAGGCCATCCACATCGGCCAGCAGCTTTGGATCGGCCAGATAGAAATGTGGCATGGAGGCCATCAAAGGACCTCCAACGCAGGCAGCCAGATTCATGGTTCCCTTGGGCGGACACGTGTCCAGATCCTCGGGATCTTCGCAAAAGCAATGCAGCTTTTCGTCAGCACGTATATCACCAAGGTCCAGGGTATATCTCATGGATGGCATTCCATGATACGAGGACTTTCGCTGGTAATAGGCTCCCAAGGATCGACACAAGTCCGGTGTGAAGGCCCACAAACCATCCTCCTTTTTCAAACCCGGTGCAAATACTGTGGAATCAGTGCCCACATATGTATTGCACTCGCCATCCGGCCAAATGGATTGCTCCGGTTCGTCATCGAATTTCACGACCTTTCCCAGCTTTTTGTTATTCTTCACTCCACGACATACTGTAAATCGTCCAGCATCCGAGTGATTGGCCTACGATATAGAAATAATATATGCAAATTAGAGACTTATTGAATTTAAAAAAGATACCCACCTGTCCCATGAAGGAGAACAGAAAGTGCGTCTGATTGACTTGTTTGGCCTGTTTAACTTCTCCCGTATAGAAGACCGTGCAGAGTGCCTTGGCCGAAAACTCTTCCGAGGAGCAGTCCACGTCGATTCCCCGGAAAAACAGGTCCATGAACTTGGCCTTCAAAAAGGCCTTGGCATCTGGGAAAACTATGCTTAAACCTTTGGAAACCAGCTCCATCATGGCAGCCTTTTCCCTTTGAACCGAAATGCCGCCAGGCTGTGAAAAATTATTAGAGAGATACAAAACTCGCCTCCGATAAATCATCAACTAATTGCGCTTTTAATTTGGCAAAACACAAAAGATGCTTTTTCCACCCACACACACACACACACTGCAATCTATTTTTTCACATTTGATGAGTTAATTTTGTGGCTGCTATTTTGGGAATGGGAATGTGATTTGCATAATTCACATGGCTAACAATAATGCCACGTGGTCATTAGTGGGCGCCTTAAATGCAATTCCCAATGCGCTGACAGAATCTGTAATGTTCTGACCATTGTTATTGCTATTAAATTTGTTATGTGGCAGATTTGACTTTTAAATTAACCGAAAATACTTTAGTATTTAATACTTCTAACGTGTATTGAATACGCTTATTATTTGTTTAAAATACAAGATATAAGTGGCGTGTGGGTATAAAAAAAGGAAACATTACTTTACGAAAATGAATTTAAAGGTTATAATATATCCTAAGAAATTTTGATTTAATAGTTTTAAATGCATTAAAACTGATCCGAAAACAATGTTTAAAATTACATCATCAAATTAAATATTGCCTTTGTAAAGAGTTTTCCTGAATTTTCTTTACCCTTACCTGAATTATGGGATGTGGAAGGATGATCTCCTCTTCGCCCGTCAGTGGAAGCGAATCCTTCTTGTTGAATATGAAAGTATTGCGCATGTTGAAGCTAACCGTGTCTTCCACGACATCATCCTCCAAATCATACTTGTCCTTCCACTCACTTAAATAAATATATTCAAGGGAGAATCAAAAATCAAATTAAATAACATAAGTGAAAGTCTAAGCATTAAAAACCCACTCGAACACAAAAGGACCGACTTCCTGCAGTCGGGGCTTAGCTCCTTCGGAAACCTCATCGGGATTGGTGACGTTGAATACATAGATATAGAAGTGCAGGGGGAATGGAGTGTTTGACCACAGTTCTCGTACATCCGATCCCGGCTTCAGAGTGACTTGCTATTGCCAGAAAGACGCAATTAGATCAGGTGCAGAGAAAACGATCGATGGTCGCACCTTTGAAATCATAAGCTTGAGAATTTTTGGGAAGATGACCCAGCCATAGATGATGGCGAAGACGAACATGGCTGCCGAGCCCATCAAGAGCTTCACCCGAGGTACCTGCATCCCTGGGCTCTTGTGTGTTTTCCTTTTCGGATCCTGGAAAATCCTATTTAATCCGCTTGCCTTCTTCGAGCAGAAGACCTAAGGCTTTCACAGTCGCGACGCAACTGAATTGTCTCGACTTGGGAGTTCGTATTCCCTCACATTCGGACGGGAACGTGCGAATATTATTCGCTCACTGCGTGTGAGGTTTGCGGCTGTCAGGGGGCAGGCCGGATAGCAAAACAATCGGATAATGCCGTGGCATTACTTATAAAATCAATAATTGCATGTATTTGAGTATTATAAATTGAGAGAATGCTCTACGCAGATTCGGCCATAGTCGGGCAGTCGAATGCGGTTTAACTGGCTTTTGTTCTGGCCTCTGATCGTCACTTGATCATGCAGCCAGAAATCCGATTTAATGGTTCTCAGAGCCCAAAAACGAAATCCAGTTAAGCGATCTTGATGATCTGTGTTCGGGCTTACAAATGTGCCATTAATATTTGAGTGCCCTACTGTATCTTTATATCGATAATATTTAGTTGTCGATAAAAACTCATTAGTTTTAAATTTAATAAAATGTTTATATATAGCTTCTTAATCTCGCATTAGATAAGTTTTTGTTTTATAAACATTACAAAGCTTTTAATAATTTTCATTTTGTGTGGCCAACAGTAGATACATATGGAGTTATCTATCTATTCATTCTATTCTATACATAATTTGGATTTAATGGGAAACAGAATTACCTACACTCACCTACTTAAACGTTTTGCACTTGGACTTGGAAAAACTTATTTCTGTATTTCTGCAATTGAAATTTTTAAATGACTTCCACGACACCTGGCCTATATTCCATTGTTAGCTTTACTCCCATTTCCTTGGAAATTTCATATCTGTAATTGTGGCAATTACGTTGCCAATTTCAATGGGGAACCAATGCAAGTGTTGATGGATAATTAGGAGAAGGGTAAACGAGTTCCCCAAAGTTGTAGAGCATTTACCCTTCTTAATCATCCGTATTGATTTTTTGTATTTTAATATACCATTTATTTAAAATTAAATGCAATCATATTTTTTTTTTGCTTAAAACAGTTTGCCTAATGTTCTAAAATGAGTTTTCTTTTTATATTAATATATATGAACCAAATTAAATGTAAAATTAACTAGATGGTTTTCATATCCAAAGCATTCTTTTTCCATTATTTAAAAGACAAATTTAATGTCATAAGAATGTAGAGCAATATCCCTCAATTTCCTTCGTAATTACTTTACTGCATTTTCTCGGCAAAGTAGATAGATCATATCAGTTTAGATACTTTGCCACCTTGACCGGCTCTTCTACACCCCTTCAGTCTGCCGTTTGTTGACATAAACAGAAATCGAAACTGAAACCGAGTGCAAAACATAATGAATAACAATGGCAAACAAAAAGTAAAACAGAGAAAACAACTTAAAAAACTAAAACAATGGCAAAACCCAAACACGTGACACCACTGACGTCGCGTCGAGAAACATATATATTTATATCTCTATACAGAAAGACAGACAGGGCCTCTCCAAAATGACACAGAAAAACGAGTCGAGACGAGAGTGGAAAACGCAAATTGAAGTGCGCTTGACAACAGCAGCCGATCGGATGGATTCAGATACTGCCCCAGGTTTCTTCGTTTTTCTGCTGAGCAAATGGAAATTGAAAATGAAATGAAATGAAATGCCAGCGCAGCCAACAATTTGATTACGCTTTGAGCTCGAAGCATTGAGTAACCGGGCGAAAGAGGAAATTCTCAATTTCGATCGCAGCCAATTATTGCTGCACCGTTTAAATCGTTTAAAAATGCCGGGGCTTAAGATTGGAATTTACTTGTAACTCGGATTGCTGTACTTAAATTTTGGATTTTCTTTTTAGTTTCGAAGTGTACCAAAATATGTTCTATAGTTCGTAAAAATTTTTGTATTTTATGACCTACAAGTGTTTGCTAAGATATTATTTTCTGAAAGTGTAGTTTAAACTCTTAAAAAAAACAATATCTTTATGTATAGTATATCTTACACTAATTCTATTCAGTTTGTGTAATATGAAAATGTAACCTTTAATTGCTTGTCATAACTGCGGTCGTTGCTTGATTCATTATCAAACTGTCAAGCGGTCCAACAAAAGCGGTTCTCATGAAAAACCGCCTTTGTCGTTGAGATCAACTTAAATGAGTAATGGTAAAGAATAATTTGATTATCTGAATACATCTTGCTGACTTATCTCGTTGTTTTTGGGGTTTTTCCTTACTGATTTCTTTTTTTTAATAATAGAACGCCCACAACACTTTATAACTCCGCAAACATTTTGTAATTGGCGGCAATTTGAAAGTGGAAAAGTTTGCCAATTAGCAGGCAACTGAGAAATCCCACGATCCTCCACCCACTCGAATCCCAATGGCAATGCAACGCTAATATAATTTTCTAACGCACTAGAGTTCTTTGTTATGAGTTGGAGTTCCTATCTTGAGTAGGAAATGTCTTAAACCTTGTGAGAATCGCTTTCTAAACGCTTAAACCACTTGGTTCTCATTGCTGGCGATGATGGGAATATCAATTATGCGCTAGCTGACAGCGTTTAATGAATCGCTCGAAGTCAATGGAAAGCAAGTGACATTTGCACTATCAGCTATCGAAGCGACAAGTGTAAAGTGAATGTGAATCATTTGTTATGCGATCACGTGAGAGTGTCAACGGATTGATTGCATAAACCTCCAAAGAGCACAGTGACGATCATTCAATCACTCGTGGAAGTGCCTTGAGCAGCTGGCAATCCTACATCATTTAACAGCAATTACAACCCACTCATTGTGTGACACTCTGTTTATATATTCATACATTTGTTTGTGCACCAACCTAATATCAAGTGCCAAAGGCATCGAGCAAATGCATTTAGCATATTTATATATTTGCATTGCTACCGCGTATTTCAGCGATGTTTGGGGATATAATGTGAGGCAGCATCTAATATGAATGGAAATGGATAATCACTTTAAGACTTTTTAAAAATGCTTAAAAACAATATAGAGTTTAACATTTATAGGGAAAATAGGTTGTTTTACGTTGGTTAAAGGTACCAACAGAAAAACTGGTTTAACTCTAATGTGAAAGCACTTCCAGGGTATCAATGAGCTATTAAGCCACTGTATTTGTTGTATCTTAAACCATTTGTGGTATACCATTGAAAACCCAGTTTCAGATAAATTATTGCCGGCTCGTAATCTCTCAAAGTGCCTTATGTCATTTGGAACTGGGTAACCCCTCCGCAACTGCACCCAGTAAAGCTGGCATTTTATTATATTTGCTTCTCGTGCCATAGTTAATATGCCTAAATGAAACAGAAAATTGTTTGAATGCCAACTTTGCGTTTGCTTTTAATTATTGTCGTCGTTGCTGACGTTTCTTTGTTGCTAAAAGTTTGCTTGAGACATTTTTTTTGTTGCTAAAAGTTTGCTTGAGACATTTGTATCGCAAAAGCAAGTGATGGTTTGGCAGTGCGGTTTCTTCAATTAAACAATAATATCGATTACGTGACGAGAGTTCAATGCTTGAGTACAATATACAATTGATGTTTGATAACAAAGTGCAAACAATGCGTTAGAAATTCAAAATGGAAGTCGGGGGAAAATGTGGAGGAGAGTTACGTATTGTGCGTCTGAAATGGAGGGGCTTTTGGGGGCAATTAGTTTACAAAACTCTTAGAGAAAGAAACATATAAATTAAAATTAAGCAATATATATAAATACATCTACTACTTCAAGAAACCGCAAGTCACACCAGGGACGCCAGAGTGTCTGGCAAAGTCAACCGCAGATGCAAAGATACTCGGAAACAGCGGACAGAGATACATAGATACAATTGTCAGGCGGGGGTCAATCGGTGGCTATGGCTAATAATTAATAGATGCAAGTGATCAGCTGACTGCAATTGATTCATGGGTCGAGTTATGCAATTAAATGGGAAGGGAGGAGCTTTGGGGGTCGTGTAATTGCATGGCAGTATCCATTGGATACAGTGCACCAATGTCAGCGTTTTGGGATTGAGTCAGAAAAAAAAAACCGTGCCCGGGTAATTAATGCGAATTTTCTAGCTAAGCGAAATTCCACCGAAGCGAGCGTGAAAAGTATCCGAGTATCTTTAACGCAATAACTCGAAAGATACTTTGGGCGACCTTTTGGATTGAGTCACTCGAAACAATCCGCCCACCCACGTGCGTCATCGTTTGTCAGCCGAAGACCGCAAAATAAGCACTGACATTATTAGCATATGCACGGATACCAAATACATTTGTATCTAATTGCCATTAATTGCGGTTGGTATCTATTAGATGCGTACGCCATATGCTCGATTACACAACTTGCGGTTTGTCTTTGATGGGGTTTGTTTTGTTTTGGGTTGGGGTTGGGCCCACCCCGTTTTATCTACGCTCTCTGCCACTTGTTGCGCTAAAAGCGTGTGTGTAAATATGTTTTTATTTATTCCAGCCACATATTTAGGTTTGTTTTGTTATATACAAGTTTTTTCGTATGATTCAGGGTTTCGTTTTACAAAATAGTTTTAGATATTTTAAGTGAAATAGTAGAAATGTCGTTTCATTAACAACTGTTTAAGTTGTACTTGGTTCATTTCTGAGGCCTTCCATTTTATCCTTTTCCATTCATATTCATTTATATGGAATTAAAAGAATTTATAAAGAATTTTAATAAAGTTGCATAAATATTGTCATAAACTGACCCAAAAATTGTATAATTTTTTAAAAATATCAAATGAATTCAAACCTTTTTAAAATGTAATAAAGTTGTGAATCGTAAGTTTAATGGAAAGCAAATTTAATAATATTTCAATTTTCGTCCGTAATTTCGCATTTCGTCTGTTTGTTCCGTATATTTGAGTATAGTTGAGCACATGTTTGGCTGATTTCTGCTCTGTCAGTCCATCAGCTGCCATATGTCGAACACTGCTTCTCATCCAGCTTCTGTTTTTGCTTTTTATTTGTCCATTTGTTTAATTTCGCGTTCAACTTTTGTTTTTCCTTCGACAACAACCGCCGATGACGAAGCGTAAATAATGAAATTAGCTTTTGTTTTGCTCGATTTTTTCCTCATGGATGAAGCGTAAGAGCAAATCGAACGACCTTCACCTTTTGAATAATGTTTGTTGACTTTTGATGGTCTAAAGTGGTTTTACCATACTGATGGATGTAGGTGAAAGAAAGCGTCAGACAGCTCATATCAACACAAAGGAAATGATCGAAGGCTCAACTTAGCTCTAAGAGCTCTGATCACTCTTTTCATATGCAAAACTCTTCTTTCAGATTTCCCAAAAAGGCGGCATATCAATGTCGTACAAAAGAAAATATTTTGCATAGCGCATAGAGATAAACCATCGAGAGTTACGACAGGAGGAGATCAAGAGCAATAATCCAAAGATATAACGCAATCCAAAATTACCAAATGGCCACGCACTGCGACTTCATCGAGGAGCAGGTGAAGCAGCAGCCGTTGGCCAATGCCGGAGTCATGGGCACCCAGGAGGAGGATGGGCACCAGGAGGGGCCGAAGGAGAAGGAGGATCAGCCGGAGAAGTTGCCAACTGCACTGCCCTACGAGGACAGTTTCGAGTGTGCCTTTGAGTCCACCATGGACGACCTGGAGCAGGGTGTCCTCGATGGCTACGAATCGGACTCGGAGGCGAGTGCCAATGAGCAGATCACGGACTCCGCCTCCTCCGGCAGCCTGGGCCATGTGGCGCAGCAGCGGGAGGAGCGGATGAGGGGACTGCCGGGATCACTGCACATCGATTCCGAGATGCTCAAGTGCCTGCCCCGATCGAATTCCTTCGACTTTCACAGCAGCAGTGGCAGCAGCAGCGATGATGAGGACGATCCGGATGACGACGACGATGACGACAATGAGGGCGATGAGGTGCCCCACAGCCTGGGACTCAGCCTGAGCGGCAAGTTTGCCAAGGTCGATCTCTATTCGGGTCACCAACGACCTGGCTATCTGCTACCGCCCTACATCGAACGTCGTCGCTTGTCGCAGTGCAAGGAGGAGGATGACGAGGATGATGGCGATAAGACCCAGTTGGGCGGTGGATCCGGAGCTGTGGCAGAGCTAACCAAATCCGATAGAGCTTCCAAGGCCCCACCACGACCACCCACGCCGCAGGATGAGGCCTCCAAGGAGAAGTTCAAGGATCTGGAGCGTTTGAGGCAGCAATTCATGCACAAGATCGATAGGATCAACACGAGGAACATCGAGGAGAGTGAGGCGCCACCGCCGCCACCTCCGCCGCCGCCTCCCATCCCAGCCACGATTCTACCAAAGGCCCTGAAGGCGTTACTACACACACCGGAACCACCGACGCCTCCAGCCCCAGCTAATCCACCCAATCCCACGCCCATCAGTGTGGTGGTGGTCAAGGAAACGCCTGCGCCAGTGGTGCAGGAACCCGTATCGCCACTTCCATTGCCCTCCGAACCGCCACTGATCATCAAGGGCAAGTTCAAGGTGACCCTCGCCCAAGAAACACCGGAACTGCGCGTGGAGGCCCAGAAATTGAGCAAATTGAGGGCGAGCTCCAATGCGCACACCATCAGCTTTCCCTCCAGTTTCGGGGGCTACTCCTCGGTGCAGGGTTTGTTCTCCCAGCGATATGGCTCCAATCGGTGCTCCGTCGCCGCACCGCATCTGTCCAAGCAGTTCTTCGAGCCATCGCTGGTGGAGATTCGCACTCCGGCCCAGAGCAATGTGGCCCTAAATACGACTGGACTGGCCAATAGCAATCACCAAAGCCTCACTTGTGATACAAATAGTTTAGCCAACAAACCGCGCACGCCCAGCGAACGGGAGCTGGACGAGATCTGGATACGGCGGCAGGATGGTGGAATGGGCAGTACTGGGTCGACGGCTCCTCCGTCCTTTTTGCAACAGCAGCAGCAGCAACAGCAGAGGCCCGTCTCCTTGGGCGGGGCGGCGACCATGCCCCGTTTGCTGAGGAGCGAGAGTGGCGCTTCCACAACGAGTCCATCCCGCCAGCTGACCAACTCGGGATCCGTCTCGGTTTCCGTGTCGGATGATGTAAGTGATGGGTTTCAGTTGGGAAAGTCTTCATAAATACATGAAGTTGCATTTACAAATCTTTTGTGTCTTTAGAGAAATATTTAAATATTTTACAAGGTTAAAGGGGCATCTAGTTCTATCGACTATATGATAAACACAAAAATTCCCTGTTTTATAATTTATAACTTCCCTTAATAACAGTTCAATATTTGATATTACAAAAAAAAATCACAGAGATGATTGTGTGCCATTGTAGATATTGACAATACTATTAAAAATTGAAACCAGGTAGTATGAATTTGAAGCCTATAAAATCAACCGCAGATCTAGAGCTCAGACTTTATTAAAGCTAAACAGGGCTATGTGTAATCTTTATATTCACAGATATGACTGACGTCATTCGATATATGTGCACTCTTCATTATTAAATCATTTAGCAAGTATTACTTGGGTAGTGAAAGATCTGATACACGAAACAGGGAAGGGCATTGAATCAATTACGTCATAAGAACAAGTTCAATACATCACTTGTAAAATGTATTTTTAACTTACTACATTTAGTAAGTTTTTTCCCTACAATACAATTCCGTGGATTTGTTTTCGGATCTTTAAAGGCTTTTGGGTAAACAGCCACTTGACCTGCACTTACTTTTATTCGGATCTTCGGCCTTAGTGCTTTTATTTTGTTTATTCAATATTAATAATTCGTTTGCGCCGTTGTTTCTACGATACTCATAAAGTTGTCTATTTATAGTTCGCAAAGAGAAAGAGGTAGTTGAGGCATACGAGATATTTCACCTTTGTCTATCGCTTCCTCTTCGGCCTTTTCGAGTTTATTTGTCTGAGCGAAAGGTAAACACGGCGAAAAATCAGCTTTTTGGGGCTTGTTTTTATCGTGCCACACATGTGGGCTATATATAGTATAGTCGTGGAATTTCTCTGTATCTGTATCTGTATCTGTACGTTGTGAGTTGGGTGGCAGCTCTCCTCTTATCGTGACACAATTTGTCAACAGTCCCGTCTGGAACTCGCTGCTTCTTATTTGTTTTGACGGAACGCGGACATATCGCGTACGTTTAAATACTCGTATAAAATTTCCATATATATAGGTGGCTATTTACCTGGACTTGGCAAACAATGACGTCAATTTTCTCCAGTTTGCCACACCCAGAACTAAACAGGGAAGTCTTTCCTCACCCACCAACTTAAATATTTTATAACTTTTTAAATAATGAACTAGATTGTGTCAATGAGCTGTAACCAAAACCACTGCTCAGCTGAATCACACACATTTTCCACATGGCCAAGATGAGAGCTTCTGTTTTTGTTTTTTTTTTTGTGGTAACTCACTTTTGGCCAATTCAAGATCGCTTTTGTGGTTAGCACATCAAAGTCGTCTGCGGCCCTCGGGACACGTGACTCGGCAATTCGATAATGAAACCTTTGGCCAAAACATACAACAAAAATTAACTCTTCGGCTTCGATTTCTTTGTAGTTTTTGCTAAAAATAATTCAATACAGGTGTCTGCTGCCTTCCATCAAGATCTTTTCTTTCTTCTCTCGGCTTTTCAAGTCAAAAAAAGAAGTGAATTTCAAGTGAAGATTTGTTAAGTTAAGGAAACTCTAATTGATGAAAGTGAAAGTTTTTAACAAACAGACAGTTAAGATTGATTGTGATTTTTTGTCATTATTAAAACTAATGATTTTCAATTATTGTATTCTTTATATGTTGCAAAATAGCGATTAGAATTTTAATATATGTCTATGTTTTTTCTACAAATTATCTTTTCCTGCAAAAAAAATATTAAAATACTTGGAAAATTGTATAAAGCAAATGCAATTATGATTTCTAGAAGGCAAATTAACTGGGTAATTAGTTCATTTCTAGGAAATCTTTATTAGACTGTGAAATTGACAGATCATCAATCAAAATAGGCTTCTCATTAGCATCATTGTTTTTTGAAAGGGGGATGCCCCCAAAGTGTGATTCTTATTCTCAACAAGTTTGTCACGATTGAATTTCATTAGTTTGGTGTTCAAATTCCTTAAATTCTAGATAGAGTTCCTAGCAACATTGAACTATTGCTTTTGTGGCCTCTGTTGTCATGGCCTGACATTCAATTGCAATTTTGCGTAATCATAAATTAATTGATTGAGTTCGATTGGAGGCGCCGCAGGATTGGCAAGCAACAAGCGGGATAGGTCTTCCTTTGGCCTCCGTTTTGGCCCAATTAAACGGACGCATCGGATGTCGCCTGCCATTCCTGTCCTGTCCTCCAATTGCCGTCTCTCCGGGTTACGTCTATTGAGCACTGTGTGTATTGTGGCGAATAAATTGTATTTGTAGACAATTCGGCAATAATTGCAGCTGCTGGAAAGAGAGAGGTGGAGAGGGCATCGGGGGGATAAGGGATATTGGATAATGGATAATGGCGTTCGGTTGGTTTTTCCTATCAGCCTTTAGGTTTAGTTTAGTTTGCCTCGGCCAGCGGCGCCAGAAACATGCAAAGTACTCTCGAAATCGAAAGCCCACTAGATGCCAACTCGAATCCTACCATCCAGCCAGCCAGTCAACCACAAACTAACTCTCAAAAACGTCATGTTCGCTTCCAGGAACAGGATGGCAGCCTCGGAGGAAGGATGCCGGGATCCCGACCATCAAGCGCACCCGCAGAGCCAAATGCCAAGGCGGCGAAGAAGGCCTACAAGAAGATGGAGAAGGAACAGCGGTAAGTAACCATCAAAATATGAGGCTTATCTCTACATTGGACTAAAGATAGAATCTCGGGATGAAATACTTTTACTTTAAAGAATTGAACAATAGCACTATGTGCTATCAGACAATTAAATTTAAATATTAAATACTCTTAAAACTGAACTTGTTAGTGCCTTAACAGAAAAACCTTTTATCTTAATTTTAATATAATTGCAAAAGCCTTTTGATCCAATCAATTAAAATATACACTACTTGGAAGTTAATTTTTTTTTTATTTTTTTTGTAAAGAGTAATACTTGGTTATTTTTTGTACACATACAAATGTTTATGTTACAAATTTAGTCTTATGTAAATCAAAGTTCCCCTTTTTGCAATAAATAATGGGTAGAACTGTGTAAATCAGGAGTAATAAAATGGACAAACTATTCATTCCAGAGTGCTATCATCATGTTTAGCGCTTAGTTCAATGTCAGCCAGGCTTAAAATAAGAAAATGCCTTCTAATGATTCCCTTTCGCCCACAGTCGCCAGGAGAAGGAGCAGTCGCGACGGGAGAAGGAGGCCCGCAAGCTGGAACGCGAAACGGCGCGACGGATCGAACGGGAGGCGGCCAAGCTGGAGAAGTTCAACCGTCACAGCGAGAAGATCTCGCGCAGCACCGAGCGGATGGCCATGGCGGGCGTTGGGTCGCGATCCGGTTCGCTGGAGCGGAGGCGGAGCGGCGAGGATTCGCCGGTGCTCAATCAGTCGACGGTGCACGGCATAGCGTCACCCAATCGACGACCCACGATCTTCGATGTGTTCCGGCCACGGGCGAAATCGGATGCGAAGCGGCAAAAGGAGAAACACCTGCTGGATCCATCATCGGCAGATAGCAGCGCCACCAGCAGCACATACTCCGTTTCGGGAGGTACGGCTCCTGCCCCGACAACTGGAGCAGCCGGAGGAGCAGCAGCAGGAGGAGCAGGAGCCGCGGCCGGAGCGGGAGGAGCCGGTGGCCTTATGAACTCCGTGAAGGTGGCCATGCAGAACTTTAGCCATCGGCAGCATCCAGCCGTGACGATAACCAGCGCCGATGGCACACAGTCTACCGCGAAGAGCAAGTACAAAGACGGCAGCGCCCATCCGCATCAAGGCAGCGACGCGCAGGTGGGTAATCCTTATATCCCCTGATTTGCCCTTACTTATTGCCATCTTTTTTGGACAGTATTACCACACGGTGACGGCGGTGAGACCGAACGCATCCCAGCGGTCCCCCATGACCAAGGTGATGGATCTGTTCCGGCATCGCTCCAGTTCAGTCGTCAGCGAAGCCGACAAACGCAAAGCGGTAAGTTACTGATCACTTTATTTTAGGTATATAGTGTAATTGTAGTCCATAGAGTAGACTATATTTTATTTAAGTAAGTTGAAAATATAAATAATATAAGAAAGATTGAAATATTCAGCAAATATTCATTTTATTATAATAATCTAAAAAACGTGTGGATCTCTTCGTTTATTTGTCTTGCTGATCATTTTATCTTTAATTCTTATCCGCCAACATTTAAATTGGAATAGTTTTCTTGATAGACTTTGCAAATTATCGGTTAGGGTCTTCGCTTACGACGGCCCGCCACCTAGCGGTTTGCAGCGGGACTAGCATCGGCGGTGTGAGTCCCAGATTTTCTGTCGATTTCGCAAGTCTGGCAACCTGCAGTTAGAACGTTTTAAGAAACATGAAAAGTTAACCGCCAATATTGAATTTGTAGAGATTGTAAGATGTATAAAGATTCAGGAATAGGAGGGAATCTTTTGCTCCCTAAGAAATGTTATAGAATACCCATTATCAAATGGTGCTTTATGAACATTGGTTCTGACTTAACCTAGTTTTCACTTCTAACAATAATAAATAATCGCCTAGCTAATCAAAACCATTTAATGTGGTAGGAAAACATTGATTACTTTGTATTGAGTTCATAAATAAGGGTAATCACATCCATTTAGATTGATAGCAGAGTGCGATTAAGCAATTTCCGGACCGTCATCCCCAAATGCCATGTTGTCTCGAAAAGTCCACTTGAGGGCTTTATCAGCAGTAAGGAATCCGTCCGTCATTAATAATCATCCAGTCTAAAAATAATTATGCGCCATTATTGATTTCGAAGCGATAGGCCTAAATCGATTTGATTGATAAGCTTCGCTTTTGTGTTAATTATCGCTGATCATAAGAGAGGCGAAAGAACTGAACGCGTGCAGAAAGCTTTTGAAAATGATATTAAATATAAAATTATTGAACACTGAGAAAAAATAGTTAAATTCTTGGCAATATAATATTAAATTTGTTGGCCATCTATGAATTAAGAAAAATCTTTTTTAACTTGAAACTATTGTTTATGTTTAAAGAGCCATCTAATTAAGTAACAAATTCTCTTTGGAGAGAAAAACTTATAGTTTTTCTTTAAGTGTTTAGAATATATGTAAATCCTTTTGAGCAAAAGCTTTGCTAACAGGTGATCGCCACAGCTGTTTTTCGCTCTCTCTCAACTTTCTTCGAGTCTCTCTCATTTCTGTGGCACTTTGTGGACTTTTGCGGAAAAGTCGCGCACATACGTATATTACGTATACGCCAGAGTCGCCGCTTTTGCCACTGTCGTCGTCATTTCAACTTTTTTTTGTTTCGGCGCCGATCCGCTCTGTGTTGTTATTTTCACTTGCATTTCCAATTGAACGGGCCGAGCGGTGAATTGTGCGCGTTTTTTCGCCTCCTGATTCCTTCGGCTTCTGCCCTCGATATTAAATAATAATAATACCAAAATAATCATTCGATCTGTACGTTCCCCAAATCAAAGTTGGGCCAATCGCGGCCGTGTGTTGACATCGAATGTTTCTATTTATTTATTGTTTTCTTTGGCAATCATGCTATAGAAAGCCAACTGCTGGAAATGAAATAAAATGTGTGTCTGGAGTGCTATTTAAAAAAATTGATCACCAAAAAGCTGTTTAAAGTGACTGTAAAATAAAAATAAATTTAAATATATGTATGAAATGGTGACAATGTTTTAGTGAATTTCCAAATAAATTATTTTGCGGTACTTGTGTGAGAAAACGATTTGAATTCTTTGAATAAAAAAAAATGACTATAACGACGATACAAGTAAAATTTGGAAAATAACACCCATAAAATAAAGAAAATATTTTTTTCTGGCCCAAAAAACAACAATTTCAATTTACGTAAAACATTTATTTTTAAATCAAACAACTTTGTGGCGTTTTATTTTTGTTGCCATTTAAGTTCTAATGTGCCGCAGCAATTAAATTAATTTAAAACACTGTAGATTTCCGCTTTTTTGGCGGACAATTTGTGCTTTTAATTTTCAAGTTCATTGGCGAAACTCACGCGGCACATTCATAATTTTCATAATATTTATCTTCATGCAATTCTACTTATTTAATTAAAAACAATCTCAAAGACATGGAATCAGGCACAAAGTGCGACAAGAAAACGAAAAGCCAACAAAATAAATGGCCAGCATGTGATCAGTATTTTTGTTGCTGTTGTGGTTATTGTTCTATTATCGTATTCATGAAATTTGCTAAATAATAGCTGCTGGTGTGGTTTTTTCTGGCTTCGTTGTTTCCAAAGCCTTTAAGACAATTCTTTAGTCGCTAATTTGTTAAGTGTCCAACTTTAGGATGGCGAGGCCACATGTGCTGAAGAGTAAGCTTCTATGCCTTTTTTATTTGTTAACTGACAATTTGCCAAACTTTAAAAGTAAATTAGTTTGCTTTCCATATTTTAGTAAGTTCTGTCGCATTGCCTTTATTATTCTATTAGGGGTTTTGAAATCTGTCGCAATAGTTTGACAGTTTTTTTCTGTGAGGATTCGCAACTGTTGGCCTATTCTAGGAAATTTTCCACGCAATGACATTGTTTTCTGGTAATTTGTGGCTCATTACTACCGACTGACGCTTGACTATTTTATGGCATCCCAATAGATGATATCACTGCTTTCTGGCCCTTTTCCTACGATTACTTAACTTGGCGATAAGCTCTGAAGTATTATTTGCAAAATGAAAACGGGGAAAAAACTAAAACTTATCAGTATTGGCCATTGAATCAACAAGAAGGAAGATTCAGTTGGGGAAGCGAAAGCGGCGAGAAATTAATTTAGAATATACAACGGAAGGCGGACGAACAGATAAGATAAATGCAAGTAAGTGCGGCTAAATTGAATGGAGAATTTTGGCAGATAGCTTGGGAATATACAGAATATATAATTGCAGTTGATAATTGAATAGATTGAAAATTAAAAGAAATCGAGTGCATCGACTATCAGAAAACCGTTGCTCTGTTAACTAATTTCAAAATAAATCTAATGGTTTAATTTGGAAAATTGTTGGTGTGTAGATAGAAATTGATGAAAGTGTTCCACAGAAATTGCGATTTGTAGACGTGGCCGGATTGATTCGTCCGATAATCAAGAAGAATATATATACTTTATAGGGCCGAGCACCGAGCAACCTTCTTTCTGCCTGCTACCAACTTTTAACGAATATAATATACCCTATTACTTTACGTGTAATCAGCGAATCGGAAAAGAAGTGTGCTACCTAATCTGAAAGCTCTTACCATATCAGTCTGATCAAAATCAGCTTTCCCCATATGGTATATGCCCACTTAGGATTTTGTGAGGAAGTGAAAAGAAAGTGATTTATTTTGAACAAACATTTCTGTTGTTCTGCGTCCGCTTATTAAATTATTTCTATTTCTGTATTTGGCTTTTGTTCTCTTCGCTGTTTTTGGGCTCTGATTTTAAATTAATGATTTGTCAAAAGTGGCGAACACTCTTCTCTGTTCTCTCTACGTACTAATATTTAGTGCTTATTATTTGTATTTTTTTTAGATTTTTATCTCACTTGCCTAGAGGTCAACCACTTGATGGGCGTCGAAGCTTTTTTGTTAATGTGGAAGTTTGTTTATGGTGGGAGAGCTTGATTGGGAATGTGTAAAAATATATATTATTTTGGATATATATAGAGTTTATAAGCGTCTCTGATTGGGTTTGGAATTTCGTTAGCTTTCAAAGTGGTTTTGACCAAACGGAGTCAGGGAAGAGGCTTAAGTCTAAAGTTAGGTAGTCAAAACAAAGACGACTTATGTTTTAAATTGAACCCTTTAAGCATGAACATAGATTATTCCTATGAAATTAAATTTTTAAACATTTTTCTTTACGGAACTTATAGTTTTTTTTGTCATTACAATGCTCTCAACCAAATATTTCAAAACTAATCTTAAAAACAAAATTGAAATTTATTAATGTTTCTTCTCATCCTGTAATTCTTATTAAAATACCTAATGTTTCACCTTTTTTTTAAAGAAAATAAAGTAGATCATTGCATATTCATTATAACTATAAAGTTCTGTGCATCAAAATGAAATATAATATATGAACAACATATTGATGATTCTGTAACCCAAACAAATATTTAATTTTCTGACACCTTACATAAATTCGGTTCGCTTTCTTCTCGTTTGGTAGAAATCTTTTACATACGTGGTTGGTCACATGCCAATTGGTAATTAACATGCCGCTGTTAACGCAATGTTAATTGAAAGCTTCTAAATTCGGTGTTCTTGAATCGACCAGAAGACCTGGCAGAATTCCAACCACACATGGAACACTAAATGGAACCAAATCGCATTGATTTAGAACTAGACATTACGAGATGGTCCAGTTCTCTGACAACTTTTTCATCTCCAGCCTCCGCCAGAATTCCTTTCGGGCACTCTTTCCTCCTTTCTGGCATTGTTTTGTTTGCCTTTGCTCGATCAGCTAATTAACGTTAATGACTTTTACATTCTGTTTGCGTTTTGTTGTCTGGTCTCGGAGCCTGTTTTGCTAGTCTATTATTTATTTATTAATTTTTCCGCACATTTCTCTAACAAATATTGACGATCAGAGCAAGGAAAGCTAATAGAAATGAACGCAAACTAAGTATTTCCAAATGGGCAAAAGTCACATATAGGCTAATTATACTTTTATTATTTACGTGTATTATATTCGTTGCTTATTTGTCGTGGTGAAAGACAAAGTTACACCGAAATAGGTAAACAAAACAATCAAAATGAGATAAGAACGCAAAAGCTCAAGTTGACAATATTAAGTATACGTACAGAAGTGTGTGGAAATCAGAACTTGGTTAAAAAATTATCAATTCCTTGAGACTTTGGCAGGTGTTAAGTTAGAGAATTAACTAAGATTGTGTAATATTTATTCAGGCTTTATAAATTTGCATGAGTTTGTCGCATCACATTTAGTCTGTTGTTTACTTGCTGTCGGAATATAATATATACATTTTTTCTGCGATTTATCTATCCGTTTGTCAGTATGCGTTTTTGGCCATCGACAATTGTGAGTGTGGAAATTTTGGTATGTGGCATTTGGGTGCGTCTGAAGTTTTGAAAACTATTGCGAATTATTTTCCAAATAGTGTTGGTAATGTCTTTAATAAGCAAGAGTAGAGTTGGTAATCGTTTCTTGAAGCTTTGTTTATTTAACTTGTTGATCCTATTCATAAATCAATCTATCCTTAGCTCTACTTCCATTCCTCATCGTCTTCTGACCTTGACCTTGACCCATTGGCACAATTAAGATATTTCCGTGTCGAAGAACTCTGTATTTGTCCCGGTATTAATTGGTTTTCATTGCATAGAATCGCCTTCTTCTAGTCTCGTGTCTTCTGCCTCTTTTTATTGAGTCTGCCTTTATTGTATGCACCTTTCAATCAAAGTTTTTGTCAATTTCAATTGGACGCGACACACGACAGCAGGCAATCAACCAAGAAAAACACGCCTTCTCACAAATCCACTGAACTTTTCTTGCTGCGTTCAATCAACTTTAATGCGTCATCAGTTTCTTCTTTTTGAATGAGCATGTTTTGTGCTTATTTCTTAATTAAAAGAGTTCGGGGTCAAGGATTAATTTGCGGGGTGATGGGAAAAGGTGATAAGACGCAGACAGCTGGGGGAAATTATGTCTGTTCCAGTAATATTCGAGACGACATTGTCATTATTTCATTTGTTTCTCATTTCCGCAAAAGGCGAAAAATCAGGGAAAATTCTTGTCGGGTAATTAAAAAATATACATAAATTTGCTCTCTCCCGCTGCAAAAGAAGAAAAATTTACATAATTTATGGCTGGCTTGGACAAAACCCATATAAATATTTAACAAATTTAATTTAATTTATGGATACAAAATGAAAACAAAAAGAAAAACGAAATAAATTGTATAAACGAAACAACTGGCGCCATCTAGCTTTGAGTAGCGAAAGCAAACATTGCAAGCAGTCTAAATCAAGCAGTGCGCGCGTTCAATGAAGCCGTTACTATATGCATTCAAATAAATAATTGATTTTTTGAGCAGATAACCTTTTTTATTAATTGATTGAATGAAAAAAAAACAAAAAGTGAACCTCTGGTTAATATGAATCACCTGAGGTGATAAATAAATAAATATATAAAAACACATATAATAAAACTGTGACAATATGTCTGCGGTGAAACGTTGGATATATCGGCACACTCACTCGAGCAGTTCTGCCACGCCCACCTCACCCGGCCCCCCGCCCGTCTCGCCCACCACTAAAACGCGACGGGGGCGTAGCCACTCCCTCGATGTTCAATCCCTACCAGGAATTCGGGCCATGATGGTCAATAATGTAAGAATTATAGATAACGATTAATAGCCATATTTTAAAATAACTGTATTAGTAAGATTATAACTGTTATTAAATAGCCTTAATTTAGATTTAGCAATAGATAATATAAATAATTTTTGTGAAATAATTTAAGCATTATCTGAATGCTTCTAATAAGCATTTTTATGTTTTTGTTTAACTTAAGATAATATTTGCAGAGTTTTAAAATTAAATTAAATTTGTTGGAAGTTCTCCGAGTATTACGAAATATATATTTTTTTTTTAAGTTTAACTATTACGATCCATGATAAATAGACTATATATGTATATTGATCTTATTTCTTTTTTATTTACAGCGCGCGGCGGCGCATCAACAACAGTTGGCTGTACAAAGTGAGTACCATTTACATACAATAAATAATTAACTTAAGAATAGTATTAGAACAGCAAGTACCAGGTTGCAAACTCAAAAATTAAACATTTACAAAACTGATAAACAAATTTAATTTGAACGTTCCACAGCAAAGAGACAAAGTCAAATTAACCTTGACTTTGAAAACAACGCAAAACCGAACAAACCTTAAACTGCGAAAAGTAAAAACAAAACAGATAAACGAATAAAATTCAGCAGCGGCAGCTTAAGCGGAGTTGTAGCTAGCAAAACGTTTTACATATGTAAATGCCAAATGCTAAAATTGTTTAACACTTTTATTTGTTATTCATTTCGATTGGAACACCGCAACAAGATCGGACGTAGAAGCATGTCCAAAATAAATAAACAAGACGCCGGAAAGTACTAAATTCGATTGCGTGGGTGTGGGAACATCTGTCGTTGTGGAATATTTTTGCTTTTCATTGATAGTCCCGCATTAAGTGGCAGCATAACACTAAATTAGATGGGTAATTTAATCAAATTATTAAAAAAAAATTAAACCCGATAATTTTAAAGAAATTTTGGTGAAGAAAAAGATACAATATTCCTCGAATTTTCAGTGATATTTACAAAAACACAAAAATTCATTCATTTTTTTTTTTACACCTAAGTTTGAAAACGGCTATACATAATAACAACAGAATAAATAAAACCAGAGAATGCGTTGAAGCAATTTCCCATTTTCAAACATTATGTACAAATATATCATTTTATAACCAACACGAATAGAAAGACAAAAACAAAATGATTAAATGCGATCACCGTAGTAGAGCCCCAAAAATATTGTTCCAGTGCAGTGTGCGAGCGAGAGAGCCAACTAACTGTTGCTGGGATGTGTTTACCCTTTAGCTGACCTTGAAAGTTTTCGTGTACAGACTGCACTTTTGTTGCTGTTGTTCCTTACGCCAAGCTGCAGTTTCAATGTCGGGCAAAAAAGCAAAAGTAAGAAAAAGCAAACAGGCTCTCTTCCTAGTGTTGAAACTTCAGCTATTTTGTAGGACTATTAAACGTCAGCAGACTAACTTAAACAGATTTAAGTACAAAACATTTTCATTATTATCTAGAAATGCTTCCTTGGCCAATTGCAGAAATAAAAGGGGTCTTTGGGTTAATAAATCTATGTATGGCAGCCAAAACCAAATTAATTTTGAAATTTTAAATAATCAAAAAAAAACTTTTGAACACCTATTTTTACAAAACCTACATTAAGTCCTACTCCTGTCCTACGATTTTCTATATTTTATCGGTTTGATAACATAATATCAAGTTTAAATTTCAATACTAATTTTACATACATTATCAAAATGTGATGCTGATGTTCAAGTAATTATATTTATTTTAATGGATCATAAATTGGTTTTTCAAACCGCTTTTTAGCTTTTTTAAGATTGGCTTGGAAACATTTTGGAAGCGAGAGTTGGCAACACTGCTTCTTTCCCTCTTTGATGCATTTTTATTTGGTTTTTTTTTTGGCCTTTTGTTTATCATGTATTTTGCTTTACCATGACGTAATACAATTGAATAAGATGGAAGAGTCTGAGAGCAAGAGAGAAATAGAGTACGATAGGATAGGATGCCGGGCTTAGAAAGCACACAACTTGGAGATTTTTTGCAACCCACAAACAAATCTCAAGCGGCATTGATGTTGAAGGCAGGCCAGACAGTGACAATATTGTGTGGGCTTGTTTTATGTTATTTAATTTTTTTAATGGCTGTGAGATAACACAATTAACCTTTTTTTCTCGAGCCAATAGCATAAAAACATCGACTGCGCAGCTATAAAACCAGAACAGACTAGGTGTCTGCAGACAGAGCGAGTGACACAGTGAAAGAGAGAGATGCCCTGGGGCTTGGGGGTGGGTGAGGGCGAGGGGGACAACACCACCCATGCTAAGGGCGAAATATTTGGACTGTTGTTGGTCTTTTCGGCCTACGTGCGTTATGGCACGCATAGCTAGAATCGACCAAATGAGCATTAGAATTGATAGAACGAACAAAACGAACGAAAAAACAAAATAATCACAATAAAGGCAATGTAAATGTTAATGCCATGTAAGACAACAACAAGGCAATAACAGTACAGTGGGACTTGTCTACCTTACACCTTTGGTTACTTCTAACATCAAATAAAATGGCTTGTTTTGCAAAAAGAGGCGTAACATCAATCATCGAAGAGTCAGAACTAATACAAAACCATTTGGCCCTCAGCTGGAAATACGGATTCCAAATTAAAAACTACAAAAGTGCATTTCAATTTCTTAAGAGAATATTTTAGGGATTCCTAATTTAAAATTATTGCCTTTAAAGGTAGTTCGATCTACAGAACTGGTATTGTAATTTTACATTTTTTGGTCTTAATTGGCATATTATGTTTATCGTCAAGGTGAATGAATCAATATCTTAAATCTACCTTTTACCACAAATGGTGTTTCCAGTTATAGAAGCAGGAATTTAATTGTCATTTATTTGCGTGGAATTGGCAGATATTTCGAGTTGCAAAAGATGAAAAGATTTTTTTTTAAATAAAGGTTTTTTATAGTTTGAGGTAAATAGTGGTTTGAGTTATAGACGTGGGACTGTAATTCCATATTCCGTTGTTGGGCAACCAAGAGAGCGACGGCGGAGAGAGTTCCAGAAATGGATTGAAAAACAGAAAGTGGTTTAAAGTTGGCTCACCCGATCAGCTGACGGCATGCCACGCCCCAAAAGGCCCTAGACAAGGCCCTAATCAACTTGTAGTCGGTTATCTATATCTATGCACAGTTGTTGGGTTACCTTTTATTTTTTGGTTAGCTCAACGTTTTGCTTTGCTCGCTTGATTTTTTGTTGTGCTCACCGTTTTCTCGCGTTTTGTGTAATATATAAAACAGAGAGGCGCGCACTCACGCACACACCCTCGGACCGCCTTGCCGGTTTTACACACAGATACGAAAGTACATAGATACAGATATAGACCGAGTGCGAACCACATGGGCGGCGGACCGCATTCAGTTCGATTTCAACTGCCGGCAGAGTCGGATGCTCAGCCACGTGAATTTCGACTAGTGACTTTTGTGAATTGTGCATTACTTAATTAATACCTTTACCGAAAACTCGCCCGTCGCTCGAACAGAGGAAAATATTTAAACGGTTGGCAGACGTGGGGAATTATTATTAATTTTTAAGAAGCGAAAACATAATTAGTTTCAAACAAAGAAAACTGGATTTTCGACAGCTCACAAATATTTTCAACCTAACGACTATAAATATGCATGAGCGGCCAATTTATGGTCAAAATCAAACAATAAAATCACCGCGAAGTCAGCTGAATGTGCGTGGAGAAGACATTTCGATTCTCGAATAAACATTTTCAATCGGGAGAAAACTTCGATAAGAAAATATGAAATATTTAGAGCGATAATTAATGCAAGTGATGATATAAAAAATGCAGATTAACTTAATGCCCAAATAAACAAGTTGATAAACCATCTCGCTTAATTAACAAGATAATACAAAAATTACAAAAATCACGAGCACAGAACGAAATTCGAAACGATGCGAGAAACATTTGCATAAGTTAAAATTGAATTAAAAAAACCAAGGCCGTGTAATTGCCATAAAAATTGAAAAGATGAAAAAATTTTTAAGCCGCTTAAAGCAACAGGGAAAAATAGGCATGCCATGTGACTGAGTTTTAAAAATAAAATAGATTGAAATACCGAAAAACAGTGGGTGAGGAAAGTGTGACAACACATTTGTGAAAGGCGAAAGAAAATAATTTTTCTGTTTAAAGTGCTTTAAATAAAACCGAGTCCTTTTCAAAAGGTTTTAAACCATTATGATAAAAGATTAAACAATTGGTTTTTAAAGACAAGTTGTTAATAAAAATGTTTAATTACTGATGGGATCTTGTTGAGAAATTTGTTTCTAAATTGCTCTAGCGAACCGTTCTCTTACCGGCCAATATTTTTCAGTTCTCCTAGAATTCATTTGATTTAAATTTTTGTTTTCTTGTCGCACAAGTTTTTGGTTCTTTCCCTTTCGCTGAAGTTTATTTTAAATAACTGAAAAGAGGGAATGATGGGATTTGATTTATAGCCAAGAGGCGCCAATCGGCTGCTGTTTTGCTATTGTGACGTAAGCGGAGGATGATATTTTGATGAGCCGGAAAAAAAAACAGTTTTGTGACTGTTTCTGTGCGGTGTTGCGGGGTTTGTTTTGCATAATAAACCATAATTAAAATTGGATAAAGTCAAATGATCTGAAAACGGGCTCTGCAGGTGTTTGCTTGATCTTTTCTCCCTTCTTTCGCATTTCTTTTCTGCCAGGTTTCTTGGAGATGTTTATAAATATACCAAAAGTTATTTTTATGGTCAATAATTAAATTCGAATGCAAGGCCAATAAATTCATAAAAATAAAAGTTTATTTTTGGATTGACTCGGATGCGATCACAGATGTGCACCCGGATTTCCCGCGATAAGCGCTAACCCACATACTTATAGTTGGGGGCTTGATAACCTCACAAAGCCACTGAGCTTTCCACAATCACTCTCAATAGCGAAACGGCAATTGAAATCCACTTGGAATAGGTCAGTTTCAGATTCGGTTTCCTTCAAAACCCATTTATGAGACATAAACAATCTTTTTGTTGAGATATTAGTTCGGGCGAGGGGTAAACAAATAGAGAATACACACCACAAAGAAATAATTCGCGCACATGTTGGCATCGCAATACCGAAATACTTTGAATGAATCTGTTTTGCATTTAATCCAATCAAAATTTATACACGGCATCAAATGTTTTGCAAGTGTTCAGACCCTTTTTTTATGGTTTTTGTTTACGCGCAGGCCTCCATAAATGAAATTTAATTTCGGGCAGCCGGCTCAAAACGAGATAAACAACAACAGCATGTGCGAAGCTTCTCTTTTCGCTCAAAGTTCTGGAAAAAAAAAGGGAGAACATCATCGGCCGAAAACGAAGAAATGAAAACACGGCAAAGAAGAAATTGCGCAGCAAAATTGTTCCCGCTTCGCTTTATTTTTGTTTTTTCCCCTTGTGTTTTTTTTTTTTTTTTTTGGTTTTGGACAACCACCACTTGAGAAAAAAAGAGAACATTTCGCACTCTCCGGGAGAAAGAGAGATAATAATGGAATTTTTCTTGATTTTTTTTTTTTGATTTCTGCGTGCGACGCAAAAGCCTCCAAACAAGACCAGCCTTCAGGCTAACTTTGAGATACATTTTGTTCTCCTTTTTTCCCTAGATTTATGCGAATAATGTTTGAGACTCGGGGGAGTTGAGGTGCTAAGAGCTTTGTCAAAGCCTAGTAGTGCAAAGGGGAAAACAGAATATCGATGTAAACACACTCAGTGGGTCGTAAAAGTTTTACGATCATGTAATCTCAGCAGTATATGGTTGGAATTATCTGTAATTCACTTTTAGAGGGGTTTTTCAAGAGATTGCTTATTCGTAAACATGAATTATTTCACTTTCTCTTAAATGTCCTCCAAATGCAGAGACCTTAAACAGTGCCAATATTTTGATTTATTCAAGAAAAAAAATTTTTAAAGCCATATCTTTCACAATTTTTTGGAAGAACTTTGAATCATCTTTTGGCACTACCTAATGGAATTGGCTATCATGAACATAGAATAACCAATATCGGAACGTCGTAAATTGAGCTATATTCATAATAACAAATTCTCGCTTATTAACTTAATGTTTCTACATATGCAAATTTAGTTTATAGAAAAATTTCCGAAAAATTTAGTTATTAAAAACAAACAAGATTTTTATATTTTCAACTGCGTAGAATGCAAAAAAGATTGCAATTGATGGCGGCATTGATATATATTCTATATCTGCTCACAACCGGCTTCAAAAATAAACTAACACAATTTTATTAAACTTTCATTGTTTATTATGAAATAGGATGTTTATTTTCAGTGGACTAGTTCAGTGAACTCATAGAAATTTTCGTCTTTATAATCCAGATGCATCTTTTAGATATTTTCAAAAACATTTTTTTCCTCAACAATCATTACCGAACTTTTTCCATGCCGCTTTCCCAATAGAAACCGAAATCTTTAAAATACATTTTTCCGATTCGTACTTGTCGATTAGATCCCAACTTTAGTAGCTTGTTTTGGATGTTTGTTGTTTGCTTTTGTGCTGGGGGGTCGCCTGAGAATTAGGTCAAGACGAGGAACTTACTTTAAACGGCAATTAAATTTCTGTTTATTTCGCATTTGTTTGCTGTTTTCCAAACTGTTTAATTATAATCTCAACCCGCAACAACATAAATATTTCATATTGCCTCCCTGTCTGATGATCGTTGTGTCTTATTGTTGTTCATGCTGTGTTGCCTTAATTACAACACGTTGCGATTGCAGTTGACTGCTCTTGTTGTTGCCGCATAAATTTTATAGTGCACTTAGCATACAGGGTGTCCGCGAATTTCTGACATTGAACTTGGGATACTTAGTTGCTATTTTTATTTTAAATTGAATAGGAGAACTGCGTAATAACAAATTAAGGAAAATAAAATGGTTATATTAAAATATAAATGTCAAGGAACTTCTCAATTTCAGTTTATTTATTTAAAGCGACTGTATGTTTTCGTATGATAATCTTTGACATCCTCCTTAAGTTACTTAGAACATTGCAAATGGCGTAAATTTGTGCAATTAACTTTTCCTCTTAATTGTTTAAAGCCGCTCCTATTTCACCATTAGTCGGACTAAGTATTCTTGGTAATTCGAGGACATTTCTCTCCGTTAATTGCGTTCACGCCAGCGGACTTAATGAGATCCCCAGGCGGTCTCCTCTTGGACGTCGTCTTGGACTCGTTGCCGTTTCCCTGGCCAGCTTGTTAAGTCCCGCGGAACGACCTCTGCCACTCCGTTGGATGCCGCCCGTCATCCCCAGACCACGCCCCTGAATAAATATATATATATTCCAGCTCATACACACACGAGGCAACGATTGTCCTTGAACTGTTTTCTGTCACTTAATCCTGTATCATATGGACAATAAAGGCATCTGCGTAGCTTTGGACCATCGAAGCGCCACATTATCAAGAAAACGAGCTGAACGTGCAGCTTGTGACGTGTACAGTGGGAACTAAAAAAGAAGGTCGGACGAAGGTTTAAAAACTAATGTGGTTTATTTTAAAGAGCCGATTTTGGAGCTAAATTAAAAGTGTTGGTATAGTGCCATTCGAAAATCACACAATAAATGTAAAAGCTTTCTAAATTAGACTTACAAATCTTTAAAATCTGGATAATGAATTAGGGCTTATAAATCCAGAGAAATTTTGCACTTACTAATTAACATTAACAATTTCATTACGAACATCCAGATTTACACATTATTAAAAAAAAAAGATAATGAAATCTCCCATACTTTAAAGTGAAACGCCCTAAAACGTGACTTATTCTTGATTTTTGCTCCTTTTCTTTGTTGGCTGTTTGCGAGCTGCTAATTTTAAATACAAATTTCCAATGCAATTTACGGTTTTTAGCACGCAGCTCTTTATTGTGATTTATATGAGGGTTACGTATAGATTTGAATATAGATGTGTGGATATGTATTTATTTATATATAAATCAAATACGAGAGTGGTTAAAAGTCAAACACACCCACTTTAAAAGCCGATAATTAGCATGCACGATTGACTATCCACAATGGTTGCTTACTATATTTATTCCCCGATAAGATCAGAAAAAGGAGTGACCTTGACTGACAGTCCAGAATGAGGGGACAAATCAAACAGCTTTCGATTGCCATCGAGATATGTACATCAGTTGGTCAACAAATGTTCAAATTCGCGTCGCACTCAAGTGGGTAAACAACTTGCAGTACCGCGTCCTCGTATTATTCCCCCGTCCAAAATGTATCTTATGCACACAGAATATGTGGAATATAGTTTATATTTACCCAGTGCACACACTAGGTTTTTATATATCGCCACTATACAGAAATCGTACGTTCGGTGTGCAGCCAAGACTTTGCTTCACCCGTTGATAACAAAACAAGAATAACAATTCAACTGTTTGTTCATCGTTTGCCCCGCTAGATATGCACACACTCGAATGGATATATCTATATAAATGAAAATGAATATATATAGGTACACACGTACGATATCCAAGTGTACTTTCGTACAGTCAACAAATTAATTCGTTGTAAGATCTGTTGAGAACCTGTGAGCAATTAATAATGTTTTCCTGAGGAGGCTTTGCGGGAAGAGAGGATGGTAATTGTTAATTTAGCTAATTGTGCATTTTTTATGTTTTTCGCATGCGGAAGTTGTAAAACTGTGTTTGTTTTGAGAAATCAAGGTTCAGCGAATTGACAAGAGTATTAAAAATTTGTAGGACTATTAAAAAAAGACCCTGCTATTTCTATAGAATGTATATCTGACATTTATAAAGTCCAGCTATTTTTAATATACCGCGCAGGAAACACACCCACCTGCATTAATTTATGCCTTTTATGCTTTCCATTTGAATCCCCCCCCCACTACAAATGGCGTGCGTGGAAAGCATTTTCCTGGCCGCCAGGCAGGCTTTTCATTATGCTTGGCACTAACATTTCCATTTCTCATTCACTGTCCTGACAACTGTCTGTCCATTCTCCCCTTACTTATTTTGTATTATTCTTGCCATTGTCCTTGGATGAGTGGAATAATGCGCTGTAATCTTCGTTGTTTTCTAGACTTCTGTAATCGTTATACCGCATCTTGGCCTGATGCCAAAAGTTAAGTTCAATAGCTTAAGCAGACACGCCTTAAAGCCACAAAATAGGCTCGTAAAATCTAATTAGCACCATCGCACAACCTGCCAAAATACGATCCCGAGACTCGTGCTCACTCATTTGCATGATTTTCCAAGCCCACATACAATTTCCATTGACGTCAGCACGTGGGAGCTAATAAATAACACATTGTCAAGGACGGAGAAGAGTGAAGGGGACAGGGAAGGTAAAAGGTCTGAAAAGATAAAACCCTTAGAACCCGACATTCCCATCAGCTTGCTTAGTAATGATTACACTTAATAATTGCCTAGTGATAGGCAAACTTTTTGTCTTACATTGTTGAAAAGACAAAGAAAAAGTGATTATATAATATGGAAGCACCCCTTTTGACAGTTTTGTGGTGAAAAAAGTAATAATTATAATGATCATTAAATTAAATATATTTTGTAGATAATTTAACTACTTTTCGAGTAGGAAATACAATTTATTTTTATCAATTTCTATTAATAATTGGTTTTTCATCTTTTAAAAGTTTTTTACCTTGTCTTGTGAAGACCGCTTAAGTATGTAATTTACCCGTAGGCTAGAGACTTTCCCAACCTATTCTCTATTGCTAGCCCGAATTATTTTCCTTTTCCTTTTCTACTTCTTTTCTTGTCATTTCTGCTTCCACTTTCGTGACTTGTTTTGATAAATAGCCTACTTGTGACGTCAGCAGCAGCGTCGATAGAAGAACATTATTTGCTTTCGGGCGCGTGAATCTCATTTGTTATGGTCCCTTGAAAGCCCAAGAAATCACAAAAGAAGAAAGTATACGTGGAGATAACGAAATATTATATATAAAGAGTTCGGAAAACAGTCTATATCTACAAACACTTACATATATGCCAGACATTCGTTGAGCGACGTTCAATGCCAGCGTTTGGCTAAAGATCGGCAGATAATATAGATTCAATTGCGCGGAAAACCCGAGTCGAGCCCCTGTCGTTGGCCCCTTTCCACTTTCCATTTGCTGAGAGGGCTACTTCACCGGTTGGTTATGCAAAGAACTGCAAATGTGAATCAGATGTCAGATGTCCGACTCCATTAGAACAGTAAACAAAAAGCTGAAAAAACAACACAGTGCACTCATTAATTGAATTCCAGTTTCAGTGAGTGTACACTGGAAAAATATCGAAATGTCATGGACCAGAAAATTCATTTATTCTCTAAAAATTTATCACGTATTTTAATAAAATTTATATTTATTTAAAATATTTTTTATCTTAATTCTTGAATATTTTTTAAAACCTTAGTAAGTCAAAGAGCTTGTCTGGCATGCTTTACCATTTAATAAAGACAGCTATACAAATATTTTCTTTTAATAGTTTTTCAATTTGTTCCACTATATAAAATCATTCTCCTGACGTTTGAAATCTTTTGTTCTGAACCATCATATTTTTGGTTTTGTTTAAAAACAAAACATTTGATCTCAATTCGCAAAATAATTAATTCTTCTGTGCATTAATTCTTTCTGTGTCTGAGTAGGAGTGTGTGCCCTTGTGTGTGAGCTGCACTTGTTGCTGCGAGAAAATCTTGACTGCCGGCTCATTTCATTTGCAAATTTCACCGGCTGCGACCGATTGCACACAGCAAACACGGGCCACTGGGGAAGCTCCACATGCCCACCTATCCGTATGACCACGTCCCTACAATATATACTATATATTAAATCGTTATATAAGCCAAACGCGTGAGTCGAGTCAACGTTGAATCGCCACTGGAAGTCGAGTCATCCACAGAGGGCGTCAAAGGTCTTCTCCGCCCGGCGATGTTTATTCTTTGTCTTGGTTTTTCCTACTTTTTTGTGGTCGACTATATGGAGCTTCTTATGCGCGAAGGCTTGTGAAATTTAGTAGAATGACTCACGAAAATGTAGATCGCAATGTGGGGTGTTCGAATTTAAATTATGCGCAAAGTTTCGTCTATTAACTTTTTGCGGATTAGAAGTGAATTAATTATTCGTCATACGAGTCATTGATTCTGTATGTAGTTTTTAATGAGATGTACAAAAACGGTAACAAACTACTCGTTTAATAAACTATTCATTGAATTGTATTTCTTTGTATGATCAAAACAGATTATAATATAATAATTTTATCATGATTCATTAGCATTTTTATACCCTTGCAGAGGGTATTATAATTTGGGCAAAAGTGTGCAACGCAGTGAAGGAGACATCTCCGACCCTATAAAGTATATATATTCTTGATCAGGATCACCTCCTGAGTTGATATAGCCATGTCCGTCTGTCCGTCTGTCTGTTTCTACGCAAACTAGTCTCTCAGTTTTAAAGCTATCGAGTTCAAACTTTGCACACACCCTTCTTTCCTTTGCACGCAGAATATATGTCAGAACGGCCGGGATGGGCCGACTATATCCTATAGCTGCCATATAACTGATTGATCGGAAATGCCATAATTTTGGTGTTTGTATAGTTAGGAAGCTGGGATTTTCTATGGCTTTTATATTTGGCCAATCGGTCCGACCTACCAAATTTCATAAGGATCGGCCGACTATATCCTATAGCTGCCATATAACTGATTGATCGGATATGCCATAACTTTGGTGTTTGTAAAGTTAGGAGGCTGGAATATTTTATAAGTATTAAGAATGCATCATATGAATAATTTTGGAGAATATAATATACAGAGTATTCTGCAAGGGTATATCAACTTCGGCTCCGCCCGAAGTTAGCTTTCCTTTCTTGTTTTAAAATGAAAATATGTACATATATGATTTGAAAATGCAAATAATTTATTATCTTCCTTTTTATACTATGTAATTAGGTGATATATTAAATGTCCCCATAGTTAATTTTGAAATTGATTTCGTGGAACAAATTATTATAGTATTAATTGTATAATCAAACAATATAAGCAATCTACATACATAGCAATAAACAACTTAAGTTAGTTTAATCGTCAAATTGATATTCGAATAAATCTGTGCTGAGGTATAGGTTCCCATTTTCTACTGTTCAGCCGTCTGTCAGCGAAATGCAAACCTAGTCAGACATTTGAACTAAGTGCGCTGCCAAAATCGCATTAGCCAAGAAAAAAACATGTAATTGAAGGACATTTTGTATTATATTCGGCGAGATGCAGCGGAAAATTCCCAGTCCCCAAGGCTCCGTTTCTTTTCCCGACCCAAAACTAATTACCGGATGGCAAATGCGTGCAAAGTTCTGTTAGACGTGCGGGTGCGAATGACTGCGCTTCCGGTTGTAGTCGTTGTAAGCGTATAGGTATACATGCGTTCATTGCATTTGTTTAATTGCACGGCTCTAATGATGCGGAAAAGGCAACAAAAAAAATGGCGGAGATAGGGGTAAACATGGCCCGCCCACAAAAACGTGGATGCACACATGCAACACATCATTCGCACAAGTAATTCGTGAGTAGAAATAAGTGACATTTTTATGGGTTTGTTCTTGGAAATAAATGGGGGGGTCTGAAAATGCAAGGACATCTGTCAGGGGTTTTGTGTTTGTAAAAGTTTAACGCTAAGTCAAGAATTTTCCCCCCGCCAAGAGTTCAAAGTTTTCAACCAAGGTCGTGACCCGAGTGCATTCCGGCCAAGGATTTATTTATGGCCAAAGGGTAAATTGAAGAACAGTTGACAAAGTCAGTGGGTTCAGCGACTCGTTCGAAGGTTGCTGCGTGTCACAGTTCTATTCATTTTAAGGTGACAAGTGGCCGAAGTGAAACAGAAATGAATCGATTAGGTTGATAATTGTCAGTTACTTAAGTGGCACTTTACTTTGATAGCGAAGTGGCTTCAAGCTATTAAGGAAATGAAAAAGTAATGAACAAAGAATAAAATGGTTCAAATAGTAAATATAGTGATTGAAAGCCATAGTAGAACTTAATAAAAATCAATGTTAGCATTGAGTCTGCTTACAGTTTTCTCATGATCTTAAAACGGCTAGAAAGCTGTACTTTCATTCTAAAATCAGACGTACAAATTTCAAGAACTTTGCCCTTAAAACTGTTATATCATCAACCGCTCGCATTTGGAATGCCTCCTCCCGTCCCCTTCCCCACTTCACTCCGTGGGCAAGTTCAAATATTTGCCCTGAAATCTCCGTTCCACCCGGTTCTCCTGTTTGGAGCTGAATCATCGGGTTATCTGTTTTCAACGCAAACAGAAGTCAGCACAAAATCAAGCCCAAGTTAAAGCCAAATGCGAAATTGGAGGAGGCTAAAAACAAAAATAAGAAACAAGTAAAAAAGAGCAGCTTAAATCGCACACCTTAGCACATCCGTCAGAATGTTCACCACATGACCAGTGCATGACGATAAAGAGGGGAATCGGGGGAATACTCGATACTTATTTACACATATCCAATATCCAATCACGTTCAAGGTAAATGATGACCGAATTTCGTACAAAGTTACAGTCTTAACTGCGATTGCAATACCAAAATAAAAATAAAGAGGTAAAAAACGTTGAATTGTTTACCTTTACTCAGGGTACTAAATATAAATTACGCATACGCCCCATGGGAGGTTAAACATTTTGTTTGCACCTTTTTGGCCTGTATTTATTTTTGCTTGTCAATCATATCAATTCTGCCATAAGTTAAACGCAAACAAAAACACACAGCTCTTATCAGCCGAAAATATTCCCGTAGTATTGTATTTCCTTATCGCCGAAGCTTGTCTAGTGGGGGTCTGCCTGATAATTTAACATTTCAATATTTTGCGCTCCCTAATCAGAGTTCTTTTGCGTACACACTTGACCTAAATGCGCAATTCTTGAGACCTATAGACTTTTGGAACCTACTGTATACTACATAATCGAATACCAGTGGGGTAATCATTATTTCTTTCAGGGGGGTATAAGTTCTAGAGCAGATTTCCAATAAATTAAGTTAAATTGTGCTTTCTTGATTGTTGTTTATTTGTTAAAATAAGCAGAATGAAGAATCTGAAGAGTATTTTAAATATCGCCTCCGAACCCCCTGTCTACACCATTGACGTAGATATATGTATACGTAGTATTATGTACCATCTATATACTTTCACTTTCTTCGCACGCATGCGTCATAAAGGAAAAGGAAAGTTTGAAAGGGAGTTGACCCTAGCCCAACATTTTTTTCACATCATATTCGTCATATCACGTTTCAAAATATTGCATACTTAGAAGGGCATTTTAATCCTTATGGCAAAAATGCGCTGTTAATGGTTTTTTCTTGGCACTTAAAAACCAAGAAGGAATAGCCCGGAGAATTCTTTCGCTTTTCAGTGATTTATGGATGACAAAATATATATGTGTATGCCCTTGAAATGCCCCCAACTAATTCAGATGGTAATTCAGCCATATTTGCTAATGGATTACACATGCTCGAGTGTTAGATGCACTGAAGTGAAGGGAAATGGTTCAATTCATGCTTTCACTCTCACTTTTTGCTTTTATGTACTTAGATTTCAAGGACGCCCCAAAACCCCCCTGTTAACGTTAACAGTGCTGTTAAGTAGCAGCCTCTCTCTTTTTCTGTTTCGCTGCCAGCACGTGCACCGTTTGTTCTTTTCATTCTCATTCTTCTTTGGGGCTTGTAGCCGAGCGGTTGTGTGCGTAATAGTGTACGTGTGTTTCAGTGCGTGGGCGGCCGGTCGTATAAATATATATATAAACATATACATATATCTTTACATATACATATATGTTTACATATAGATTTTTGCATTATTTATACAAATTTGATTGGCGCTAAATAAGTTGTCGACTTAACCTCAATTGAACCGCTGTTCTTTTCGATTACTTTGTTCTACGGCTGTCAACGTAAATTTTGTTAAATATGACAAAAAATGGTGAAACATTTCCCTGAAAGCCACTTAAAAAAGTTAATCAATAATTTTCAACGCTCTGCCTTTCAATATTCCACATTTCTCATTTGTTTTTATCAATGCGCCTTCTCCTCTTTCTTCATTTGAAATCGCTGGCCGTTGTTATTGTTGCGCTGATAATAAAAATAGAATTTAACTTTATTTTTCTGTGCTTTGCTTTGGCTCGCTTCTTAAAAGCCCCGCCTCCTTTACTCCCTCCTTCAAACCTCTATCTCGCTCTGCTTCGTTTGTTGTTTGTTTTTACACACAGCGATAAAGATAAAGGCCGTTTATTTAAATCAAGCATACGATTTGAGTGCTTATGTGTGTGTTTAAAGTGAACGATTTATAAAGCGCTTTTCTCGAACAGATGCCATTCGTATTTATTGCATTATAAAATAATTTAATTACCCAAGAGGGGTTGACAGCCAGACAAAAACCGCAAGTGCGGCAGGCCTGGAAAGAGAGCAGCCTAGAACCAAGAGAGATCGGTATTAATCAATCCAGCCGAACAATGTGTCATTGGTGTTGTGAAAATCAAAATCTTTTCGGATACTTCAATTCCAGTACTTTTTAAAAGTTTTTTTTTTACATTTCTTTTCAAAGTATTCCTTTGAGGAAAGAGTTTTTGAAGTGCCCATCGTTGATCCTTAAATTTGAATGTATCTTTAAACTCAATATATATCGTGTTTATTGACAAACTTAAAAATCGTTTTAACTGACTAAATTGAGATATTTTGTATGGTCTCGTGGCATTGAACTTTGAAACTTTTGTCGCCTGGGTCGCTGAACCCACCTAGAAAAACGACCCTGAGTGTAGGTTGCAGTGCGTACAGGCAACGCAAGTGTCGCAAACGTTTTCTGAGGCAATCGTTTCGATCGATTAGGCATTTATTTATTTACTCAAGCAACAGCTTCGCAACGATGACAACTAGGCAGCGAATTAAATGAATTGAAATAAATGAAAATAAAGCAATGCGCGCATTGACTCCGCCTTGCTGTTGCTTTTGTGGGTGGTGTGGTGAACTTGATCAAGTGCATTCATTCAGTCAATATTTTTTTGCTGGCGGCTGCAAACGTTTTTTTTTTTTTTTTGTCGAATACAGCCAATTATGTAGACACAAAAAGTGTTTAAAAATGGTAAAAATAAACAAACGGGTCGTGGCAAACATAAGACAACAGAAAGAACCAATAAAACGCGGTGATGTGTGCAGCTTTGACTTAATTTCAGTGCGTTCAACCTAGGAGTGAGCGAGATGGAGTGAGGGCGATGCAGAGCAAAAGCTCTCGAACAAGTGCATAGATAGTGGGCGCAAAACAGTGCAAGAGAGTGATGTTTTGTGTTGTGATTTTTATTTACAGCTGAAGGATTATTATGTGACTTTTACAAGGCGAGACAGAGAGGGCAAAAACGGATCACAGTGTTTTCTTTAACCAAATTGACAAGTGCGACAACAATAACAACTGTTTTACACTGCGTTGCAAAAGTGTAACAAAATCTAGAACTAAAGGACAACAACAAAATTGACAACAGAGTGAAATAACGGCCTAGAAATGCATGGAATAACGCACCTGTACCGCCAGCATGCCGTGGAAAAACAGCTGAGCGGCGGCGAGAGTTGGTCCCGACAAATTTATCCGGGTTACGGCAGCAGTGCCGATGCCTCCTCGCAGGGCAGTCGCCTTTACAGTGTTGACTCCTCCAGCAGCTCCAGCTCCAATTCCAACAACTCTGGAGGCGGAGGAGGCGGAACTGCTGGTGGTGAAAACCTGGGCGGAGTCACCGGAAGCGCCTATGCCCAGTGGCAGAGCGAACGCCACTCGCTGCCACAGGCAGTGCCTGATGCCTCAAGGTCATTGGCCAACCACCATTACAGGAACTCGCCCACCCACCATGCCCACCACCAGCAGCAGCCCACCAGCGGCAGTCTCAAGCGGACGCCCTCCTCGAAGCGCAGCTTCTTGGAACGATCTCACAGTCCGGCAATCTATGGCGTGAGTAAAAAGATAAATGACAGAATGCAAACCGATATAAAATACAGATACAGTTCTACTTAAAGCTAGGAACCTGTAAAACAGAAGAGATATTTTTTTAAGAACTTATGTGATAAAGTTATTGAAAATTCCCCAAAAAATGAATATATTTATTGGCAGCAGATGAACTTTCAAACAAGATCTGAAAATTCTTTATAGGGTTACAAATTGTATCTTTAATTTGGTTTATTCAGTTTGCTTTGGTTCTGAATCGGTTTGCATCTCTGAAAGCGAATCCAGGAAAAAGTTAATCCTAACTAAAATACAACCTTGCAGAGCATGCGTCGTAGTGCAGGTCCAGATTTCGGCTCTCCACCACCCACAGCGCCAGTGGGTGGTGGCGGCTACTTTCCCCACGATCTCGATGACATTTATGAAAGCCAGGGGGACCATCAGTATTTCACACACACGGGTGCCAGTGGACAGCAGCAGCAGCGGCCCACAGCCATCTCGATCTTTCATCGCGTGAGTGCCGCCCACACTTCGTTGGATGATTATACCTTGGCTGGGGAATCCTCGCGCCAATCGATGAACAGTACGGACAGCGGAACCAGCAACGGACCCTTCAGTCGCCAACGATTCGACAATTCTTCTTTTGCCAAGAGTATCAGCATCGACGAGCAGGAGCAGCACTCGCCCCACAAGGAAGGACACAGCAAGCATGGCAAGCACCACCATCATCACCATCACCACCATTCAATCCACGAGCTGGTCAAGCATTTTGGCAAGAAGATGCACCTTTGGCCAAGGAAGCACCATGATGCCCAGAGCGTTTGCACCTCGCCGCAAAACGATCCGCAGGAGAACTTCCGCACCAGATCCAAGAGTTTGGACGTCAACACGCTCAGCCGCCCCAATCGCATTCTGGATGATTGCGGCGCCACCTACAAGATATTCGACCGCATAGTTAAAGAAGGTAAAGGGTTTTGGGGCTTTTAACTTTTAACTGGTACTTGCTGTTCTTTAATGTGTAGTCAAATTATTGGAAGTCTTATTTTGACACAATATACTTATGGCTAATTTAACTCTTCAGGTGCTCATATGCGTCGTGCCTCAGCGGATTTGGAAAAACGACGTGCTTCAGTGGGCGCTGCCGGTCGAGGGCTGCGAGGCGATGGTACCTTAGATCCACACCATGCAGCCATCCTCTTCAGAGACTCCAGAGGGGTAAGTTTCCAACTTGTTTAAGAATAAGAATAGACAAAAAACATTTTCAAGACATAGATCATAAATATTGGATCTAATCGATCTAAAAGTAAAATTTTTATTGTACGGTTTTCTTATTTTACATTAGTCCAGAAACTTTTATTTAGTCTGTCTGAGAAATCGAAAAGTCAACAAAAGTTATCTTCCTAGTTTGCATAATAACCATATACAAACGATGAATATATTTTGCGCGTCGACTTATTTAAGGAGTTATCTCTCCAACTATACGTAATTATATATAATCTTGCATATGATATCTCGCAAGTTCCCTTTTCTTTTTTGTATTCTGCTTTTTCTTATCACCTTAAAAGACAATCTGGTCAACTCTCTGATTTGAAGCTATTAATAGCTAAATATACACATTTATTCCTTCCCCCTTTTTCTGTTAGACTTTTATTGTTTGACTCCCCTTTCTTGTTTACCTCATCCAGTTCACTTCACCTTGACATTTGTGATTGCCTCGGTTACCTATTTAGAAATGCGTTTTCAGTTTGCTTATATATTTCCCCAAGGTCATGTGCATTCAAGAATTTTCTTCTTTGGCTTGCCACTTTTGAAACCTAAGTACTTCTACTGCATTTTTGCTTCTTTAAAACTCGAAATAATCCCTAAGATTATTTTATTTTTCATTGCATACTTTGAGGTTTACAGCTGTTTTATCTTGTATGTAGATTACATGTAGAGTACCACTGGGCGTATTAACTGTATATATTACGTATACGTAATGATTCCGCATTAATAATGATTAGATTTGCAGAGATCCATGATTACATATATAGTATAACCGATATTGGCACACCTTCTTGATAGCTGATTTGTTTCACTTTGTCATCGAGTTAGGATTAGTTAAAGAATCGCCTTTCCCTCCGGGTTTCGCCCACACCCATGTAAAGAGCAAGGTCGCTTAATCGGCCTAATGGTCACTATAAATATACTGTTATTTTATTGTTAGAGTCTGTTGTTATTGTTTATGAAAACTGGTTTATATCAATAGATGAAATCATGTGTCAATAATTTTTGTACGATTGCATATGCTTGAAAATTCTTTGTAAATTCTTTCTTACTTTTCTGTATCTGACGTCAGCGGCTTGGGCTTTCACCGTAGAATTCTTTTTACCATTGCTTTGTTATTGGTATATGCCCGCTAATGATGATGATTAATTAGCCAAGTACTCTTCACATGTCAGACTTCTTAGTTATTCTCTCTCCCGGTCTCGCTCATTCTTTTTGGGAAGGCCCCAATCTTGCAGTACCGTTTGTTTTACTTATCGCCCAAACAAAACAACAAATGTACACAGAAGCTCTGCTCTTTGCTTTTGCAACGCGTATTTGGCTCTGAGTCACTTGACTTCAATTGAGTGGTTTCGCATTGAGTCGAGTACTTGTAGCGCTTCCTCTTTTTCGCCTGCAATGGCCTTCTTGAGCTTTTAGCTTGTAGGTGCAAGTGGCCCTCTCTTTTCACATATGTACATATGTATGTTCCTTTGTTGCTCCCTTGTTTGCTTTAACCATTAAACGATTAAGACGAAAAGGAAATAAAAGACCGCCTTTCGTTTAATACCCTCTTTAATCCGGTTAACTAGGTATTAATGCTTATTCGGTCAGTTTGTCGGCTCTCTCGAAGAATCCCCACAGAGAGCCAGCGAAAAGATAAGCAAAGCAAACAAGGTGTAAGAAGTGAACCGTTGGACAAATAAAAAGTTTATTTTTGATGCAGCTAACCCAGTTTATTTATTGCACTTAAAAATAATATGGAGACGATTCCATAATATACAAAAAAACTAATTATTTTCAATACACTGAGAAAAATGGTTTTAAAACAAAATACATTTTTAGGGAAAACAGAAACTTTTTGTTCTTAAAATACAGGACTGGGATTATTAAAAGTTTAATGGCTTTCCTGTTAATTAAGTAAGTTCAACATTAATGAAAGACTTATTGTTTTTATCTGAACAAAGTATTTGAAAGAAAAAATAACAATTAAAGCGTTTAAAAAAAAGATGAACAGTTCTTGTTCATGTTAATACATCAATTTTAAAATATTGGTACCCCAATTTTATTCAAGTGTAAAAGAATTCTAGAGTGTTGTAGCTTCGTTACATTTACATTGCGGCCCGTCGCGTGTGTTCTTGTATTTGCTTAAGCTTTAGCACTCTCGCGCATTTTTTTCGCTCTCCTAGGCCAGCTCTCTCGCTTCCTCTCGTTCGCTCTTTGTTGTCGGGCGATCATGTGTGGGGGTTCATTTGGCGCTCGCGAAACTCTTAACCACTGGCGTTTTTTTAACCAGTTTAAGTTTACATTTGCGTGAGCGCAGACGTGTCCGGAAAACGAGACAAACGCGGTCGGAACGGAAGCAGAGCGAAGTGAAACGGAACGGAACACGGCCGTATAATCGGGGATCCAACAGTGTGGTGTCGTCATTTTTTTCGGCTCTTGATAAATCCGTTTGTCAGTGTTTACTCTCCGAGTGCGGGATTTTCATGTATCGCCGCCGCTATTCCGCCTTCGAGTCAAGCACTCCCCGAGTGGGTGTGCTACCCTCTCCGCCACCCCAACATGCAATCGTCCCGAAAACGCCACCCAAATTGAGCGTACACTTTGACCCAAATTTGCCCAAAGACAACGATAGCAACAACAACCTCTGCAGTGAAAATGCAATTGCAAAAATCGGTCGAAAGGCGCGATCGCTGAGCAATTCGCCGCTGTATCATCGCAAGAAGCGGTATGGCCATCTGCCGTCGCTAATGTCGAATAACGGGCCGACGGCCAGCAGCAACTATCAACTGTTGAATAGTGCAAATCTGCGAGATCTCGTCGACGGCCAACGCCACTCACAGCACGTAAGCAGGCGCGATGACAACAACAGCAGTAGCCAAAGCCAAAGCCAAAGCCAAAAACAAAGCCACATTAGCCAAACCAACCAAAGCATCCCAAGCGGCAAAAGCAAGGTAAAAGATGGCAAAAAGCTAAAGGCAACTTTAACGGCGGCCATGTCATCGTCACTGCTGCGACGCAAGGCGCACAGCAATCACAGTCAACAGCAGAAAATGCAGCAGCAACAGCAACAAGAGCTGCAGCAGCAGCAACAACAACAAGAGCTGCAGCAACAGCAACAACAACAAGAGCTGCAGCAACAGCAACAACTGCAGCAACAACAACAACTGAGAAACAAAAGAAGCACAATTGCAAATGCTGCTCGCCATTCGCTGGGTCATTCACCCTCTGCCGCCGCCGTTGCTGCAGTGCAGCAGACGCTCGTCTACGAGCGGCGACGCGTCAGCAGCGCCCACTCCTCCCCCTCCCCACGCCACCACTCGCCGGTGCACCATTGCCTGCTGATGCGACGGCGCAGCGACTACAGCGTCGAGCAGATCGAGCAATGGAAACGCCAGCAGCAATTGTTGCCACGATCCGGACGCAAGATTAGCGTAAGTGCACGGCAAGAAAAATTGATGCAATACGTGTAACAGATTAATGGTTTAGCATTAGATTTTTAATAAGTGATGTAGAAACTCGGAAATCTGTTTTTGCAAACATTTCAATTTGTTATTCATTATTAAAACAAAGGTGTTTAAATGTAACCGTAGTTCATATAAAAACCTTTTTAACATCTAGTTTTTTTTTAGGGCGGAAAATGCATTAAAAACAAAGGAAAGCCCATCAAGTGTGTTTTGTATTGCCGTAATGTCGAAGCTTTGAGGGGGAAGCTTTTCCGCTGCTTGAATGCGCCTAAATTCACTAAAATATATATTTAGAAAAAATGAGGGTCAGCATTACAATGCACATATAAAAAACCTTATGGTCGGGATACCAACATCGGATATCTTCTATAGTAATACAACGATAAATCAACAGGTGTTAGGGACAGTTTTTGTATGCCAATTATAATTTCGTGGATACATATTGTATTAAAACGTACGAGAAATATAAAAATCTTACTATCTTAATTTATCGAGAATGCATTTCCGGGCCTGGTTGTATTTTATTTCAGTGTACACTTTTCTTGACCCCATTTTTTACTACAAGAGAGCAGAACGGGAGGCAAAAAGAGCGATTGCGAGTATATGCGTTTAGGCTAAACCAAAATTGGCTTGTACTCGAATGCGAGCGTAATTTTTCAATTGCCGTATCTGATATGGGGCAATTGCCCACTCTCCGCCCCCCCCGCGACCCTTCTCTCGCTAATGTGTCATAATTCCACAATTGCACATTTCAATGTTAATTCAAAGCTACTCGGACGAGCGAGCATACACCTCACCTCACCCCTTACCGTCCTGCTAATAAATATTTCATTGGCGCTGGAATTGTTTTTGCTTCTTGGGATTTTATCTGTGATTTCGCTTGTTTATTAACAGATAACGTATATGAGAACTATATCAGCGCAATTTGAACTATTGTTTACGAAGCGTTCCCTTATTGTTTACTTTTGTTATGGTATTCCTCACATTTTATAGTCCTGAAAAAGCTCCAATCATTGTGACCCACATATAAATTCAGAATTGCGAATAATATCCGAAGGGTGTGAAGAAAGCGTTTAAGAAGCGTAATTTATGGGAAACAGAGGTGAAAATAATACTACGTCTGAAATAACTTGCATAACGCTCTACGTATGTACATTTTACGACTTTTCAAGTTAGCTCGTTTATTTCATTAATGATAGTTCACATTGCCTTATGTCGTTAACAGCTATAAATTAAGTTTTATCGTTTCGAAAGTAAATAGACGAGGCATCAGAAAACTTGTTTTCAAAAGCTTATAATATTTCCCTACCTTGTTAAAGTAATTAATTTAATAGACCTTAAGTAATTTGAAATTACTTTTCACCTTATTTAAGATTCATGATTTTAATCAATCATTTCTTTGTTTCATTCCAGTTACCGGTTGCCGATCCGTTCCTAGAAAAAGTAAATTTATCGGACTTTGGTAAGTTTTCAAACAGCCCTCTCATTCTGCACCCATGTCCCGTCCTCTACCTGCCTCCTCTTCGGGACAAACAGAAATGTTTAATTAAAATAAATTAACAAACACACTTGGCATTCAATCAACAGTCGGCCTCTGAGGATTTTCTTTAGGCACACGACGCCATCAGCAGAATAGAATAAAACCTACATATATTTATAAAAAAAGGTCAAAGAATAAGAAAAGTTATGGACTCGAAGTCATAATTCTCTAGGATTATGATCGCAGCAATGGCCGATCTGGTTGTTGGCGTGGGCAATCTGAAATGCGACATGGAACATAATCGTTAGGGAATCTACATACTTATATTTTTATATATTGCTGCTAAGAATAGTAAAATACTTTTGTTAGAACTTTTCTTAACGTGGACCAAACACACCCCCAAAAGTTTTTGTATTTATCTTTTCTTTTTACCAAAGCTAATTATAAGTTCCAAGTACGCCGGAGACCTGTCGGTGAAAATACGTAAATTAGGGTATAAAGAGAGCCGAGGGGTAGAAAAAGAGTGCATGTAATTTGTTGGCAATTTCAGACGTTTCATGATCCTCATTAACGTCAATTCCCAACCGATTCGATCCGAAGCGATCTCTCACCACAGATTATATTGAATTTATATAGTGCTCTGAGAACTTTTCTATTTCATTGCGATGTTTTTGCTCTGAGCATTTCCCATTTGTATTTTGTTCAGTCTATCATTTGTTTGTTTTTTCGTTTTTCCCTGACGAAAAAATTTTCCGACCCAGAGCGCTAGAGAAACAGAGAGGAGATGAAAAACACAAACTGCAGATCAGTTTATGATAAAATTTCGAATCGTTTAGAACGTCGCCAACGACGACGGTCAGACGACAAAAATTCGGCTATTTTCCGTGTGTTTTTCGTGTGGAATTATTGGCAGCAGGAACCATTCTCGATCTATATGTTTCTATATGTGCAAAAGTGTGTCTATAGATATTGCCCAGAGTCGTATGAATTACTTACCAGCCCAACAATCGAATCGACCAACTGCAAACCAAAGTCGACCCATCGAAGGTCTTCGCTTCTCTCTTAGTCACTCGTCAAGAATTTTCGAATAGCGCCGCGACGCCAAAAGCAACTGAACCATCACAACCGCCCCCCTCACACCGCCCATTGCCACCCACTGTGGAAATGGGTTTTCAATTGTTTTGATCCCACACAGCGAAAAAGAAATAGTAGAATAATCAACAAAACCAACAACGCCAAGGAGCATTTCAATTAACTCGTGTGGCTCGTGGCCCGCTGTCAAAAGAAACGCAAAACGCAGAAACGTATAGAATCGAAATCGATAACCCATTTATACCTTTGCATTCAAATATGAATATATATTTGCATTGACAACCAATCAAATCAGCAACAAACCCTGTCCATTATATTGAGAAGGAGCGAAAAGTACGAAAAAATGAAGAGACCTTAACCCATCTTTCCTAGCTTTTTATCTCGATTTCTTTCGACTTTCTTTATCTATTCAAAATATTCGCCGCCCGGCAACCGCAGTAAATTCCATTTATTAAACAACATTTAAATGTTTACACAGCTTAGTCGGAAAATCTTTTACCATTTGCTTATAGCTCCAAATATTTTACAATCTATTTCGATATTTTTTCCTGCCGCTGTATCTGGCCTTCGGTTTCTTTTCTATAATATTTTTCTATTTGTCTTTTTGCTTATTTTACGGTGGACAACAGCCGGATAAATTGTAGGAAATACTTCTTAAGACCGCAATTTTTTTCGTTTAATTTTTTTATTTATAATAATAATAACTTATAATAATTATTAATTTTACATTTTTATTTGGCTAGCAATAATTAACATTGGACGACCGTTTAAATTTTTTCCGACTTTCCTTTATTTATTCCTTATTTAATAAATTTTATCTTTACTTTGATCCAAGACCCTGCCAAATAAAACTTCCTTGCTGAAATGTTACCCGGCAATATAAAACAAAAATAATTTTGGAGCTTTGAAAAAAAAAAATTAAAGATTTCGCAAACACATTTCCAAATGCATTTCGCCAGAGAAACTCACAGACATTCGAAATTTCAGTGTTGAGGCCTTAGCTGCGGTTAATTAATTTCTTGGCACAACTGTCTGTCCCAATATCTGTTATGTGTCGCTATAATGGCTCTGACAAATGCTGAATCGGTGTATGTTTGGCTTGCATTTATCAGGCCCATGACAAGAACGATCTACAGCCCCTGTGATTATATGTGTGCTTTTATATAGTTTTTGATTAACACCTTTTGGCCCCGCCTCAATATTTATTTGTTTACATTGTGCTAGAGCCGTCTACATCCAACCCCTCTCTCTTGCGTTTTCTTTGTCTCGATGAGAATTGAAAGAATATTTATTGTTCAACAATTTGGTGGATATATTTTGTTCTGGTGTGATTGGTTGTTTGTGGCTCCTACGGTTGGTTTTGTCGTACGCTAAATTTATTTTAATTAAAAATGTCTTAATTAAATTTAACGAAACGCGTGCGCCCAAAAACTTATTGCCGAGGATTGTTCTTGTTTTCGGTTCAGTTTCGATTAGATCACTTCAATGTAGTTACATTGCCTTAGCTAGACGTATTGAGAAGCGCGTAGAGCGGCGCTGCTGTTAGAGGTCTGTTAGTAGCCTGTTAGGTTGTTGGTTGACCAATTAGGCAAAACAATTAGCAGAGCTAATCGAGTAGCCCAGTTAATTGCTAGCGCCCACAGGCCTCACACACAAGACCGGATCAGATCGGATCGAATCAGACTAGCGTAATGCGACACTGAGGATCGCTAAAAACCAATAAACACCCAAAATAGAGTGAAAAGTGAAACTAGAGCACTCAGAGAACCCATAACGCATGTTACAGTTGCACTTCTACTCAAATCATGCGGGTCGCCTGGTGCTGGGAGGTGGCAACGGCCGCCCGGCCGACGTCCTTTGCTACCCGTTGGAGAGCATCAAAGAGTTCGAACAGATCTCCGAAGCCTGGAAGCGTCTGCTATCCGAGCTGCTCAAGAAAGGTGCCCATCCCTAATCCCGAATCACCAACACAAAAATAGCCTTACCAATAAATATGCATTAATATATAACCTTTTTATTTTCTTGTTTCTGCAGAGGAGGACGACTCACAAATCTTCGTGAAGTTCTTCCGTTTTCACAAGTGCTATGATCTGATACCCACCTCCGCCAAGTTGGTCGTCTTTGACACCCAGCTCCTCGTTAAGAAGGCCTTCTACGCCCTGGTCTACAACGGGGTGAGGGCGGCACCGCTCTGGGATTCGGAGAAGCAGCAGTTCGTGGGTATGCTGACCATCACGGACTTCATTAAGATCCTGCAAATGTATTACAAATCGCCAAATGCGTCCATGGAGCAGCTGGAAGAGCACAAACTGGACACGTGGCGAAGTAAGTGAACCCAAACATAGGCAGTATCAAGATTCCCAGCTAAATGTATTCCCCTTTTCAGGTGTGCTGCACAACCAGGTGATGCCGTTGGTCAGCATCGGTCCAGATGCCTCCCTATACGATGCCATCAAAATTCTCATCCACAGCCGCATACATCGCCTGCCCGTCATTGATCCGGCGACCGGCAATGTTCTCTACATCCTGACACACAAACGCATACTGAGGTTCCTCTTCCTATACGTGAGTTATATCAGCTTTTTTTTTACCGTCGTTCCAATGATACTCATGTGATATCTATGCGCAGATTAATGAATTACCAAAGCCCGCGTACATGCAAAGGAGTTTGCGCGAACTGAAGATTGGCACTTACAACAACATTGAGACCGCCGACGAGACGACGAGCATCATTACAGCGCTCAAGAAATTCGTAGAGCGACGCGTCTCAGCGCTGCCATTGGTGGATGCCGAGGGAAGGCTCGTCGACATCTACGCAAAGTTTGATGTGATTGTAAGTTGCGTTTTCACTGATTTTAACAAAGAAATCCCTCGGATTTCCTAATTGTCAAATAAGTCAGAATGATTACAATTTTCTTTTTTTTTTTTCATTCAGAATCTCGCCGCTGAGAAAACCTATAACGATCTCGATGTGTCCCTGCGCAAGGCGAACGAGCACCGCAACGAGTGGTTCGAGGGCGTGCAGAAGTGCAATCTGGACGAATCGCTGTACACGATCATGGAGCGCATCGTCCGTGCGGAGGTTCATAGACTGGTGGTGGTCGATGAGCACCGAAAAGTGATCGGCATCATTTCTTTGTCGGATATCCTGCTCTACCTGGTTCTGCGACCAAGCGGAGAGGGAGTTGGCGGCTCGGAGAGCTCTCTTCGCGCCTCCGATCCCGTTCTGCTGCGGAAGGTGGCCGAGGTGGAGATCCCTGCCACAGCGACGACGACAACGCCCCCGCCTCGCAGTCCGTCGGCCGGATCCGGCAACCGCAGCCTGATCGAGGACATACCCGAAGAGGAGCCGGCGCCGACGAGAAGTGACGATGCTGACAGTGATAACAACAAGTCCGCCAGTGAGGATAAGGCCAACAACAATCAGCATGATCAGACAGCTAATGGTGATAGCAGTAACAGTCCCGTGGAAGTGTCCTTCGCGGATGAGGCGCATGAAGAAGAATCCGCCGACCAGGTCGAGCGCAGCAATTGTGATGATGATGTCCAGGAGGAGCTGGCGGAGATTGAGCGCAAAAAGGCATCCGCAGCTACTGCTGCGAGAGCAACAGATGAGGACGACGATGGGCTGAGCAGCGCCGTGTCAGCTGCCTCCGCTTTGGGTCAGTCACTGACGCCCGCGGCGCGAGAAATGGCGTTGGTTAGTGAATAAAACCTTAATTTAAACACAAGCTAAACAGATACAGCTGCAACAACAGAAACAATTGCTAAACAAGAACTAAAAACCCAAAACACAACAATAACGATAAAGCAGAGAAAATTATATTTGAATATTAATAGTTGTTAAGGATATATTATTACAATTATGAACTATTATGTATTTTACAACAAGCAACTAAAAAAGCAAAACAAAAAGCTGTTAACAAGATGTTTATATATACACACAAGAAACGAAAACAAAACAACAAATTATATTAGAATGTCTTTAAATTTTAAACGATGTAATTGATTATTATATGATAGTACAGTACAAGTCTTGGTGGATGTTTTTTATTGGATTGCGACTGGTCAGTGAGAAAGTTTCAATGCGGTGTGTTATCCTAAGTGACTTAAAACATGCACATCTAAGCCCATAACTTTTCTTACAGAGATCCGATTTCAAAGTGGCACACTTCTAATTAATTGAGGTTTAATTCTCTAAGAAGCTGTATCTTTATCTTGGTTTGTATTTTTGGGTCGATTTTTCGTCATTTTTATGAGCTAACCCCTTTCCAAATTTTCAAAAAATGGTTTTTCCGAAAAGGGAGCAAAAACCTGCACTTCCAGGCCCATAATTTTTCTTACAGACATCCGATACTTCAAAATCGATTTCAAATTCGATTTTTCGCCATTTCTGTCTTCCAAATTTTCGAAAAATGGCTTTGCAGAAAAGTGACCAAAAACCTGCACTTCTAAGCCCATAACTTTTCGTAAAGATATCCGATTTTAAAGTGACATACTTCTAAATGATCGTGGTTTAATTCTCTAAAAAACTGTGTGTTTCAGCTTGGTTTGTAAGTTTGGGTCGATTTTTCGTCATTTTTATGAGCTAACCCCTTTCGAAATGTTCGAAAAATGGCTTTGCAGAAAAGTGACCAAAAACCTGCTCTTCTCAGCCCCTAACTTTTCTTGCAGAGATCCGATTTCAAAGTGCTATATCTCTAAATGATTGTGGTTTTATTTTAAAAAAGTCTATGTATTCAACTTGGTCGTCATTTTTGTCGTTTTAATGGTGTAACACACTTTCCAAATTTTCGAAAAATGGGTTTGCAGAGAAGTGACCTAAAAGGTGCACTTCTAAAAATAGCTATATGGCTAAAAAAAAGCTAACTTGGCAGCACTCTTCGCCGCTATCTTGACGAGCCATATGTTCATTTTGTTGACGTTTACTTTTTTGCCAAAAACATTGCGCACCAGGTTAAAATACCTCAAGTCGCATCCGACCTCAAAATGGATTTAATAATTCTCGTGGGGATTGCCACGGCCCTGTTGGTCGTGATTATCACACTGTACCTACTGCAGAAAAAGAATGCCAGCCCAGGTGAGACGGGAAAGATTTATATGTTCCTCCGAAAAGGCGACTTAACATTGACCCCAAAATAGAAACAAAGCCAGCTGCAGTTCCACAACGTGGCGTCCCCCAGCGCGCCCAGGAGGGAGTACCGCGCCGCGCGCAAATTGCCCGCAATCAGCGGAACCGACTGCGCCAGAATGCTCCAGCTGCGGCTGCTGCGCCTGCTGCTGCAGTTGCTCCGGCGGCTCTCGGCGACTCTGACAACGAAGATGAGGCCCTGGTCGATGCCGATGGCGCTCGTGTGCCTCAGGGTGCTGTGCTGGACGAGAAGATGGGCGCCAAGAAGAGGGCTAAGATGGAGGCCAAGGAGCAAAAACGCCTGCAGCGTGAACAGGAGCTGCACGATCGCGAACAACGCAAAGTGAAGGAGGCCAAGGAAGAGGCCGAACGAAAGCAGCAGGAGGATCTTGATGCGGAGGTGGAGCGGAAACGGCTGGACGCCGAGCGCCTTGCCAAGGAGGAACGTGAGCGCAAGGAGCACGAGGAGTACCTGAAGATGAAGGCCGCCTTTAGCGTCGAAGAAGAGGGCTTTGAAGAGGGCGACGCCGACGACCAGGACAGCCTTCTGGCCGACTTTATCCAGTACATAAGGGACAATAAGGTGGTGGTGTTGGAAGATCTGGCTGTGGCTTTCAAGCTGAAGACCCAGCAGGCCATCGATCGCATTCAGGATCTGCAGGCCGATGGCACTCTCACCGGCGTCATCGACGATCGCGGCAAATTCATCTACGTTTCGGAGGAGGAGCTCTCGGCAGTGGCCAAGTTCATCAAGCAGCGCGGACGCGTTTCCATCGCCGAGCTGGCCGAGAGCAGTAACAACCTGATTAATCTGACGCCCGTCTCCGCAGGCGGCGAAGCCAGCTCATGATGAGATTTGTTAGCCATTTATAAATTAAATTTATATTTAGATGCGATCTGTTAGTAAATAACAAGAACAAAACATAACGTTGCACTTGACGACTGATGTATTAAAGGTTCAATTTATGCCTCCGTATCCACTTCATTTGGATCATTGGCCTTACAATCTTTACAATCGCAGACCAGTAAGAAGGTGTCGCCTTTCAAGTGCCCTGCGATTTCGTTGTGCACCAGGAGGTTCGTCAATTGGACGTTGGCTGCGTAATAGCTGCCTTTTGGGTTTTCCGGAACTGCGAGTGCTGGCTTTTTGAGGAACTTTTCAGCAACTGTATTGATAAAAAGGGCTATGTAATCAGTAAACCTACACAGGCAAAGCGACTCAGCTTACATTCTTCCACTCTAGATTGAATCTTTTCACTGATTCTTAGTTGCTCTTTCTCATTTGTTGACTCCGGATCTTGTAACTGGGATACCCATTTTGAAATGGCGCTGGTGGTAAGCCCCTGTCCTTTGGGGCCCAGGATGGACATGAGTGCCCTGTACGCCTCTGGTGTCCTGAACTAATTTTTATCGGAAACCGTTAATTAATTTTAAATAACTAGGACCCTTCTCCAAGCACTTACCCTGGCCAGCTCTTCTTCGCTGAGAGCTTTACAGTAAGCCAAGTACAAGTAGTTTTTCCCGAATAAAATACGGTACGCGACGATCATGAAAAAGATGGAAACCACGACCAGGGCTATGCCAACAAAAATCATTTCGGAGTAGAGGCCATCAAGTTCATTTGGTATGCGCACAATCACCTGCATGTTCTCCAGGTACTCCGCGCTCAAATTCCTTTCATAGTATTTAGTGCGCTCGTCCGTCTTAATATCCACGTAGAGATTCAGCAGGGCGCCTGCGGCGGAACCGTTTGTGTTCATGCAGATCTGGTAGTCGCCAGGCCGGTAGGTGGTGAACCTGAAACTGGCCTCTGAGCTATAAGTTCGGGAAAGTATAACCGTTCCGTTGCTGTCCCGCACCACCACATCCATCCCAATTCCGGGGGACAAGGAGATTAAGCCGCCGGAACTGAAATACTCCACCTTGTATTCCACTGAAAGAAGGTACGGTACAGTAGTTAGATAAGCTAAGACATACATATGTTTTAAATTATACCAATCACATCAGTATCGACGTCTAGCCTCGTCTGGGTAATGCACTTTTGCTCCTTTTCCCGAATGAGGAGGAACCGCCCACAAGAACTGTGGAGAATGGACAGGACCAGCACCAGGGAAAGTAACCTCTTCTCCATAATTAACACTTTCCGGCTGAAGACCTTTACATGAGTGTTTTTCCACAGCTTGGTGAAAGTCAAACAAAGCCGATCCCAATTAAAAAGCTTATGGAATTTCCAAGTGTTGGGCAACGTTCTCCGTGGCAGGAAGGGGAGGATGACTCACTATTACTTCTTTACTATATACATACACATATGTTGATCAAGAATATACATATATACTTTAAAGGGTTGGAAATTACCAACTTCTCAAGGGTATAAGAAGATTCTCTCTAGCATTTCTTCGAAATAAGAATATTTATTCTTCTACAAGCTATCTATACGTACATAATAGTTTACTAATAGAATAAACAAATTTCGTTGTAAAAAGAAAGGAGACTAAGCCTAGTTCATGTCATCATCATCGTCGTAATCGTCCATTTCATCATCGTCGTCCTCGTCGTCGCTGGTCTCATCAGGATCGGAGGCCTGAGCCCGGCACTTGGGGCACTGGCAGACGAATATGTAGTTTTCGCGCAGAACCTTATGCCTCGAATGGCGGCTTCGCTCCAGCATGCATTCGTCCAGGTAGGATATGCAGATTTCCTCGCCCTCTTGGATCGGAGCCAAGGCCTTCATCACAACAATGTCGTTGGAATAGGGAAACGTGGAACAGGCATTTGGCACACAGCTGTGGTTGATCTTGCTCTGCAGGAGGTACAGGCCAGAGCCCTCGTTATTTAGGAATTCTCCAGCAACTGTTGGGGAGGAAAACATTCCATTTAGATAATTATTTCATTAAACGCCCCTAGGGTTAGTTACATTCTCCGACTTTGGCATAAAGTCCGTCGATGACTGTGTCCAGTTGCGCCTTGTCCGAATCCGGCAGGGGTAGGTCAGACACCTTGGCCACCCACTGGGATAGCACGCTGGTGGCTATGCCCTGGCTGTTGGTGCCCATGATTCCCATCAGGGTCTTGAAGGCATCTGGCGTGGTGAACTGTTAAGAACATTTTATAGAAACAATTTAACTACCTTTCCGAGGGAGTGCATACCATGGCGAACTCTTCGCCGGGAAAGGCATTGCAAAACGCGCGGTAAAGCTGCTCCATTTGCTGCTCGAAGTTCTCGCCCAGCATTTTGTGGTAGATCTTCTGCTCGCGATTAACAATGAGTGCCTGAAAGGATTGCAGCTGCTCGAGGAACTCCGCCTTCTTGGCGCTCTGCTGGTACAGAGCCATCAGGCGGACGATCAGCATGATGCTGCCTGTCTCAGGCGGATAGTGCATCTTCTTCCAGGTCTCGTTCAGCACGTTGATAGGATGTGTGTCGTCGGAACGAAAAGCGCCCATGCACGTCTCTCGGTGGTAGCGCTTCTGGGCCTCCATCAGGCAGTCCTCGGAGCAGTAGCGCACCTTGCAGCGCGGGCACTGCGTGAACTGGGCCACCCACTGAGCCGTGGGATCGTGCTGCAACAGAGGTACCTCCACCTTTGGATCGCTGGCCAGCCGGCGCACGTTCTCCAGCACCGTCTCCAGGGGCCGCATGCAGTGGTCGCAGGCTGAGTAGCCGTAGGCCACGTTCCATGAAAATTGCCTGGACACAAAAGGTTCCTCCTCAAAAATCACCTCGTCCGCTGCAAAGCTCTTGGTCGCGATCATGGCCCTCCCCTGCGGAAATATGTATTTAAGTTATGAAGGGCGCTTGGGATCTAGTACATTACTTACCTTTCCGGGAATTTCCCGAATTTCGAAATTATTCATAGTTGTTTATTTGGGCTTTTGGCTAGAGGTGTTTTGGCTATTTTTATTTGTTTTGGTCAATGCACGTGCCACAAACAGCGCGACCGCACCGATAACGATAAAAATACCATAAATACTAATTGACTTCCATGAAATACCATTAATTTAAAAAAATTTATTTCCAGAGTCCAATTATTATATATCAATTTAAAATACAATTCCTAATAATACAAATTGTTTTTGATTTTTGGCTATTGCTTCCTTTATTTAAACTACTTCAAAATACAGTCAATCTGTGGTCTTTGTATGAAAATAAATACATAAATTCCATAAGCAAGCTTTAACTTAACATTTCCTTTACATAAGTATTAAAGTATTTTAAACTAACATAAATAAGCTAAGTAAGGAATCCGCAGGTTAATATTTATACTAATAAAGCATTTAAAATAAAATACTATTGCGCACTGGTGAAATATGCAAGCGTTGCAGCCCTATACCTAATACACAGCACAGACTACAACCACCTTATAAAAATTCCCTAAATATGGCATGACAACGCACCCATGGGAATGGCAATGAGTCGTGTTGTATTTGTGGCGAAAAAAATTTATGTGTCGATTGGATTGGACCCCGCCTTGTTAAATTTTACCTCATTCGACCTGCTGGAGGCATGATAAGGAGCGCAGCATGACGGAGAAGATTACGCTAGCCGACGCGCTGTCCAATGTGGAGGTGTTGGACGAGCTTTCGCTGCCGGACGAGCAGCCCTGCATCGAGGCACAGCCCTGTTCGATTATCTACAAGGCAAACTTCGACACGAACTTCGAGGACCGCAATGGATTTGTTACAGGAATTGCCAAGTACATCGAGGAGGCCACCACCCACGCCAACTTGGTGAGTTAGCGCACTCGTCTTATCACACAAATTACTCACAAGTTCCCCCTCCTCTTTGCCCGCAGAATGTGCTCCTGGACGAGGGGCAGAAACATGCAGTCATGCTCTACACCTGGCGTTGCTGTTCCCGCGCCATTCCACAACCCAAGTCCAACGAGCAGCCCAATCGCGTGGAGATCTACGAGAAGACGGTGGAAGTCCTGGCCCCAGAGGTGAACAAGCTTCTGAACTTCATGTACTTCCAGCGGAAGGCCATCGAGGCCTTCTCCGGGGAGGTGAAACGCCTGTGTCACGCTGAGAAGCGTAAAGACTTCGTATCCGAGGCTTACCTGCTAACGCTGGGCAAGTTCATTAACATGTTCGCCGTCCTGGACGAGCTGAAGAACATGAAGTCCAGCGTTAAGAACGATTACTCTACGTACAGGCGAGCGGCGCAGTTCCTCAAGGTGATGTCCGACTCACACACTCTGCAGGAATCCCAGAACCTCTCCATGTTTCTGGCTACGCAGAACAAGATCCGCGACACGGTCAAGGACACGCTGGAGAAGATCGTCGGCTACGAGGATTTGTTGTCGGATGTGGTTAACATTTGCGTACACATGTTCGAGACAAAAATGTACTTGACCCCCGAGGAGAAACATATGCTGGTAAAGGTAATGGGCTTCGGCCTGTTTCTTATGGACAGCGACGCGTGCAATATCAACAAGCTCGATCAGAAGAAGAAGATTCGTCTAGATCGTATTGACCGCATCTTTAAGAACCTTGAGGTGGTGCCTCTGTTTGGCGACATGCAAATCGCCCCCTTCAACTACATAAAGCGCAGCAAGCACTTTGATTCCAGCAAGTGGCCGCTGTCCAGCTCAAACGCCATTAGTCCCCAGGCGGATTTGATGGTGCACCTGCCGCAGATTCGCGAGGATCACGTCAAGTATATTTCGGAGTTGGCGCGATACACAAACGAGGTGACCACCACCGTCAAGGAGAATCCCTCTGATGCTGAGAACCGGATTACTGCCGATTTGGCCCTGCGCGGCCTGCAACTGTTGTCGGAATGGACCAGTGTGGTCACCGAGCTGTACTCCTGGAAGCTACTGCACCCAACAGACCACCACCAAAACAAGGAGTGTCCCGTTGAGGCCGAGGAGTACGAGCGGGCCACCCGTTATAACTACACCTCCGAGGAAAAGTTCGCCCTCATCGAAGTGATTGCCATGATTAAGGGACTGCAAGTGCTGATGGCGCGCATCGAGACCGTGTTGTGCGAGGCCATCCGACGTAACATCTACTCCGAGCTGCAGGACTTTGTCCAGCTTTCGTTGCGTGAACCGCTGCGCAAGGCCGTGAAGAACAAGAAGGACTTGATCCGCAGCATCATTATGTCGGTGCGTGAGACTTCGGCGGACTGGCAGAAGGGCTACGAGCCCACCGACGATCCAGTGGCCAAGGGGAAGAAGGATCCCGACGGCGGATTCCGTATCCAGGTGCCGCGCCTCAATGTGGGACCCTCCTCGACACAGTTGTACATGGTACGCACCATGTTGGAGTCCTTGATTGCCGATAAGAGCGGCGGCAAGCGCACACTACGCAAGGACATCGACGGCAATTGCCTGGTGCAGATCGACACGTTTCACAAGACCTCGTTTTACTGGAGCTACCTGCTCAACTTCAGCGACACGCTCCAAAAGTGCTGCGATCTCTCGCAGTTGTGGTATCGCGAGTTCTACTTAGAAATGACCATGGGCCGAAAGGTTAACAAGTGTTTGGTGCGGCATCAGCACAACGAGGAGTGCAAGGATCTGATCACCATGGAGAAGCGCATACAGTTCCCGATTGAGATGTCCATGCCGTGGATTCTTACTGATCACATTCTGCAAACGAAGGAGCCCTCAATGATGGAGTAAGTGATGGGGAAAAGATAAGCTAAGCAAATAATAATAACTATTATTATTCTACAGATTTGTTTTGTACCCCCTGGATCTGTACAACGATTCGGCGTTCTACGCCCTCACCGTCTTCCGAAAGCAGTTCCTCTACGACGAGGTGGAGGCTGAAGTGAATCTGTGCTTCGACCAGTTCGTTTACAAGCTGAGCGAGCAGATATTTGCCCACTACAAGCAGTTGGCGGGGAGTATTTTTCTGGACAAGCGATTCCGCCTGGAATGCGAGGTGCTTGGTTTCAACTTCCAATCATATCCGCGCAACAACCGATATGAGACTTTGTTAAAGCAACGACATGTCCAACTATTGGGTAAGCTCGAATCATTAAACTTTTATCCAATTCAAAATAAATTAAATCAATCGCAATATTTGTTTGAACTCTGTAGGCCGTTCAATTGACCTAAACAAACTGATCACACAACGCATCAACGCTAATATGCACAAGAGCATTGAATTGGCCATCAGCCGTTTCGAGGGCAACGACATTACCGGCATTGTGGTAAGTGAGACTAGATAGGTACCGTCAAAGTGCCTCTCACACGTTTATTTGCAGGAACTTGAAGGTCTACTGGAGGCGAATCGAATTTGCCACAAGTTACTGAGCAAATATTTGGCCCTGGACAACTTTGACGGCATGGTGAAGGAGGCTAACCACAACGTCCTCGCGCCATACGGCAGGATCACATTGCACGTCTTTGTGGAATTAAACTACGACTTCCTGGTCAATTACTGCTATAACGCAGCCACAAATCGGTGAGTTTGCTTTCCTTCTATATGATTAAATTACTTTAAACTATTCTCTCTTATAGTTTCATTCGAACCAAAGTTAATCTGTCGTCGTCACAAGCTATACAGCGAGAGAAACCGCCACAAATGTCGCATTACTATCTGTGGGGTTCCAAGCAGCTCAATGCTGCTTATTCCACCCAGTATGGTCAGTACACCGGTTTTGTTGGATCGCCGCATTTTCATGCCATGTGCCGTCTGCTTGGCTATCAGGGCATCGCAGTCGTCATGGACATTATATTGAAGGACATTGTGAAACCGCTGATCCAGGGCTCACTGCTGCAGTTCACCAAAACGCTTATGATTGCCATGCCCAAGTCCTGCAAACTTCCCCGTTGCGAGTACGGGTCTCCAGGAGTGCTAAGTTACTACCAGGCCCATCTTACAGACATCGTGCAATATCCGGACGCGAAGACAGAACTGTTTCAGTCGTTCCGGGAGTTTGGCAACAGCATAATCTTTTGCCTACTGATTGAACAGGCGCTCTCTCAGGAGGAGGTGTGCGATCTACTGCACGCTGCCCTCTTCCAAAACATCTTTCCCAGGCCGTTTTGCAAAGGTATGTAAATGTTATTTATTGCGAAGATATTTTGTAACCTAGTGTCTTTACTTTGTACAGAGAACGAGAAACCAGAGGCTAAGCAAAAGCGCCTTGAGGCTCAGTTTGCCAACCTGCAGATAGTTTCAAACGTAGAAAAAATCGGCACTGCAAAGGTAAGGATTCCAATTCAATAATATTATTGATATATTCTAACAAACCTCCACCAACAGCAAGCCATGATTGCACGCGAGGGAGATTTGCTGACACGCGAACGCCTTTGCTGCGGGCTCAGCATCTTCGAGGTTATTCTTAACCGGGTAAAGAGCTATTTGGACGATCCGGTGTGGTGTGGTCCCCCACCAGCCAACGGAATTATCCATGTGGACGAGTGCTCGGAGTTCCATCGCCTGTGGTCGGCTCTGCAGTTCGTCTATTGCATTCCAGTGAGGGGAACGGAGTACACCATTGAGGAACTCTTTGGGGAGGGTCTCAACTGGGCGGGTTGCGTCATGATCGTATTGCTTGGCCAGCAGCGACGCTTCGAAGCTCTGGACTTTTGCTACCACATTCTGCGTGTACAACGCGTTGATGGCAAGGATGAGGACGTCAAGGGCATTGTAAGTGTTATCCGCTTGGGGATTATTTTGCAAGATTTTTGTCTAACATTCTTATTTACATTGCAGCAACTAAAGCGAATGGTGGATCGGATTCGTCGGTTCCAGGTATTAAACTCACAAATCTTCTCCATTCTCAACAAGTATCTGAAGGGCGGCGACGGCGAGGGCTCAAATGTAGAGCATGTACGGTGCTTTCCACCGCCGCAGCATCCCTCGGTCATATCGTCATCGTCGCACTACCAGGATCCCCAGAAGCTGCGTCAGAGCATGAACAATTGAAAGCTCCCTTGCAAAGGATGCATTTAAGCTAACCGCATACAAATAGGTTATTTTTAATCGCAGTTAAAATTAGTCCCCTAGGTGGAAAGTGTGGCAATGTAGGAGCCGAAAAGCCAAGTTATTGGATATGCTGCCCACATCATGGCCATTTGTTTAGGCAAAGGGGTAGTCTTGGTTTTATTTGAATTCGATTTTATTGGAAATCTCTTTTGGTATGTCGCATTCAATGATAACAGTACGTTAAATGTATTATCCAAGCAATTATACATATATGTAATATTGATTCCCTAGCTACGGCATTCGATTCAACTACTCGTAAATTATCCCAAATACTCTACTCTAAGCTCCCTAAGATATTATGTTTGGCCTCCTATATTTCTTTGCTACAAATAGAAACATTCTTGTTTTGCTCCCCGATTTGAGAATCAAATTAGCCAAAGAATTGATGACAGCACGGCGAAATAAAAACGAATTGGCTTTAAACACAATCAAAGTATTACAAAATAGATGCCGCACAGTGACAGCCAACATTGAGACACATACAATTAATACAATGAACATTATCGAATAAAATTTTCATACGTATTTCTAACAAACCTAACATATATGGTTCAGATTGAAAAATCTTGGCAAAGGAAAGATAACTTCTTGATAATGATTTAAAAAAATTAAAGAGGCATTAATTATTTTAATTTTTCAGGGTTTAACATTAATACTTGCATAGTTAACTCCATATAATACTACAAATCGTTCCACTATCTGGAAAGTGATTTATCATACTCTTATATATGAATAGTTGGCAATTTGGATGTGTATTTCGGAATGGATGTCTAATACAAATTAACTAGCAGCTTGAAGGCTCCCTGTTCACGCCGTTAGTCGCCTTGGCTTTCTTTCGAGGATCAGTGTACGTGTACAGAACTGTAACGTTGTCCGCATAGTTCCTCGGCAGATCGAACTCTGCGCTATCCGCTCCCAGATAGCAGGCTCCGTAGGCACTGCTCTTGGTGATTCGCACCAGTTTGAGGTTGAAGTGGATTTCCGTCTTAGACAGCTCCGCAATGAAGGCCTCCTGCAGCAGGTCCCAGCTGGACCACACAGAACCCACGCACACCACGCTCAGGTCGCCGGACTTGACCAGGTCCTTGTGCACATTGGGCAGCAGGGCGAGGATCATTCGGGCCAGGTGCACGCCGGCCTCCCGGAACAGACCGCGTGCCAATTCGTCGCCATTCTCCGCATTCTGTGCCAGTTTCTTGCACAGATTGGCGAAGAAGGGTTTGTCGAACTTGGCGTAGCAGTGAGGCAGCATATCCAGCCGCGTCTCGAGGCTAAAGTGATCCTTGATCAGGGCCCAGGTCTTCTCCACGGGAGCCGAAGACTTTTCGAAGTTGTCCATATGATCGAACACCACCTTGACTGCTCGGTATGAGATGTACCAGGCTGCCGAGTATAAGGGTTTTGGGGGTCAGTATGATAATTGCGAAATCAACAACAAAGGCGGCAATGAGTCAATGGCAATCAACGTTATCTGGCAATCCTAATCGGAGTTGCAGCCGTTAATCTCGACATTGGCCCGGCATTAGTAGACCATTAGTTGATAAGGCCACTCGATTTCCGATCCCCACTTACCGCTACCCTCGTCGCCGAGGAAGTTGCCCCAGCCGCCGCAATTGGACGTGGATCCGTCAGGATTGCGCAGCAGGCAGTTGGAACCGGTTCCCGATATTAGGACCATTCCCCCAATCGAGGAGGCGGTGTACATGCTGCCCATCGTGTCGCTGGAAACGGCGTAGCTCTGGGATAGGTCCGGGAACGTGGTGCGCAGCTCCTGCTCCAACTCGCGATTGGTGGCTTCCTGTTGGAATTAAACTTTTCTCTTTAATACAACTTTTTAGCTTCTTTTTAAAGACCAATTAAAAAATGACTTTAATGTGAACTTTATAAATTTAACTTTAACTTTAAATGGTGAAACTTAAAATTCAAATTTTTTTACTGTCATTAGATGATGTTAAAAGTGTTAAAAAAATAGGCTGTTAAATTTTATATATTATATGCAACCTCCAAAAAAGTATTAGTAATGGCTAACCTGTTCGCAGCCGCTAAGACTTAATCCCAGGCTCGTTAGGGGCGTTTCCCTGGGGATGCCGGCCTCCTCCTTGGCCCGCTCCACCATGTCGGCGATGCGACGGGCGCACTCCGGGATGCCGATGCCCCAGTGGTTGGTGCCCAGGCCGCTGGTGGAGCCCACGGACTGGCCACTCTCGTCGCAGATGACCAGTCTGGAGTGGGTGGCTCCGCTGCAGAAGACAAAGAAGATAGTTTCTATTTCCGGGCTCTCTTCATCATTACACAATAGGTGTTATTGGACCGGGGCCGTGACCGCAGACAATAACGCGATTGAATCAAATTGAATTAACCGATCTGGAGACCGCAAATTGGAATTAAAGAACCGCGCAATTGACAAAGTCATTTGAAGAAAACGTGTCACACGCACAAATTGTAGTCCAAATGCGGGAAAACATAAATAAAGTACATATACACAATGAAAAAATAGTTTGATATCAATTTTAAATCATTAGAAATGTGAATCATGCCAAAATGAGATCCTAAATTTGTTCTAGCGTAGACCATCTAGCAACTAGTACAATTTTAACTACACCTCTGGTCAGAATTAATTAATGTTTTTAGATCAACAAATATAATTTCGGGATTCTAACATCTAACTAAAATCTTTTCAAATATAATCTTTAATTTTACATCATAGAAAATTCTTTGAATACATTTTTCTTTGTGTGTTTGACAACCTAAACATAAAAATTAAACCGAGTTCAAATGCGGGCAAAAAGAAAGTGTGTATGCATATCTATCCAAACTTGGATTATAATCCAAGAAAATCATATAGGGGCTTGCAACTACCTTTATAATGCACATTGCAGCAACGGAGATAGTAACTGACGTGACGAATATGCACTGCTTAATACGCTCAATTGAAGCAATTATTTGATAGTCTATTCAAAATGGGCACAACAAAAGACGTTTTGTTATCTTCGCTTAACTATTTTTAACCAGAGTCCAATTTATTTCAGTCATAAAAATACCTTTGGCAGTAATTCAAACTCGAGTTCCGTTACGTGACGTTAGCTTGGCGTAACGTTAGTCCTACAAAATAAATAGTTTTCGATAAATAATCGAATGTTAACAGAATGTTAATTTTTAACGCAAGACAACATGGTGTTATGTGCGGGTGTGCGGAAATATTAACCAATTGTTCGCAAAAACATTGAATGTTTTCGTTGGATAGTGACTGAAACCGCACCGCCACCCGCGATTCCCGGAATGTCCCAAGGAGGAGCGTTAATTAAAATGAAATTGCTGACAAATTCCCGGCTGTTGCGGCCTCTACTGCTGCTGCGCCGCCAAAGGTCGCATGACGCAAAGGCGGCGCAGGCACCAAAACCACGACCGGTTCCAACCAGTGCCCAACTGGACGAGCTGGAGCGGAATGTGATTGCGCGCCATCACAGGAACAACCTGCCGCTTATTCGTTCCCTTATCCAGGGGGTGAAGGCTGGAGATCAGGACCAATTAAGACAACTGCAGGTGGAACTGGAGCAACTGCCCAATGCCACGCATCCACGACTTCAAGACTACGGTGAACAGCCGCGGGAATTGGCGCAGTATGTACACCGGCAACTGCCACCACAGTCCAGCCTCAAGGAGTTCTCGGAACTCGCCCGTGCCCTCAATCTCTACCGCATGGATCACCTGGGCAACTATACGGGCCACAAGAGCTACTATCTGACCGGGCAGCTGGCCACCTTGGAGCAGGCCATCATACAGTATGCACTTCAAGCGGTCACTGGACAGGGCTTCAAGCTGATATCCGTGCCGGACATTCTGCCCAGGGAGGTGATCGAGTCCTGTGGAATGCGCACCGATGGGGAGCGCACTCAAGTCTACAAACTGGATAACGGAGAGTGCCTGTCGGGCACCTCGGAAATGGCCCTGGCCGGATTCTTCGCCAATAAGGTACTGCAAGAGGAGCAGCTGCCACTTAAGGTGACCGCCGTTAGTCGCTGCTATCGGGCCGAAACCTCGGGCTTGCAGGAGGAGAAGGGCATCTACCGGGTGCACCAGTTCACCAAAGTGGAGATGTTTGCCATCTGCACGGAGGAACAGTCCGAGGCCGAGCTGGAGGAGTTCAAGAACATTGAGGTAGATCTCTTTCGGCGGCTGGGCCTCAACTTTCGGCTGCTGGACATGCCGCCATGTGAGCTAGGCGCTCCGGCGTACCAAAAGTACGACATAGAGGCATGGATGCCAGGCCGCCAGATGTGGGGTGAGATCTCCAGCTGCAGCAACTGCACGGACTACCAGGCCAGGCGACTGGGCATCAAATACCGCCGCTCCAGCGATGGCCAGATTCTGCATGCCCACACCATCAATGGAACGGCGACGGCCATTCCCCGTCTGCTGATTGCCCTGCTGGAATCTTATCAGCGGGGAGATGCCATCGAGATACCCGACGTGCTGAGACCCTTCATGGACGGCCAGGAGCTGATCACGCGGAACAAACGGATACCCGAGACGAAGCTGGTTAAGTTCATCAAGGTTTAGCCTAATCACATTCTGTACCTTTGACTGTTATCATTAAAGCGCTGGAGTTATCAACGAAAGCAGGCGAATCTTTTGCAGTACTACGCTTCGCTGATATCTGGCAGATCAGGGGATAACACACTCTGCGCTTAATCACTCTCATTAATCATCGCGTTTGGCTATTGAATTACAAATTGAGGGGTGACCTTTTTACGTACCCTTCGACTCCGCCGAAATATTTCATTTTGATTTAGTTAGCTGGGCGCGAACGAATCCCAACTGAATGTGGTTTGGTGATTTGACGAAGGCAATTCCTGCAAGAAAACAAAAAACGACTGCAATTAGGCAATAAACAATTGCTCGATTAAATTGAGCAGCACAACGGGTTGTTAGCACTCGGATCAACCTTATCGCGCTTCATTAGCCCCAAAACATTTGTCAACCGTACAGGTAAGAAAATAGCGCTGACACAGGTGAAATCAGCATATAAATAAAACACCGAAATCTAAATCCAGTTCAGGCAACACAGCAAGAGGTGCATGCGCTTAAAGAATGCAATTTTCGATCACGGGGGCTTTAATTTATAATGTCCGTTACAAAGCAGTTCGGAATTTGTGCTTCGCATTTCCTTTCTCAAGAGGTTTGCCTGTATTACAGCTCTCGCCCGAAAATTTTGAGAGTCAAAAGCGTGCCCCAACCAAACTAGTTTATAATTTATTCGCTCAATTTTGCTTACGTTACACTTATCTCGAATAAAACAGCGGTTGCAGATTTGATTTACCACACCAAGCCCCTTTCAATCGCACTTCCAAGCACTTATTAGATTTTGATTAGAAGCAGGAACGTTACTAGTGTTTACGACATCCAACTCTTACCCGGCAGAGCTAAAATCGTCCACGTTCCGAACGCTTTGAACACGGAATGTGTTGTGTTTGGGCACATTCTCTTTTTGAGCTCCACGACTCATTGATATTTGTATACCCTGTGGACCCAAAACATAGGGGTATACTGTTTCCGGGTAAACCTATGCAACACGCATTTCCACCACTATAATGCCACTATTTGGAATACGAATTGCTAATTGATTTAATCCATTGACATACAAATATACAAATGGAGTTATTCCTAATAATATATTTGTTGCTGAATAAAGGACATATAAAAGGCATGCATTCATGTTTGTCGTCTTTTTTAATGATCAGGAAACTGATGGTAAGAATTGCACCACAGTCCACAGAAAGTCAATTCAGGGCGTTTTTATTAAAGCCTTACCTTACCTTCACTCCCACACCCTGCTGTCTGTCAAATTCCGGGGATTACGATCCGCGCTCAAAAGGCCCTGGTGACTTATTCATTCTGAGTTAGTATCAAGTATTCACTTCATCGATGGGGCAAGTTGATTTCGGCGTGTCACCGGGAATACCATAGTCGAATATCGTTATTTACTCTTTTTATTGTGACGTAGCCAGACAGCTGTGCCCCAGTGCTGTTTAGCAAAGTACATATTTGCCATTCACCTACCGAATGGCGCCAAGATTTAAATAAAAAGTCGTCGGCTTTTTTTTTTAGGTTTATTAAAACGTTACAATTTAATTCTATTACACTTTTGCTTATAAACGAAAGAAACAAATCATGGTCAATTGGTACATCATATTTTATACATCGTTTTCATTTTCAAACTTCTAGCAAACAACAAAACGCAAACACCACGGTTACAACTTATTTATAAGAGCGTACAAATCATATAAAAAATCGGCGAAAATATGGATGTTGACAAGCAATAGGTACAAAAATCAGTTATGTGTCTCATTTGGGAGGGGCTAAAAAAGGGGCCACACTTTTTTCTTGCTTTGTCGTTATGTACAAAAAGAAAATGTCTTAAATGTAGTCGAAGTTTGTCGTTGAATGTGCGCGAATGAAAATGTTTTGGGGTGGTTTGGATGATCCCTATTAGTAAGCCAGTGGAGAAGGGGTATTGCGGAAGTCCCTTTATTGAAAGTTGTCAAGTTCTTATACGTGCCAGTGTTGTGCTGCTGATGCTGCTCCTGTTGTTGTCCCATTTTATGGTAAATCCTAACTAACATTTCTCGGAAAGAGTAAAACACGGTAAAAATCAATTGCTGAAAGTGTTTCGTGCAAGGAGCGACCGGTGTCTGGGCCCTCTACCACTTCTTTTTGTGCTCGTCCATGGAAACGCCGCCAGGGCCCAAGGACACGATCATGAGAAGGCCACCGATAACCGAGAGAGTCTGCAAATATAACACATTGTAACAAGGAACTATACGTTAGCTATTATCAAAGACTGACCTGGAAGAAATCGTATTTTAAGAAATCCCTGAGTGGCTTGTAGGACGGAATGGTCCACCAGGCATTGTGGTACAGGTTCAAGATCGTGAGCAGAGCCACCAGGATCAGGGCGGACAGCTTCGTCTTGTAGCCCAGCACGACCAGCACCATCAGAATGGAACCGATGATGTCCTGGATGACCTGCCACACGCTCAGCTCAAAGCGGATCAAAGTGATGAACATGAAGGCCAGCAGGATGCGGCCGGCCAGTTGCATGAAGTTCTTGGGCTTGTTGTCGCCCATTGATGGCACGCCGGCGAAGAGGCTGCGTCCCTCGATCCTGGCCTCGGCCAGGACGAGCAGCAGAGCTCCGATCAGGGCAAAGTTACGCAGCAGGAATTGGAAGTCCCACAGAATGGAGTAGGCTACGGTCTGGAAGCGGAGTGTCCTGATTAGTACGAAGTTTCCTCAAAGAAGTAAGAAGACGGACTAACCTGCAGCACCACGATGAAAAAGAGCAGGCCCACCGCTATGTCCACCTTGAACCTGGCCATCACCATGCCGCATCCGCCCAGCTGACCGAGCAGATTGACCAGAACGAAGACCGTGGCCAGGAATTTTCCGCAGCCCCAGCTCATGTCCATGTACTCACGCTGCTCGTTCCACTGGAAGTACATGCGCAGGCCGTCCTCGAAGAAGGTAGCGATGAGGCACAGGCGGGCCACCGTGGGCAGTACATTCTTGCCGCGCTTGATAACCTGCAAAAAAAAAGAAGAGCGATCAGGATGGGAGCTGATATGGTGATAAGGCAGCTACTGATATGGTGATAAGGGATTGAAATATACAACTCTATTGAGCGTGGCTTTCGCGTAGTCAATGGAAATCGACCGCTGGCTGTGACGTGTCTTTAGACGCTCTATCTACCGATTGCTATCTGCCAGCTAACGGGTTTTAACTGGCCTCCCGTGTAATTTTAATAAATGTATATATGTAAATCGCGGGCAAGTTCATCTGGCTTTCACGCCGACTATTACGGAACTCGACCTGGTCGCTGGCGTCCACCATACCCCGCACTCTCTCTCAGCACTTTCACTTGTGGAGACAGCTCTCTCGCACGCACACAGACACAGCACAGACACTTAGGTGGGAAAGAGGAAGCGAAAGAGAGTTTTCCCCTGCGGCAGACGCAACAACTGTTAATTGAAGTACTGGAGATTCAATGGTAACCAATGGAGGTGCTCCTTATGGGAAGCTAGTACCTGGCACGTAGCCAACTTGTCAGCGGATCGTGATTATAGTGCAGTTAAGACCCTCGAACTTTGCCGCGTTTGGGTGACGTTGGCAGTTTTCCCAGCATGCAGCTGCCAGGGCTCCCTCGCGAAACCCATTTGCTGGCAATATTAAACCGCTCCGGAGAGCATATAGATTCCTGGCGGTCTAGTGATCCTAATCAGCAGCAGAATCAGGAGTAGCCATTATATATTACCTGTTCCGCCACATCCTCCGTTTTCGCTATATACTCGTTGGGTATGCTCATGTTGGCAGTTTCTCACTTATGTCTCACTTAAGTGCTCTTGGCTGGATGAGACACTTTGGCAATTGGTTTCTGAGGTCCTGGGCGTCGCGTCGCTCTCAAAATTATAGTCAAGTTACCAAAAAATCATGAATTAAAAGCAGGAACTTAAAAACACACACGCACGACGGAATGGCTGTAGGAGCCGTGATCAGTGTGACCGCGCTGACAATGACAACAAAAACCAACCGGCCTACAAATAAATACCATTATATACTAGGATATAATAAAATATATACTACTTCATTTTGGGCTTAAAAATTACCTTAAAGACTATCGGTACAATCGAAGCATTAGCGTGCACTCATCTTATTTGCCCACCAAAAAGACGCTTGATATATCTTGCTAAAATGTCTACCAAAAACAAAGTTCAGAAGATCGACAATGCTGGCGCCGACACGAAACCAAAGCAAAAAAAAGTCAAAGCAAAGGCCCAGGCGGATGCCGGCTACGGATCAGGAGAGTTTTCTTTGGATTGGGATGTGGACAGCTACCGCACGGAGTATGAGAGCGAGGAACACTGGGATCTACGCCGCAGCTTCATGTTGGCCCACAAGGAGCGGTTCGAGGAGGACCGACTGGTGTGCCTCGCCCAGACGTTCGTCAATATGGAGTTCATGGGCTGCAAGTATCCCAGCGAGACGATGCACCTGGTGGCCGAAATGTCCAAGGAAATTGCAGAGGATTTCCGACGCAAACGAGATCAGCGGCTGAAGCGCACCTTTGTCTCGGCCTCAGACGCGGCGGAGCAGCGAGCCAAAGGTAGACGGAAGAACAATTAGTGGGTCAGAGGAGTAGGAGATTCTTTATATCACTAGTAACTATAAGAGCCAGAGACCACAGCCTGCCTAATGCCTAATTCTAACAACTAGGGCGCCGGGTTGCAGCCGCTCGCGCAGCGGATCCCACAAAGGATAGCTCAAACAGATTCACACGAGAACGCCTGCGTTTCGGGGGCGGCGAGCCAATCGATCTCTTTCAAGACCTTCCCTACGGCCAACTCATATTGTACTTGTCCGGGCGCGAGTGCCTTCGAAACTCGTGCAACATTGCCAATATGAAGTACGAGGAGCGCGCTAACCAAGATCAGCCTGCCAGCGACACGACAAAATACGCCGATGCATTCCTAAATGAAGTGGTGATAGGTTCCGGGCAGGGAGAGAACCTCAAGGTGGCCAAGTATACGGCCTTCAAGCAAGCACTGCTCTTTCTGCAATCCCACTGCTACAGCATAAAGGTATGATTGATCCGGTAAGTAGATGATTGATGTCAGATGTAAACTGTTCTTCCATTCTACAGCTGAATGCCACTCGCGAGACCATCAAGGTGGAGAAGAGAAAAGACGGCGTGAACATCAACGTCATCAAAGAGTCAGCCGACAGCCTGGGCGATCCAAAGTTGGATGCCAGCAACAAGGGCTACCGTATGATGCGATTGATGGGCTGGGCGGGCGGAGGCTTAGGGCGCCAGAAGCAGGGACGTGAGGAGCCAGTAGGGTAGGTATCAGACTTAAATTTAAATAATGCATCACCACTAAGCTCCTTAAATTTCTCAGATACCTTCTGAAAAGCAATCGCAATGGCCTGGGCTCAATAAACACACAAGGAAATCTAGCTGACTACCGCAAGCTGATAGTAAACTACGTGAAATCAGACGACATGCGTGACATGCAGTTTGAGCCCACGTTTTCGAAAGAAGAACGCGCCGAGTTTCACCAGTGAGTTTTTGATCTGCGATTAAAATGTGTCAGATTATAATGACTGTGTTTCCTTGCAGAATGGCCAGCCGATATGGTTTGCGATCAAGTAGCTATGGTACTGGTGAGACACGCCGCCTGTTGATCACCAAGAAGGTTCCCTATAGTCAAATTATCAAGGAGGTCCTGTGCCGGCGTGATTCCAAGTTTTGTGAACGTTACTTTGTGCAAGTGCCCATGAAGAAGGCACACCTGTTTCCTGGTCACGTGGCCGGATTGGAATTGGAAAATATATGTGAATAGTCAGGAAGGACAAAGAAAAACTCAGCTCATAGTACTCGTATATAAAAATCTTCTTAATTGTTAGGTTTAAGATAAAGGATATAAAAACAAGACAAGAATTTCTCACCGTGTATTTTGTTTACGTTTCATGGTGAATGTTTAAAGTTGTTATAAAAGAAGAAGAACTACTGCAGTTGCAGTTTACTTTTCTGTGTTTCCTGAATGTTTGTTAACTAAAGCGATGAATAAATGTCCTCGATGCAACTGCGAAGCGACTGGACAGAATCGCCTCGTCACCGACAACTGTGGACACATGAAGTGCCGCCTTTGCCTGCTGGCGGACGTTTCCGATTGCCTTGAGTGCCGAGTTGCAAGCGAGAAAAGTGCCAGGATAATACCTAAGCAACAGGAGTCCAAAGCAATAACTTCTGCCGACAAGCGGATAATAGTCACTGAACAAGGCTATCATTGCACGGTTTGCAACAAAGACTTTCGAAGTCGCACCCAGCAATATTACCACCTGGCCTGTGGCGACGATCTCCTCAAAAAATTTAGCTGCAAGGAATGCAGTCGCGTGAGTATGTTTCGTCAGGATTTCTACATGTCCTAATGACTCTACTTTCTCCAGAGGTTTGCCACTCGTTCCCATTTGAAGTACCACCTCAGCAGCCATGATAATCAATCCAAGCACTCGTGCAGCATCTGCAGGAAAAGTTTCAAACAGCCAATCGTTCTCCAGCGCCACATGCTTACCCATAGCCAAGAGCAGCATGTGTGCCCGCACTGCAAAAAGGTTTTCCGCCGCAAGAGCTCCCTTAAAAGCCACCTGGCAATCCACTCCGATCTCGGCCTGCCCTACAAATGCGAACTGTGCTCCAAACATTTCCAGAACAAGGCCAATCTGAATCAGCACTTGCGGAAGCATGATAAGGACAGCATCCGGCACAAGTGCAAGGTCTGCCAAAAGTCCTTTCTGCGGCAGACCACGCTGCGGCTGCACATGAAGCGTCATTCCAATCGCGAGCGCCTATCCTGTTCCCTGTGCGGCAAAAGTTACAACGATGCTGATGCACTGGGCCGTCACCTAAGGCAGCACAAGTCTGTGGAACGCTACCGCTGTATGCAATGCGAAATCACGGTGAACCGGAAGGACAACATGCTGCGGCACCTACGTTCAATGCATCCCGGCTGTACGTTCGAGAGCAGTGTGGAGATTGTTGCACCAGGCACTAGTGCCCAGGTGACCACAGAGTCGGAGGAGAGACCAGCCGAGATCGTGCGCTACAACAGCGTGATCCAGAGCGTGGGCAACGTGGAGCCAGTAATACTACCACTACAGCCTCCACAGCCAATTCCACTCACTGAAATGCAGCTGGATCCTTCAAATGTTGTAACTGAACACCAGCCACTGCCGGATGTCATGCCTGAAGAAAATGTCCTACTTTACCGCAAGATCATCTTGGACTTGGACAACGAAGAGTATTCGAATGAGCTTGGTCTCGACGAGACTCAAGAACCCACCCTGCAGCAACGTCAACCATGTGGCCCGGGACAAGGCAGCTCCAAATTTAGCGGGATACACTGGCGCAAGAATTTCAAATGCTCGTACGAAAACGAGCACACTAATTGATCTCTATTATGTTGGCCCTTTTCGCAGGCCCTCTGATTTATTAGAGATAAGTCAGGTGCTGCGAACCGAAGCGAACCGCAACCGCCTTGTTGGCCGCCAGCCATATTTCCGCGTGCCGACGTCACTGCCAAGTTCGCCGGCCATCGGAAGCAGCAAAATCGCTTAACTCTTAGCTATCAGTATTCAATATGTTGGACGAGCGGTCGGAACTCGAGACCTTGCGGGAGATTTATTACCTAACTGATGGTGCGTCGGGCAACTGGCGCAAGTTGCTCGCCCTGGGCGACTGCCTGGACCAGCAGCTGAAGCGCAAGCTGCTCTGGGTGTGGCCCACATCAGTAGATTTAGATTACTTCAACCAGCTCCTGGACATTCACAAAATTCAGAGTATTTTGAGCATAGGCTGCGGCAGCGGGCTGTTGGAATGGCTGATGACCGCAGCTGGTGGCCGGAAAATCTCTGTGTTTGGCCTAGAAGTCGATCGCAACTGGTGGCAGAGTAAATACTCCGTTCGGAGTTTCATACCGCTCAACTATGTGGACGAGGCCAGTCAACTGGAAACGGATTTACTGAGCAGCTGCTGTAATAACATCTCTCCTTGTGCCTTGCTCTTCTGCTATTTCAACAATCGGCGGGCGTTCCAGGACTATCTTAGAGTGTTTCAGGGAAAGTGGCTTATATTGATTGGACCCTTGCCCGCTCTGGGTATCCACACAGATCCCAATCCCGTCCAGCCGCAACTGCCCGCCGACCAATGGACCCTCCGTGAACGCCTCAACTGGGCTGACTGCAACGTTGTGGCGTTCTATGAGAAGATAGCTTAGTCTAGTCTGTAGTAACTATATAATTGTAGTAATAAACCATTGCGTTAAGACCTAATTAGTTTCTATTCACTTCTATGTGAAACTTGCAAGCGGGAATGCTTTGTACTTCGGCAGTCACGGTGCTGTTGATGCCCAGATTGCTGAGGGCTCCACGCACTAACCCACAGGTGAAGGCCACAAACTTGGGCGCGTGCTCGAGTTGCTTGGTGCCCGGTGAGATGCGTGTCAAGAAGCGGAACGCCTTGTCTTGCACCACGTACATGCCGTGATTGTTTGTCCTTAGGTTGTCCACTTGCTTTTTGTAGATGAGTGTCCAGAAGTCTGTGCAGATAAACTTCATGGTCTCCAGCTCGTCCTTGAAGCGCGAAACTTCGCGAGTGAGGCGTTCAATCAGGCGGTAGCCTGTGGTGAAGCCTATATACTCCAATGTGGCCAGGTCGTGCTCCTAATAGGCGGAACCAATGCAAAATCAGTTGTTGGACATGTTTTGAAAATTTCCAGGGACTTTTACCTTATTGCTATCTAGGCAATAGTTCACTATCTCTGCATGCAGGCAATCAAAAAGAATTTCTTCGGACATTTTAAAGACAAGTAAATTTTCTTTGTAACTTGAAAGATATTTGCATGGATTTGTTTTGAACAGCAGCTGATCAGCTGTTGCTGTAGTTGACGCGCGAATGTCAAGCTAAGTTTTGGCGGCTTTTTATTCACAATTTTTTTTTTTTTGCCAAGGTTGTTTTTAGTGGCTTTAAATTGCATTTTGTTACTATTATGGCCAATCAACAATTAGCTTAATGATACATTAAACGTAAAATGATTTACTCTTAAACCCTATATTCATCTAGCTTTTTTCTATCTACATTTTATCAATGGCCATTGGCGAGTAGGCATCACTAACGAGTGCGGGGTTGTTAGGCCAGAACCACAACAAAAAAATGTATACAAAACACAGCAGTTTTGAATTTGCAAAATTAGTGAATTAAAATTGGCAAAGCAGCAATAAGTTAAAAACCCAGGATGTTGGGCCTCACCCACAAAGCTGCGCTGCATAGCATGGTGTGCCAGGCGATCTTGGTGCTAATTTGCCTGGTTTGCTACGGATGTGGAGGCCTGAGTGGGGCCAAGTTCGTCTTCGATGACACGGTGGCCATAGTTAAGAACCGGGATGTCAACACGTTGCCCACCAACTGGACGGCGATCTTCACACACGACTTCTGGGGCGCCTCTTTGCTCAGTCCCGATTCGCACAAGTCCTTCCGGCCACTAACTACTTTGATGTTCCACTATGAGTTCGCCCTGCTGGGCTTGACTGCCGCGCATATGAAGTTCCTGAACCTCCTGCTGCACTGCGTCAATACTCTGCTCATGTGGAGATTGGTGCGATCGCTGTACGTGCCGGAAGTGAACACGGAGCGATGGGCCATCCTGTCCGCTGCTCTGTTTGCCGCTCATCCAATCCACACAGAAGCGGTCTCGGGCGTGGTGGGCAGGGCAGAGCTGATGTTCGGCATGATTCACTTGCTCTGCCTTCTGCTGACCGTGGCCAACACCGGAAAATATGGTCCTCAAACTGGCGGCCTGATCATGTTCCTCACGGCCGTGGGAATGCTCTTCAAGGAGTCCGCCGTGACCATTCCCATGTCTTGTGTGCTGCTGGACTACTTTCAGAATGGCTACTTCCATCTGACACTTAAGGATCAGTGGAATCTGTTGCGCTCCCGGATTAGCTACTTGGTCTACTTCATTGGCACTTTGGGCCTTTTAACGGCTCGCCTCTGGTGGCAGGACTTCGAGACGCCAACATTCAATGAAGTAGACAACCCAGTGGCCCACAACGAGCACATTCTGACGCGTGGACTTTCACAGCATTACCTGCTGGTTATGAATATCTGGCTGATGCTGTGCCCGCACTGGCTGTGCTACGACTGGGCATTGGGTTGTGTCAAGCTGGTAACCAGCATCTGGGACCTCAGACTGCAGGGCGTCATCGGATTCTACTCCCTCGTGCTGGTTGCTCTGATGAACTTCCGCCGCCTACCTGGAATGATGCTAGCCCTGGGCTTGATGGTCATACCGTTCCTACCGGCGTCGGGTATCATTTGCGTCGGATTCGTGATCGCAGAGCGGACGCTTTATGTACCTTCTATTGGCTTTTGTCTTGTGTCCATCTATGGATTTCTATACTGCTACGACAACAGCACAGTTAAATCCCTTTGGCGCACTGCCCTGCAAGTCCTCCTGATGTTGCTCTTCACTGTGATGATGCTGCGGACACGACATCGAGCCACCGACTGGCTAAATGAGGAGCAGCTGTTTAAATCCGCCCTACAAGTGTGTCCCGATAACGCCAAGGTGCACTACAACATCGCCCGCCTGGCCACTGATACCGGAAACAATACGAAAGCCTTCCAGCATTACCACAAGGCTATTGAGCTGTATCCCAGTTATGAGTCAGCCCTGATGAACCTCGGCAACCTGTACCGGGAGCATGGCCAACTGGCCTCCGCTGAAGATTACATTCGACTAGCCTTGCAGGCGTATCCGGAATTTCCGGCGGCCTGGATGAATCTGGGCATTGTGCAATCGGCCCAGGGAAAGTTTGAAGAGGCACTGGCCAGCTATGAGAAGGCACTAAAGTACAGGGCCAACTTTGCCGTCTGTTACTACAATATGGGAAATCTGTATCTGGAGCAGAAAAAATACGCCGATGCTCTGCATCATTGGCGGCACGCTGTGGGGCTAAATCCCCGAGAGTCGAAAGCCTGGGCCAACATTCTCACAATGCTGGACAATCGAGGACTGCAGGACGACGCCCTGCGCCTCTCAGATCAGGCCCTGCTGCATCTGCCCAACGAAGTCAGCATCCTGTTCATTCGCGCCAATGTCCTTGGCAAGCTGAAACACTACATTGAGGCAGAGTCGGTATATAAGCGTGTTATTGAGCTGGAACCCCACAACATGCTTTACCACACGAATCTCGGGGTGCTCTATCATCGGTGGGACAAAACCCAGGAGGCCATAGAGGCTTATCGAACGGCGATAAGTATTAATGCAGCGAGGGCAACGACAGCGCGGGAGAATCTCAGCAAGCTTCTGAAACGCCTGGAGCGGGAGGCGCAGGTCATCCAAAGATAAGAGTTAGCTTTCAAATCGCGCGGCAAAAGTTTTTTGCCTTAGAACGCAAAAAGCAATAATGGATGGTACATACGATATTGTAATTTATACAATAATACGAAATAATCCTGGACAAAAACAGAGGTTGTGGGTTCAGTCACTAGTCCCAGAAACATACAAATGTACTTACTAATGAAAGACATTAAAAATTCACAGTTTAATCCAGCACGATTGGAGCTAAAGTGAAATCCATATCCCATCAGTAACAATTCAGTAAAACACATATTTATTTTTAGTATAAGTTTAGGATAATTTATTTATTTGTTAGTTTACTCGAGGGTATATACAATTAATGTTAAAACTAATTAATGATCGAACAATTACAAGACGACTTACATAAATTAACTAAATTCTAGAACGTAAGGACTACATGAAATACTTCAGAAAATAGTGACAATTGTGGCACCATTGTAAAATGATTCAATTCCATTAAAGTTTCATGTTTTTAAAATAATAATACCGCAAATTACACATGTTTATATATAACACATAAACAGATCGGGCTGCTGGAACATGAAAAAAGCAGAAACACTTTGGCAGAATGCGAGACTATAAGTCGAACAAAAGAGAGATTAACGTGGACATCAGTAAATATTCAAGATACATGCATGCGTCTATGTACTATATGCGTAGGCGTAAAGGTAAAACAAAGTCTTTGTGTTTGAGATACGGGTCTGTTGGGTTTTTCTAGGCGAACAAGCGAGCAACGGCGGTTGGGAACTAAATCAAATAATAATGAGTAAATAACACAGCTAACACAGCAACAAGGTTATGGGGCGGTTACGTTCTACAGCAGCACGAACTCTTCGCTTTCACTATCATCTTGATCATTTTCGTCGCCATGTTGCGGCGGCGACAATTGGGCGCCCAGTTCTTGCGCCAATTCGGCCACTTGCTTTATGAGCGGCTTGTATAGCGAATCGCTCATCTCATCCCGCTCGTGGTCCAGGCAACGACCACGAGAGAATGTGAACAGCGGATAGTTCATCTCCGTTTGCTCGCTCTGTTGATGGGTTGCTGATTGAGATGTGTTTTGATAGCTCCCGGCCGCCTTCTCCACAGTTGCCCCGGAGGCACAGCGCATTGGATGCAAATACTGTAATATTTAACAAAGTAATTATAATGTTACGGGAAAGATGTTGAATTTTGGGTTACCAGCTGAACACTCTCCATAAAGCTGTCGAAATCGCTCTTTGTGGCACAGTAGAATCCAATGCAACAACTGGGATCCATTTTGCTGGTCTTTAGCTTTCTTGGAGACTTGCAATGGAAAGAGTGCAGGGAAAAGTTCTCCTGGTTCACATCGACCATCTCCTGGCAATAGTGCGGATCCAAATGGATAAGCCTGTCCTCCTGGAAGCCCACAAAGTACAGTGAGTGCTTGGGCTTGCCGCCAATTATGCCCAGGCAGTGCTCCGTACTTAGCAGCAGCTTCAGGCAATGGGCATACACCGGATTCAGTTTGTCGCTCCCCAGGCGCAAGGGTATGAGTACGATGAGAGACTTCCAGTGCTGCTGCTGCTGCTCCGGCTTAGGCGTTTCGGCCTGAGGTCGCTTCGCTTGCTGCCAAGGCACATTAGGTTTGGGGGCTGGTTCCGGTATGCTGCACTGGTCCTCGATATCTTGCATATAAACTGAAACACGAAAGCTCGGTTATCAAACCAAATACATTATCAAATAAGTCCATGAGTAATGAGCTTCAGTAACAAGGCTGCAGCAATTACTCATTAGGCGTATCAATGTGTCATGGCAATTATCTTCTTGTAAATCTTCGATTTAGTGAATTCTTTTGGCTTGTACTCACTCGTGCAATCTTTGGCCACATATACGCTAATATTGTCAAAGTCTGCATTTTCCTGAGCTGCATGCTCCAAGGCGTGCCTGTGGTAGCGTAAAGGTTTTTCATTATGATAAAGATTGTCAATACTTTCATTGATAAAATTATGCACTCACTTTAGCAAGTAGGAGACCGAGGCGGGACCGTACCAATCACCCGGCTTCTTGCCCAAATGCTCCCCCAGGCGCACCAGGGCGTGTATAGAGAAGGGACTACTCTTCGAGGAGCTATCCCCGAACCATTTGACTATCTTCTTATGCATGTTGTCCTCGTAGGTGGAGTGCAACTGCGACTCTGAATCATAGCGCCAGCCTGCAAACAGAAAAGTCTTGTTAAAATCAATAAGCTTGAAGGTGGCCCAATTAACTTACTGCGTCCCAGAAAGTGACAGATGAGTCCTTGGGCCAAGAGCATCTGACCACTCCTTAGCATACAGCCCCACCCACAATCGGAAGTATAATTAGAGCCATTCATTATGGGAAATTCTCTCCGGTATGTCATCCAAATCCTACTGTAGAAGTCGCGCCTAAATCCCTCAATACCCTCCTCCCAAGGCTGTTCACCCACTTGGTTCTCGACTGCGTCCATTCCCAGCTCCTGGGGTACCACAATTTCGTCAATCTGCAGCGGATTCAGGGCTGGATACAAGGAGCCAGACGTCGATGTAGCCTGTATGCTGTCGAACGCTGATGTGGCGTTGTCGGGCGTCGTATCCGCCCCGCTAGGCAGCTCGGTAATGGAACTTTCCATGCTAACGGGCGGCGTGAATCGGCGATGATAGCACCGTCCCAAAAGCCACACGGGTTGCTCCTTGGAAAAGCTGGTCTGTCGCATCTTGCCGCTCCATCCGTACTTCACATTGTGCCAAATGGCCACTAGCTTAGACTCCATGCCCTTGGTGGGCGTTCGGTTGGCCGCCAGGTCACCGGGCTCCTCGCTGTTCTGCTCCACGTGACCGCAGCTCGGACCGCTGCTGCTGCCGCCGAAGAAGGCGTTCATGAAACGTGATGACGTCGATATTTTGCGCTGCGGTGTTGCTGTCGCAGCGTTTTCCGACTTGAGGTTCAAATTTGCACCTGATGTGCTCACGGGTGAGGGCGAGGGGACGCGTGGAGTAGCAAACACTGTGTCGCGATGGATCGTCTGAATGGGGGCCACCTGCTCCTCCTCGACGGCGCCGTCTTCGACTAGCGGCAGGGACAGCGGGTCCGCATCCTGACCACACATCCGCCTGCCCTCCACAATGTTGCCCTCGCCAGCGGCTTCGAAGAGCATTAGTTTGTCGTCGGTCAACTTGGAAATAACTTGGTCATAGTTCATCTGCGTGGAAGAGGACATTAAAACAGAGGCGGAAGTGTAGGATGAGCGACGACGCTTTGTCCGCAGCTTGGAGAATTTAAAGAACTGCGGCATAGCAATCTCGGTGCGAGCCACTTGCTGGCCCTGGCTCAACTGACAACCGACGATTGCGTGCTAATTACAAATGTTTACTCACCGTTTATTTGTTGACAAAATAAGATAAAGTAACTATACGAAATTTGTTTTTCTTATTCTTATTCGCGAGAAGTACAATTGCCATTCGCAGTGTTGCCAGACTGATCGATTGCATTTATTGTCCGTATGTATGTATGTCAGCTGTGTTTCGAATTTCGCTTTGAACTTTGTGGAAACTTTCTGAAAAACTACATAATTAATTAAAATTCATTAAGTGATTTTGAATTGATACTGAAATGTGTTGGATAAACTTCCGAAAAACCTCGACCTCATTTCCCAGAATTGGTTACTGTTGGTGACTTCGAACCATTTATTTGTAATCAAAGTCTCAAAGTACATGAATTCTGATTAATTTAAAGGGGTCAGTTGAGTATTTTCGCAAATGCCTGCACAATTGAAACCGCTTCAGTGATTTTTAATGATTTCCGGGGAATACGTTTTCTGGAGCACCCTAATTCACTTCCGGCAAGTGGGCAGCCTGGCAACGCTGTCACAAGAACAACCAGCTGTGCGGGTTAAATTCTATTGCGCAACAGTAGAGAATCACAAAACACAAGAAGCACACACAGCCACAGACAGCCGTTCAAAATGGTAAGTAATGCAAATTGCTGCAAATGAAGTTGCTTAGCTAATCGAAAACAATTTGCCGCCAGCAAAGCCCAATTCAAAGGTTGGTGTACACATTCGGTCATCGCACCTGCAGCCAATTGCCGCTGATCGCAGCGATATCGAGCACAAAACCACCGACAATGGCCTACTCTGCCCGCCAATCCTCATCCGTGCTGGCCACGGAGTCGTCCAACAAGGGTATGATCATCCTAAACCGTCCCAAGGCGCTGAACGCCATCAATCTCGAGATGGTGCGCAAGATCTATAAGCACCTGAAAAAGTCCGAGAAGACCAAGTCGCTGATGATCATCAAGGGCACCGGCGACAAGGCCTTTTGCGCCGGCGGAGATGTTCGTGCCCTGGTCGAGGCTGGCCCCACGGACGAGTCGAAGAGCTTCTTTCGGGAGGAATACAGCACGAACGCCCTGATCGGCAACTACAAGATACCCTACATCGCCATTATCGATGGCATCACCATGGGCGGTGGCGTGGGACTGAGTGTGCACGGCCAATACCGAGTGGCCACCGATCGGACTCTGTTCGCCATGCCAGAGACGGCTATTGGCCTGTTCCCCGACGTGGGCGGCTCCTACTTTCTTCCCCGACTGCAGGGAAAGCTTGGACTCTACCTGGGACTGACAGGATATCGACTGCGTGGCGGGGATGTCTTCTACTCGGGCATTTCCACGCACTACTGTGAGAGCAGCAAGATCCCTGAACTCGAGACGGCGCTGCTCAACTGTCCGGATGCGGATGATGTGCCAGAGCTGCTCCAGAAATTCCATTCCACTCCAGAGAAACCCTTTTCGCTGCAACCCGTGCTGGAACAGATCAACAAAAACTTCTCGGCGGACTCGGTGGAGGGCATTTTGGAGAACCTCCAAAATGACGGCAGCGAATGGGCCAAAAAGACGCTTGAGGTGAGCAGTTCACAGTGATAAGAAAACAATCAGATGTTAATTGGCTGGGGAAATCAACACTTGGCGCGCTTTTAGCGCCTAATATTTGATCTGTTCCCAGCTTATTAGCGGTGTTTGAGATGTAGCACGATTTCGCATAACTGGCACACATAAATTATCGCTTGTTCGTCTTTTTTTTAGACCCTCTCTAAGATGTCTCCCACCTCGATGAAGGTCACTTTCCGCCAACTGGAGCTCGGCTCGCAGCTGTCGCTGGCTCAGTGCCTCATCATGGAGTACCGTCTGGCCGTCCGTCATCTGGAGTGCAGCGACTTTAAGGAGGGAGTGCGCGCCCTTCTCATCGACAAGGATCAGAAGCCGCAGTGGCAGCCAACCCAGCTGGCCGATGTCACCGAGGAACATGTGCAATGGTTCTTCCGCAAACTGCCGGACACTGAGGAACTCAAGCTGTAATGTAGCAGGCCTAGTTGTGTTTTTGTTTGAGCGTGCCAATCCTATTTGTCTTCCGTTACGCCGCTCATTTTTATGCACACACTTATGAACACCTTTGTATATAACTTTGCAAGCTTGAGTTATGTTATGCATGGTTCCTTGCCTGCCTTTTTTTTGCAATATTTGTTATCTTTACTTTTACAGTTATATGGCCATATTTTGACGACTGCTGTCGCTTAATTATCCGCAATCTCTTCTCTGTTTCATTCCAACAGCGACTAACTTCGAGGGAAATCCTTGCAACCGTCTGTATTTACCAATAACGATCGTGAAATTCAATGCATTTATATATGATATACATATATGCCTATATATATTATATACAATTCGTAGTCCTAATACAATCAGTAATTGTGCCTAAAGAATCGTTAGAATTCGTTTAACAAGAATAAAGTGAAGTGTATATGTTTAATAACTGTTCGTTGTTAGCGTCTAAGAACTGTTGTCCTTTAGCTTGATGCTGTCCTCCACCATGTTGGTCAGCTCGACCAGCTTGTCTATCTGCGTGGCCTGGAAGTTTAGTTTGCCGAGCTCTTGCTTCCATGATGTGACATCCACACGCAGCTGGACGCGAATCTTGTCATCGTCGGACATCACAGTTGAACTTCCTGCCGACGCCGTGGCGGATCCGCCACTTTTTACATTCCGTAATCGGCGTAAGGACTCTTCTGTTTTCTGCACTGAAGTGAGCACATCACTTACCACATTAAAGTACCTAAAAAGAGAATCAGATCACAGTTAGTGCAAATCCTAATGGGCGGATTAAAACTTACGCTTTGGTAATTTGACTGGCAACCTCCGACAGAATCTGTTCCACCACCAGTGTGCCCAGCTGGGATTCATGCTGCTGGGCAAATGACTTCAGAGGCCGAAGCATTTGTTCCACGTAGCCCGAGCAACGGGAGGGAACCTCTCGATTGGTTTTGCGATACAAACGCGGCAAGTCGTTCACCTGCCGTACGTTCTCCGTCTCGCACTCTGCGATGAGCAGCTTCACCAAGGTCTGTTGTATGCTGGTCAAATGCGTTCCCAGAGTGTCGGCCAAGGCAACCATAGATTTGGCCAGGACATCATTGAAAATCATTGTACGTTGTTCAGTGGGCACGGATTGAACAATCAACTGTTGAAGATCAGGCAGATAGGCGTCCAGTTTTCGGATATCTGCATGCAAAGCAATGAGCAACTGGTTCCGGGTGTAAGATCTCGTAAAGTTAGTGCCCTTTGACACAGAGATGGCATCTGTGATCCAACGGGAAAGACGGAGCACTATCTGTACATTGAGCTTGTAGAATTTGGGAAACACCTCAGGCAGGTATACTCCCTCAGCCCAGCACCGCGTCATGGCCTCTTTGGCAGCATTAAATGGCGTTAATTTGTAGTCATTTGCACCGAGATTGTTTTTCAAAGTGTCGTCCTGCAGTACAGGCTCCAACTTGGCTTCGAATTGACCCGCAATTTCCTGGATGTAATAAAAACAGTGGTAAGAACTAAACGATGGCTGTAAAATTTGTACCATACCTGAAAGCATATCTGGAAGTAAACTGGGAGATTCCAGCGGGCCTCGAAACTCTTTGTTTGCTTGTGCTGGCGATAGAGAGTCACCGCCTGCTCTCCAGAGCTGGTCAACAGCTCCTCTATTTTACTCAGAAAGTCGCGGGTGCATTTGTATTTTACATAGAACACCTCAGAGTTGCCGGGAGCGAAAATGGAGTTCATGTGAAGTTCAAGCCGCGCCTCCACATCGGCCCAGTAGCTGTTCACCACGAAGTTAAAGCCTGGAAACTTGTCGGAGTAGAGCGTGAGGCGAAGCAAGTCGGTCATGTGCAGCGAAATAAAATTGAGGATCTTGCTGTATATGCCAGCCAGGCCCTGAGGCGAGTTCTGGAGCTGCTGTTCCCCAATGGCGCCGGTCATGTAGGGTGCTACGACATCCTCGCGAAAGACACGTTCTGCTTGGGCACAGGCATTCAGTGTTATGTAGATGCGCAAGCAGCGCTCCAACGGCTCCGGTGCAGAGTTGCGAGTCTGGCCGAGGGCGTCATTGAAGAAGCGTCGCAGATGCTGATGCAGCTGCTCCTCTAGCGACTGGATCTTGGCCTGCTGTTCGGCATTCAAGTGCTTGGAGCAGTGCTTCTCGTGGAACTTTAACTGAATCAAGTCTAGGGCAGCCCGCTCCAGGTCCACGGCTTTAATGGGCTGGTCCTCGCAAAGTTTGCGGTCGATTAGGTCCTGGAGCTTGCTGATGGTTTCGTAGACCTTCTTCAGGCTCTGCAGACCACCCTTAAATTCGCGTAGCTGTCGCTTCTCTTCTAATTGGGCCCGCAGTTCGGTCACGTTCTCGTCGATCAGGCCGTGGATGCTCTCGATGTCGCTGCGGAATTGCTCCAGCGGCCTCTGAATGGTCTCTATAGACTGATCCAGGCCCACCAGGTTCGCACTAAGATTTACAAAGTCCGCGTAATCCTCGTTGATTAAATCGATCATCGCCGCCCTTAAGCCTTTTAAGTAAAGTCCCAGGTTGTCGCGCAGCTGCTCCAGACTAGGCGCATTGCGGTTCTTGTGCAGGAACTCGTCTACCGAAAAGTTGGCCTGTTTGGAAATATTAGCACGGGAAACACAAATCTAGACAGGATTGCTCACCTTCATAAACTCATTCTTGTCGAAGCACAACTTTTCCGCCGTGCTGGTCGAGCCGGCCGTCAGATGTGCCGACTTCTTAACGGGATCATGCATTGCTTTTGTCTGAAATCCTATTTTATTAATTATAACCAATTTTGCCACGAAAGTGAATAAACACAAAACGCAGTGCTGTTAAATGTTAGCCGGCCGTAAGCGTTGCCAACACTGCGAGGTCAAAAGTGTTTACTAACACTATAGAAAGCCGACAAACAAATTGTTTACAAAAAAAACTTACGCGAAAAAACTGAACTTACTAGCCATTTAATCGTAATTAAGTAGTCGTGTTCGAAAAATCAAGTAAACCTCTTGTTATGCCGAAGAACGGAAGTGCTGGTCACCGGAACAATGCTCCCAGGAAACGCCAAACGCCAGCGGTGCAACTGGATGGAGAAAATCCCAATTGTCCAGGCTTTTCGCAACTACTCCAATGAACTGACCATGAAACATGATCGCCACGAACGGATCGTCAAGCTGAGTCGCGACATCACCATAGAGTCTAAGCGGATCATCTTCCTGCTGCACTCAATCGATTCGCGTAAGCAGAACAAGGAGAAGGTTTTGGAGGAGGCGCGTCAGCGGCTGACCAAGTTGATCGAGGTGAACTTTAGGGCCGTGGCCCTGGAGCTGCGCGACCAGGATGTCTACCAGTTCCGAGCCGCGTACTCACCTGGCTTGCAGGAATTCATCGAAGCATACACCTATATGGAGTACCTGTGCTACGAGGACGGGGAAGGCGAGAATGGAACCAAAAGCGTTTCCGACTGGCAGGCCATCCAGGCGGTGATGCAGTACGTCGAGGAGAGCAGCAAGCCTAAGGAGGAACCAACGGATGGCGAAGAATTGGAGGTGGTGGCTCTTGCCGAGGAGGAAATCCCCAAGAAGTTTCAGTTCTTCGTGGACCCTACTGAGTATATTCTGGGACTGTCTGATCTTACTGGAGAACTGATGCGTCGCTGCGTCAATTCACTGGGCAGCGGGGATACTGACACCTGTTTGGAGACCTGCAAGACCTTGCAGCACTTTTACACTGGGTAAATAAAATAGTTCCCATAATATATTCAGAGCTAATTTCCATTCCTTTTCAGTTACATCAGTCTGAATTGCCAGAGAGCCCGGGAACTATGGCGCAAGATCACCACTATGAGGCAGAGCGTCCTCAAGGCCGAGAATGTCTGCTACAATGTGAAAGTACGCGGCGGTGAGGCTGCCAAATGGGGTGCCACCTTTGACCAAAAACCAGCTGAAGATGTGGATGAGGGCTTCTACTAAGCAAACTTCATAGGCATAAGTTCACAACAAACGAATATATATATTAAACCAATTATTTGGTAAATGGAACGTTCGGTCCAGGTTAACAATGAACGTGAATGTGTAGTCTAATCGTAATCATCGCTATTTATGCGCTGGCTTTCAAACTCCAGTTCATCATCCTCATCTTCGTCTATATCCGCGCCTGGGCGATAGTCCGCATCGTTGTCATTATCGCCTCCGAAGGGATCCTCGTCCTCATCTGTCCCAGAGTCGTCGTCATTCTGCCGTTGGGCTCGTCGTTGCCGCAGACGATTGCGGATATTATGGGCGGAATTGACTAGAGTCACTTTTAGCCATCTTGAAGCCAGAGCAATTGAAGCGTCCTACTTACAATCCGACGGATGGGCGTGCTCCTGAAAATGAACTGGATTGCGTCGATAGCAGGCGTTACCGTAGGGACAAGCGGGAGTTCCGAGCGGTGGCTCCGGGAAGTCGGGGCGGCGATAGTCCAGGTCTCCCGGATGAGCTTCAGCACTCCGATGAGCAGGATTTCGTCTGGCATTTGTAAACGAAATTGATTTAATTAAAGATATGGAAATGGCCCATTTTGTGTTACCTGTAGCAACGGATTCCAAACCGACAAGAAGTTCTAGTGCTGCTCGAGGATACAGAGGAATCGGTTGTTGCTTGTCCATTGGAGTCGGAATTGGTGGGTTCGGTTTTTACCATCGCCGCTGCAGGTGAGTTTCCATTATCTGTTGGTTCTGCTTTTACCTGAACCGCTGTATCACTGCTGGATGTTTCGGCAGACGGATCAGCCTCATCCCCTGCAACCTCATCAGCTGGCTCTGTTTTAATTTTTACAAGACTATTAGGATTTGATTCGCTTATAGTAAGGACCACAGGATCGCCCGATTTTATGCGCTTGTTTGGGCTGTTTTCAGCCTCAGAATTTTCATCGCCTCTGCCGGAGGTTTCTTCGGGGGACTTTCTTTTACTCCCACTTTCTGCATTAATTGCCACAATTTCTTTTTCGTCCATTGCACTCATTTTAAAAAAGTTTCTTCACTTGAATTTTTAAAACACTTGCATTTCACAAGAAGTAAATTTATTTTTGTAATTTGCAACACTTTACCGCGATATAGGGATGAGCTACCAGTCCCGATAGACTTTGATAAATTTTCGGTTACATATCGGTAATTTATTTGCGCCGTTGAATAATTCAAACCAAACAAATGTTTATAATAAGAACTTCACTGAGGCCATTGTTTCAGTAGTCATGTTATAATTTGTACAATTTTAAATACATATTGAATTCATATAACAAGCAAAATGCGAATACATTATATAAATATAGGATCCCGTGTATGCGTCGTGAGTAACTCCTTAGTTTGCCTAGTAGTATGTGTATATGTAATTGCTTGTGGTCCAGAGACGGATGCTCCAATCCCACGGATATCTGGATAGGTTGGAGCCTTGCTCATGGCACCTCTGAATATGTATGTATTTGAGTATGTAGTCTATGCAGCCTGATCCGCGGATTAAGAACATTGTCCTAGTCCCAGCTGGCTGCAAATTATTCGCATGGCACATTCGTGATACTGTCTTGGTCATGTCGGCTCCAGGAAAGACGGCTGGGCGGGTGCTTCGATTTCGATGGGCATTGCGTTGAAGGTAAAAGAAGCGATACGATTAAGAGGGAAAAAGATATTTTGCGGGATATGTGACAAGCGCGCCCGCACCACACCCAGGTGATCAGTCCTCCTGGTAGTCCGTCATGCACGTCCTTATTCCTATAGAGTCGTTTCGGGAACATGATTACGGCTTTGTTCGTGGTCCAACCGCAGATCAACGATCTTCTGCTCCAGTTTCCTTACGCGCAGTTGGTACTTGCGCTTGTTGTGCTCCAACATTTGACCCAGATTGCTGAATAAGATAAATCATTTATTATAAATTTAGTTTTTAAGGAAAAGTCGGATAGAAGAAAAGCTTACTGGTTGGATTTCTGCAGTTCGCGCACATTTAGATGAAGTTGCTCGTACTTCTCGTCGGAGGCCTTCTGCGAGGCGGTGACATTGGACAATAGCGTCTGGATGCGACTCTTTAGCTCCGTTTCCCGCGTCAATGCCTCCACCAACTGCTGCTCCGTGAGGGCCGCGTGCTCCGCTTCCGAATAGGAGACCCGGTTGCTGGCCTGCAGCTGTTTTAGGGCTTCGTGGAGTATACCTACGCGTTCGTTGGCATTCTGCCGCTCCTGCTCGGCCTCTTCCATTTTACTTTTCAACTGAAGATTGGAATCCCGCAGTTCCATAAGTTCCTGCATGATAACGGCCGTTTCTAAATCGATGGGTGACTTCTTGTCCTCGTCGCGCAGCTCGTGCTCCTTTTCCAATGCCAGACGCTTCTTTTCGTATATGTCGCTAAATGGGGATTCTAGACTGACGATGGTGTGCTGGACGCTTGAGCGGCGACCCTTCAACTTGGAAACGTGGTAGCGCAGGCGATTATCGTCGTCGGAACACCAGGAACGTCCAATTTTGGGGGCATCCTCCGGGCCGAGGTTGATGTTGTGCTGCCACGGTCCCAAACTATTCTCACACACGTTTTTCTCGCTGTCCAGACGAGCGAGCAGATGCCTGGCCACCGCCTCCACTGATCGGCGGCTCTCCTCCGCCGCTGCTGATTTCTCGCCCAGGAGAGCCAACCTAAAAGGGATCTTATATAGAAAATGGGACTCAGAGTAAGGAGAATCTTAGCTGGACTTACTTGCTTTCCAACAGAGCTAGCATTACGTCGTAGGCTTCGATGGCGCGATCGCTACAGTTTAGCGCCAACTGCAAGGCAACCGCATTAGACTCGTATTTGCCGCATAGCAGATACAGGTGCTCTGTGTGCTCTTTGCACTCGTCCAGAGTCAATGCCAACATGGTGTTGCGCATCTCCAAGTGATCCACTCGACGCTGCAATCGCTCCAATTCCTTACTCAGTTGCAGGGGCTCCATGAAGCTTTCCATGAACAGGTTCTGCTCCTTCAGCTCACACACCAAATGCTCCACTAGGTTGATGTGCTTTAAAGGGATACGATTTTAATGGGTTATCGTTAAGATGAATGGTAAACTAACCTCGTTGCTTAACGAAGTGTGCTGCTCGGGAGATGGATCTTTACTAGATTCATGTTTACTGGCGCATCGCAACTTAACCCGTTCCGCCATTTTCGGCACGGCGGGAACTCGTTTCTGCGGGCTGGTTAAGGAAACACAAGCTGGAAAAGGTAAATTTTATATATGATTTTATTATGATGCTGGGATTGGGTAGGATCGGAGTACCTACCATTCAAATCATTCAGACGCTGGGCACACTCGTTGACCTCTGATTCGCAGCCAAAAAAGGACACCTTGGTCTGCTCCTCCACCACGGCAGCATCCTTTGTGGAAATTTCGGACTGGAGCAGGGCAATCTGAGCTCTCAGGTGCAGCACTTCCTCCTGCAGTGCCTCTACTTGTCCCTTATGACTGAATTCCTGGGGCTTGTGGCCAATGTTGCCCACGCTGGTGGTACTGTAGGCGCCCTCCTGATCCTCCAGTGGTTCCGTCTGGCACTCGGCATCGGGATTGGTGAGGTTAAGCTCGGAGTTGTACACAGAACCCTCCTGATAGCTTAATTCTGAAAGTGGGATTGAGACTTAAGCATTTTTGAGGACCTCTACTCACCACTGCCTTCGGGCTCCTGTTCCTCCAAAATAATTTGTTCCTGTTTGCTGCGCAGTTTCTTGCTTAACTCCGCAATGACGCAGTGCATCTCTGTGATGCGGCATTCGTGTGCCTGACTAACCACTTCCAGCCGCTTCTGGCATATCTCCCGCTCAGTGTTGCTCTCCGTGAGTTGCCTTTCCGCCTGCTGCAGTCGTTGGGTTAGTTCCCGCACCCGGTTCTCCAGCTGCTGCACCGACAGTTGCTCAACCTGGGGGAGAATCAGAAGGAAACAGGCGAATTAGAAGTTTCTAGATGGCTAGCCTTGGGGACATCACGTTTATGGGTCGTCTGGCCAGCGGATGAGCCATCAGCGTGTACTCCCAGCTGCGTCGCTTGTCGGTGGGCACCGAGGGAGTGTCGCTGCAGCATAGGCAGCTCAGGCTGCGCGGAAGCAGTTGCTCCGAAATCATGGTCCAGTGGAAAATTTCTACTGGCGATTACGTCGTCATCCGACCGTTGGTGCATCCGCGCTCTTCGCCGCTGCAGCTTGACCCTCAGCCTTCGACACGCAGCTGCGCACTGGACGTCACCCGAATTCAAAACCCCCCAAACACGCAACACTTCAAAAATCAGTACTTCTAATTGGTATTTCCAAACAGGAAATAATAATAAAATTATACAGATTTCTGCGCTATGTTATTAGATTAATAATTCTGTCATAGTTGCAAAAAGCTTTTGCCTTGATAAATTAGTTTGATTTTAATTAAATAAATTAATAGTAATTGTAATCTTTACTCTTTTAAATTTACCCTTTTAAATAAATTATTGGGCATTTTAAGAAAAAAGTTATAAAGTAAAATCAAATTAAAACTTACTTTAAGGACACTGCTTAACGCCAAAACGTTAAATACTAATTTTTAAGTTTCAAATTTATTGCACTATAATGCACCATATGTACATACATAATTTTATATTAAAATGTTAACAAATTTAAATTTCTCTGTGGAAAGGCACGTAGAATCTTAAATAGTATTAATAATTAAAAGTTTAGTTTTTGATACTAGGCGTTACAAAAACATACTTGCAGTTGAATTTTTCCCGCCATTCAATTTTGATTTTGTATTTTAAGAAGAGTTATTTTTATATAGAGTTATTTCTCTCGGTGTGCGGACAATCACTCACTTTGTTGACAATGTCTAGCGTGGAGCAGCTAGAGATGTTGTTGTCGCTTTCAGTTGTGTCCCGCTGCGTATGCTCCGGGGAGTCCAGGTCAGAGGATCCGACCAGATGTCTCCCATTTGGACCGCCACCCCGCGGGGAAATGCTCCCAAAGACGTACTCAAAATCCTCGCCAGCTCCGCTGCCTGAGTGCTTGCCCTGGAATCCGTTGGAGTCCCGCTGCTTCCCACTACGGCGCGGCACATCGGTGGATATCTTGGCCACTCGGGCCACCTGGACATCATTGGACATTTCGGACAAAGGGCGGCTGCAATGCGTCCCAACTAGAATCGGCCTTGTGTGGCCTGCTTGGTGATGACTTTTGATTGGTGCTCCATTCCCACTCTCTATGGCACTGAGTTAACTCTACATGGCACTTCCTAGACGTTTCTTAAGGCATTTTTAATTCATTAACTTGAAATTGCTCTAGTCGCGATGTTTATTGCATCCTTATCAGAAAATGTATACCCAGACAGGTGTTGGAAAAGGCGTGGGAGTGTGCTTGTGCTAACGGTATACAACACTCTCAAAAATCCTTAATCGATAACAAAAATTTATTGGGCGCTAAATTTAATCATCTCATCTTACTCTTTTGTTTGTTAACATTGTAGCTTTAATTCTGCATATTATTTATAATTTATTGGAAGCACCCTTAATTGGAAAGCTCAAAAAACGCAAAGATTATGTCATATGACACAAACAAAAAAATAATTTATCCTGTCATATAACCTGTTTTTATTGTACGCTGTTGCGATAATATACATATTTTATATCTTTTGTCAACACTGCGATATGATTCCATCTATTTCTTTGGGAGTCCTCAATTGAACTAGTATTTTTCTAAGGAATAGCAGCCAGATTCTCGGCCCGTATCGTCACCATAGCCTCGTAGTCCCGCATGTCCAGTTCGTGGAGTGCCTTATGGACCAGAGTTGCCAGGTGAGGGGGCAAATCCTTCAGATCCTCCATCCGTTCTCGGGCCACGGCGCTGGAAATGCGCGGTGTGCCGGTGCAGCGACTGCTGAGACCGCAGTTTCCCGAATCTGTTGTGGCGGACGAAGACTTCTGGAAGTCATCTGGCTGGACATCCACCCCATACACAGACGAATCCACAGACTCGGTCGAAAGCGACGACATTCCATCGTCCGAGTGCAGGACTTCGGCTGACTTGTGCTTCTCAGAATCTCCAGGATCCGGTGTAATGACGACACCTTCGTTATCTGGAGCAATGGACGGAGTGCTGCTGATGTCGGCATCATCTACCATGGCGGCGCAATAGCCATTGAGAAGCAGCTGGGAGGGTGCATAGCCGTAGTCCTCGTCCTCCTCCTGACCCCCTGTGTTCTCCTCGTTTTCCGAAAGGAGCTGCTGCCATCTCTGCTCTAGCTCGGTCATCTTGCCAGCCAGTATTCTGTGAGATTTATAGTATGTATAATATAAACTTAAAATTCTATACTTGTTCCCTATAATGTTACTTGTTAGTCTTCTTCTGATGTGAGAGTGCCAAGTTCTTGTCGTTCAGGTTGTCCAGCAAAGCCAGACATAAAGATTTTAGGTCGCTTAAGCTCTCTGTTTTTTGGGGCAGATCGATACCACTTTCCAGGATTGATTTAACTAAGTGGAGTAGACATTATTTAAGGGGAAATAGTCTGGCACTTTTATAAATACTCACCTTGTCGGGGGCTAAGTATGGTGTCTTCATTTGTGCCGCCACCTCCAAGTTTAACAATCCCCTTTTTTCGTTTCGGATCTAACATGGCCTGGTACGGTAAAAATAGTGAACATTAGTAAACACATCGGATGAACTTTTTTTAGTTTTTTATAGAAGGAAATTGTGTCTTAAATTTGTACTTTAATTAGGATTGTAATCTATTTTGTGAAATAAATCATTCATTGATTATGAAGTGTGCCGCAAGATAGTACCTTGTACTTCGTAATGCTCTGTTTGGTCAGTTCCAGTTCGCTATCTTGGATCTTAACACGTTCATGCAGGTACTTGTTCTCTAGCAACACACCATCGATGTCCAAAAGCTAAGGATTAACCAAATTGTAATAAGTACCATTTTTCAAACCCTTTATACTCACTCTCGGGTGCGTTTTCTTGGCCCTGAGGGCCACAAATAGCTCGTGATTGAGGCGATGTGCCTTGCACTTGTAGGCATCCCTCTCGGTGATCAGCTCCTCCTTCTCATCGATGACCGCCTTTAGATCGAAGGCGAGCTGGGCATTCCGCTTCTTAAGTCCCTCCAAATGGCAAATGAAATTGGCCCGCTCCCGTCGCCACTGCAGCTCATCCTTGTTGCAGGCGGCATTCTCGCTGGTCATCGCCTGTACGCGAGATTTGTTGCTGGCCTCCGTCTCACGGATAAGTTCCATGTCGCCCTGGAGTTCGTTGAGCCTCTGCCTCAATGCCTCCACCTCGGTACTGAGCTTGAGGTTCTGCTCCCGCGTCTCGTGGAGCAGGGCAGCCAGGCTGGAGTTCTCACTGAGTGCTCCACATCCACCGACGGCCAGAAGTTCACTATTACTCTTGAGCGCCGAGTAACGCAGCTGCAGGGTCTCCGCCACCAGCTTGTACTGGTCCCGTTCCACGCGGAACTGCTCCAGCTCCTGGCGCAGAATCCTCAGAGCCTCCACCTTGCTCTGCAGCTTCCTGTGCACCGCCGAGGTCTGCAAGGGTGGGTCAGACAAGTTACTTAGCTAGCTTGAGGGTGGTGCAGACTCACCTCCATATTGTACGCGGCCATATGCTGACCGAATCCATGATGAATTGACTCCTCGTCAAAGTCCATGACAAATGGTTCAGTTGGTTTTCCGTACGTCGAGCTTTCGTTGTTGACATTGACAGTGAATGGAAATTGGGGGCTGTCCGGAACCAGCTGTATCACAATTTCTCGGACTCCAAGGACTTCATTTGGCCAAACACACAGCTCGAGTCAATCAATTTTTACTTGCGCCTGCGCGGTACGCCCCATAACGTATGCTACAAATGTTTGCACCTCGATTCTTATCGATATGCTTCTTTAGCACTTATTTGAAAAATAATTTTAACTTTTAGGCAACGTTTATTTAAATATTTTTTAAAATCTAGTGAAAGTTTTGTTGTCAAAGATTTTTAAAATGTTGATTTTTTGTAATAAATACATAACATTTTTTACACTCTAATCGATTGACTTTAGATTAAAGATTAAAAATTGAATTCAATATAAATTTAGTTATATTATTTTATTCAGAAAGAGATAAATAGGGATTTTCGGGGATAGAGGTCAGATGGGACCTAACTATTTTATGCTCACTACAGGGCCTTTGACGCTCGCACATCGCACTCAGCACTTGTCTGCAAACTGTTTTTACATCTGAATTTGACGCTATTTTCAGGTCCAGCCTTTCAACCAGCCTTAAAATACATTTTACTGGAAAATAAACTAAATTAGCGATCTCTGCCACTGCAATAAGCAAATTTATACCTTTAAAAACAATCTCCTGGTGTTTATCCGGATCGGGATACAGCTTCATCGTCTTTTTAAGCTCCTGACCACCTTTCTGCCGATCCAAGTCTTTCCTGAGTAAGCTAAGCAAACTACTCCTTTTCCTGTGCAATTTCACCAAGTCCTGGTTTTTTTCATTCATTTGTGGAAAGATGTGCGACTTGCATTGCGTCCAACATATCTCTCTGATGTTGGTCACCTTGCAGGTCCTACGTAAATGACACCTCCTTCCACTAGAGCGATTTTTTTGACTTGGAATAGAATTAAGCTAAATTGGAATTCATTTCATGATTTCATCAAATCATAATTTCCTTACCCCATTTGCTTATCTTGGGCTTTATCTTCCAGAAGCGCCTTCATTTTTAGCTCGTTGTCCTGCAACCGTGCAATTAAACTTCGGTTGGTGGCCACCAGTTTCTTCATGCCATAAATATGGTCATTCAGCTTAAGTCTGTAAGTTTCTATTCTGTGCAATATATTTTCCGCATTGTCCAAGTGTTGATCAAAGGAATGAAGCTTTAGAGTAGATGGGTTCTCTATTGTTTCCACAATCATGCCGTTAGAGTGCATGATTATTTGATTATTTTTAGGATTTAGAATTTTAGGGGTACGACTACTTAAGTAGTAGGGAGAGATATAAGCTATTTACAAATTATATAGGCGATACCGAAGTTTATAGTCAAGAAATAAAATTAGGGCTTAGGATAAGGCTAAGAACTACGAATGATCTTCAGCGGCAGCTCATGGCATTTGCAATGGTGACCATTTTTCGCACCACGTTTGCATTGGTTCCATAGTATGGGTCCACGTCCTGTTTGCCCATGGTCACGTCGCACTCCATGCGAGTGGTGGTGGGCGCAACATAGTCCTCGCTGGCCGTGTCCATGGCGGAGGCGTGGAACTCCAGGCAGCGGCTGACCGTTAGAATCTCCTCCAGGTTAGACACCTTGATGCCGGCCCCGGGCATCACAACAAAGTCCCTGTGGTGCTTGGCTATCAGCTGCGCCAAGCAATCGACACCATCGGCTGCCGTGGGACGGAATCCACTGCTCAGCAGTCGTTTAAAGCCCAGTTCCCGCAGGAGCTGGACGTTCTCGTCCATTCGCTTCTGGTCGGTGAGATCAAAGGCACGGTGAAAGGTAACCGGTAGGCCACCCGACCCCAGCATCACCTGTCGGCACTGCTCCACATTGATGCTGCGATCCAGATTCAGGGATCCCCAAACGAATCCATCGGCGCCGTTTTCCCGCAACAAATCCATGTCCGCAATCACGGCGGACATCTCCTCGTCGCTGTAGACAAAGTCGGTGCCTCGACGCGGTCGTAGCATGCAGAAAATGGGGAGTGTAAGGGTTTCCTTCAGGGTTTTCAGAGTGCCAACAGTGGGTGTCAAGCCGCCTTCGCCCAAGGCCGAGCACAGCTCAATCCGGAATGCTCCGCCAGCCTCGGCGGCAAAAGCTGATTGTATGGAGTCCACGCACACCTCCAGCTTGATATCGCCGATATGGCCTGACATTTTGATTATCACTGATAAAAAGGATAAGTTTCAAATATAAACAAATCTAAACTACTTCAGCTGATGGTGGACCTAAGCCGATAGCAATCAGCTGATTCCACCCGGGCCATCACCAGTTACAATCGAAGCTGTCCCATAACGATATACAATTTGATGACAAACCAGTTCATTTCCAGTGTTCAGTAATTCGACAACACGAAAAAAACACTGTGCTCATTTTGTTGTGAACAATTTTTGTTAATTTTTTAATTTGATTTGCGAGGGTCGTGCGAGCGGAGCAACGGACATCGCACGGAAGTGGAATCGGAACCGGAATCCTGCAGCATGCGCCAAGACACATAGGCAGCAGTAGAAGACCAAGCGCACTTGGAGTTACCTAGAAATGACAATGGGCGAGCCAACCACGTCTCTCGTTCTGCCCGTCATACTGCGGCCCATTTTCTCCCAGGTAGGTGAAACGGAATCCGAGTCTAAACCGAACCCTTCAGCCCCGCCAGATTCGGGTCTGTTGCGTAAACCCTTGCCCTAGGTACTCGCGCTTGTAATCACTTTACCCATTTACTTGCAGCTGGAGCGACGCGACGTTGGCGCTGCCCAATCTCTGCGCTCCGCCATTCTCAAGTCGGAGCAGAATAATCCGGGCTTCTGCTATGACCTCGTGGCCACCATTGTGCGACGGGCCGATCTGAACGTAAACCTAAACGAGGCCGTGCTCCGATTGCAGGGCAACATCACGGAAGCGGACCGTAAGTAGCCACGCCAACACCTGAGTTTCAGTTTCCCGCAAACAACACCAACTCTCTATTCCCCCCTTTCATAGTCAATGAATACCGCTTGACGCGCACGGAGGAGCCCTTCCAGGAGCTAAACCGAAAGTCCGTGGCACTCAAGGTTATTCTCAGCCGCATACCCGACGAGATAAACGACAGGAAGACTTTCCTGGAGACCATCAAGTAAGGACATACTAACATAACGTAAAGTTAGATAAAGCACTATGGGTTTAAGAAGTTTTATCAAATTTAATCAAAGAGTAGAAGAACAAAGCTAAATTTATCAAATTTAATCAAAGAGTAGAAGAACCAAGCTAAATTTATCTTTTAAACTGTATTGAATTTTAAAGGTTAATACATACTTTTAGCTTACTATGAAGATGATAAATACATACAGCTTTGAGTTACAAAAGTTCTTAAATACTTAATGCCTGATTAATTAAATTTCGTTTAACTTCACAGGGAAATCGCCAGCGCCATAAAGAAACTGCTCGATGTGGTCAACGAAATCGGATCGTTCATACCGGGCGTTACGGGCAAGCAGGCAGTGGAGCAGCGCAAGAAGGAGTTTGTCAAATATTCCAAGAAGTTCAGCACAACGCTAAAAGAGTACTTCAAGGAAGGACAGTAAGTTTCAACCAGTTGCGGCTACATTCTTACTATTTACATGGGTGTTATCACACGATACGCGTCGAAGCCAAGATAGCCGGTTTCTTTAATCGGCTCATATCTGGTTTCTTATCGTTTCGGGCCAAGCGTATGGATGATGTCATGCCGTTGGCGTTCCGGGTATTGTTTGGTTTACCATTTTGCGGCGGAGATTTTCTGGGCGGGGGTCTAGCGACATACCCCCCTAGTTTAAATTGTAAATCACATCCAAATTGCTTCGATTAGGCTTTGATGGCTATTAAAGTTGACCTTTTTGCCTAATCGGTTACAAATTGTATCATTAGTTTACCATTTTGCATCAAGGAGTCCACCCAATGGCTAACCAATTACTATTTATTTTGTTCTATTTTCAGACCGAATGCAGTATTCATAAGTGCACTTTTTCTAATACGGCAAACGAATCAAATAATGCTGACAGTTAAGAGTAAATGCGAGTAGAAAATTAAATCCTTTAATTATGGCAAATTTTAGTGGCATTTTAATTTTACGTTTTAATAACCATTTAACCACACACAAATCAAATAAACCCAAAAGAGAACACACACTTAAATATCCAATCGCCCGATACAGCCCAAGTTAAATGTTTGATCGTAAATGAAAATCTGTTGTAACTAAAAATAGGCATAATTTACATCGTAAATATGTATAACAAATAATCGGACACTAAATTCTGCGAGGCCTAAGCATTGTAATTAACTAGTGAGCAAATATTTATCGAGAGATGTGTGCAAATGTTTCATTATCATTTACAATTTATTGTAAATAATTCATTCTTTTTCTGTTAACAACAACATCGGCTAGTTTGTTTTTGTTTAGGAGAGAGCGCCTACGAATAAATTTAAAATTAGTGAAAAAACGAAACAGGAAATGTATGTACTACGGGGAGAATAAAAACAAAAACGGAAGACACTTAAATTTTTAACTGTTTTTAATTGTTAGAGTTTGAAATTTAAACACTATAAATAATAATCATTTACTTAATGATATGTTCGATTTGAGAAATGCAGAAGCGAAAAACATTAGTAGCCGGCAGCACTATCAACAGGATGGAAAAAGAAATTATTTTATTTAAAAAATGTTACATGAAAAACAAACACTAAAACAAAAAAAAAGCAACAAACTCATAATGTAGACATAGCGAAAGCAAAACGACAAATAAATGTATTTATATTCCAAACTGAAAACGTTTTGTTATATTATTTACGGGAGAACTAAGCTTCGATATATTGTATTTAATTTGATAAATATCAGTTTCTGATAATCAAAAAATAGCTATTTTACTTCTTGAAACTTGCAGGAATTGAATATAGTAAGATTATTATTATTGTTAATGTCCCAACCATTTGCTCTTTCCTTGGTGCCCTCGAAATCTCTAGCTAATTCGTTTCATGGTTCAACGCCTTCATTAAATAAAAAATTATTAAACCTCCCTTTCTTTAAACTATACTGGTTCGATTAGAAATTGGGTTCCAGTTTGACAACTGCGAGAGAGGTTTGTCTATGTGAAGTCAAAATTGATCTGATCTTGCCATTTTATCTTAGTGAATATGAATAGTAATTATTTTTTTGATATTTTAAAACGGATGTTAGGGTTTTTAAGACAATGAGATATGGAAGGGATGTTAAGGACTTTTTGAATAGATAACAAGAAAGGAAAGCTAACTTCGGGCGGAGCCGAAGTTGAAATACCCTTGCAGAATATTCTGCAAATTATATTCTCCAAAATTATTCATATGATGCGTTCTTAATTCTCATAAAAAATCCCAACTTCCTAACTTTAAAAACACCAAAGTTACGGCATTTCCAATCGTTCAGTTATGTATATGGCAGCTATAGAATATAGTCGGCCGATCCTTATGAAATTTGATATGTCGGATTGATTGGGCAAAAATAAAACCCATAGAAAATCCCAACTTCCTAACTTAACAAACACTAAAGTTATGGCATTTCCGATCAATCAGTTATATGGCAGCTATAGAATATAGTCGGCCGATCCTTATGAAATTTGATATGTCGGATTGATTGGGCAAAAATAAAACCCATAGAAAATCCCAACTTCCTAACTTAACAAACACTAAAGTTATGGCATTTCGATCAATCAGTTATATGACAGCTATAGGATATAGTCGGCCGATCCTTATGAAATTTGGTACGTCGGATTGATTGGCCAAATATAATACCCATGAGAGTCCCAACTTCCTAACTTAACAAACAGCAGAGTTATGGCATTTCCGATCAATCAGTTATATGACAGCTATAGGATATAGTCGGCCGATCCTTATGAAATTTGGTACGTCGGATTGATTGGCCAAATATAATACCCATAGAGAGTCCCAACTTCCTAACTTAACAAACAGCAGAGTTATGGCATTTCCGATCAATCAGTTATATGGCAGCTATAGGATATAGTCGGCCGATCCCGGCCGTTCCGACTTATATACTGCGTGCAAAGGAAATAAGGGTGTGTGCAAAGTTTCAATTCGATATCTTTAAAACTGAGAGACTAGTTCGCGTAGAAACAGACAGACGGACAGACAGACGGACAGACGGACAGACGGACAGACGGACGGACGGACAGACGGACAGACGGACAGACGGACATGGCTATATCAACTCAGGAGGTGATCCTGATCAAGAATATATATACTTTATAGGGTCGGAGATGTCTCCTTCACTGCGTTGCACACTTTTGACCAAAATTATAATACCCTCTGCAAGGGTATAATGAATAAATTACAGAACATATATTTCCAAAGGCAAAATTCCATTGCATGTTTTGGGAAACCTTAATAGAAGATTGCGAAACCTCTTGGATTTAATCAACACATGGGCTTAACAGAAAAAAGCTCTGTTGTTGGATAACAGCGGAAAGTAATAGTAAACCGTAGCTAACAGCGCCAGAGCGGAAACTGTGCCACTTGCAACCCCAAAGGACCGCGAGAGCGCGAGAAAATTACCCGTTTTTCAGTGTCATTCCGCAGAAAAATCGATTCCCCGCACACTGGCCACCACTGGGTACTGGGTTCTGGGTACTGGGCCACTCCGCTCTGGCACACTGAGCATCGAGCTGGCAGTTGGGTAGAAATCAGAGTACAAACCAGCCGAGCAGCGCGACCGAGATGACCCACTTTTCGGTTTTCGCACTGAGACCCAACTGCTACCCACAGAAAGTGGACAACTAGGCGGAGTTTTTTCTATATAGCAGTAGCATATATAGGCAACCGATCGTGTTTTTCGGATATTATGTACAGCCTACGTAGCCTAGTGTAAACTCTATGCATTTATGTGAATTTCCCAGCGCAAACGTGGAAGAGGAAAACCTGAGGCGACCTGAAAAAGCAGCAGCAGTAGCAGCAGCAGCGAGCAAGAAGCAGAAGCACAAGCAGCAAAAAAGGTTCGCAACCCGTTAAATCCCCACGAAAAATTAAAAACCAGTGCTTCCGAAATCCAAATTAAATTCGCAATCCAAAAAAAAAGTGAAAAAATCGTGAGACAAATACTTTTTTTTGCGCAAGCTAAAAAAAAGAGCCGTTATGCGAGCGAGTGAGCTTACGAAAAATTTCGCTGTACACCAAATGTTTTCCCAACAGCACCGCTGCTGCGTGAAAATTCAATTTTCTCGCTAACAACGAAAAACTCGGCGCGAGTGCAGTGAAAGACCCAAAAGATATAATTCCGGGAAAAAATGGTGGGCCAGTGAAAAGTAAAAGTGTAAGCATATCGATGGAGGAAGGAAAAAAAAAGAACAACCAACGTAAAACTACACTCCCACACACGTATACTCATACACATACATATAGTCACCCACATGCTGGTGCATATACAATATGCAAATGCGGGTAATCGCTCTAATACCAAGGCAAACTAAAAGCCTGAATGAAATCGAAATTACACAAAAATGCATAAATAAAATAACTGATATAAGAAAATAGGCGAAATCAACTGCATTGGGGCATAAAACGGCGCGCACACACACACACCTACACAGAGAAACAAAAAGAGCGAGAGGCAAGTAAGTAAAGTAGATGTAAATGTAAATGGCCAGCGAAACTGGAGCAGCACCAATACCAATCCAAGTGAAATAACGGCAGGAGCAGCATGTGTCGCATTCGCGCGTGTGTGTGTGCCTGTGAGCGTTTCATATTCATAAGCTTCCAGCAGAAGAAAAGTCCCACTTTTTGGCTCTGGGGCGGTTTTCACACTTTTCACCCAGCCTGCGCAACAACAGTGTTAAAGTTGTTTGCTGCTGCGTGCGTAACACGGATATTACATACATCCATATACACAAACATCCAAGAGCGGGCATACGGTTACCTTCTCCGGTTCGGAGTTTTCTGAATGTGTGGGTGTAAACTACCTCTCGTGCCCCTTGCTCATGATTGGCGTTTAATTCTCTGCTCTTCTTCCTATTTGTTTATATTTATTGTCCGCTACTCTCAGTTTCCGATGCAATGATCTAAAGTCACGCGTTGAATGCCGGGACAACGGTGCGGGTACTTAACCCAACTCGATCGATACAAATAAAGGGTGCCTACAAAAACAAAAACAAATACATATATTTTCTTAAGGTTCTGGAAAATTTAATCTTCGTGTTGCCCTGATTCCATAAATCAAGCTTATAAATATTTAAAGTTTTTTTTATATTCATTAGTTTTTATATAAAGGAGTCTTAAAAAAGCGATTGGCTGATTTTTGAGACATATTTGTATATCTTTCTCTAAGACATGCCAATAATATATGTCTTTTAAGGTAACAAAAATAAATATTGGGACTTAAGATATCACAATTTTCAATCCACAAAATTAGCTTAGGGACAAATTCATATTAGTAGTTTCTTAAGTTAATATTACTTAAGACAATGTTAATTTTAGTCAAAGTCTATAAATATGGGTTTTCATATTATCTTACTATTAAACTTTTGTATACACATGTTACTAGAATCCTTAAAAACAGAGATAATATCGTTGAACAAACAAGCATATTAGTATCAAACGGTTTTTAAATGTAGGATTATAATTGACAGATTTTTAAAAACATTTTTATTTACTTGATGATTTTAAATTATTATCCAAAGGGAAACTGTGAAAGTCATGCAATTGAAAAAATACTAGGAATCATCATACTTTAAAATACCTTAAATTCAAAGGAATCATCCTAAGAGGAATGGAATTTTTTTTGCTAAGGATTAATCGTTGAAATTGGCCAATTTTGACATATGGCAATCATTCAATAATTTATATGCTGGGCTACCAGCCAAGCTGCGACCATGAGATGTCCACTGGCGGGGAAACCTCCCCTCCCACTTCCTATTTCCCGGTTCAACCACCACCCCATCCCATAACTGTGCTATGGTTTTTCTATAGTATTTGTGGGCCAGAAGCGATGAAATTCGTGTCCCGGTGGCTGTGTGTGTGCAGCTTGTTATAAATAGGCGAGATAGTTTTTGTTCTCGTGTTCTGGTTCCGCTTTTTTCCTTGGCTCTGCGATTGAGGTCATGCCAACAGCAGGATAATGAACTTTTCCAACATCTTAAATGTAATTGCTTGACTTTAAAAAGTTTCTGTTCTCAGTGTTATTTTTAGAACTTGCCACTCGTCATAGGCCCGAGTACTTTGACGGTCCTAAGTGCGACTGTTTATGCATGTAATTGTTGGCAATGGCTCTTGGCTCTTGGCTTCCTTGGCTGTAATGGCTGCAATTAGAAGCATTTAATTGTTATGTGCTTGACTCGGGCCAAGTGTGCGAGCATTCAATTAATTGAACGACCACTCATTAAGGCATTGAGTCGCAGGCAAGAGTGCTTTTAAACTTTCTCCGATCTTGACTCGAGAATATGCAGTAAATATTAGCTTTGGACTGCAAACTTTTTCATTTTCGATGACTTTGTCAAGGCAACCGACGCCAGATGCTAATTAATTGCTTTTCTTCGCAAAACTTTTCCGCCAACATACAAGGTAGATATTGCCATTTTGCAGTCTTAATTTTTGTTTGTTTGGTTTTTTTGGTCGGGTCTCTGGCAACTTAATTTTGGAGTAAATCAAAGTTGGCGCGGTAAAACTGAAAAGTGCAACAAAGTTTTTAAATGAGTTTGTGGTAGTTTCAATGCAAACAAAAGTTGTGCAAACTCATTCTCTCTTGTCTCCAATTTTTGCACTTTTCAGCCACGGAAAGTGCCGAATATTGTTTTAATTACGAATTTTTGCATATTTCACTTGCTGCCTGATATTTGTATATGAAATTACGCATACGCCACGCTGTGCGAAAATTAAGATACTGGGGTGGCACCAATTTTCCTTTCCTCTAGTTAGATAACGTGCCTCATTTCCGAGTGAATGGGAATTTTCCATTTAATTTACTCCAATGGCCGCAACGACTTTGGTCAGAATGTGGGTTAATAGAGTGTAAAGCAGCGCCAGGCCACAACCCAGTTTCGGGTGGTTTGGTGGATTCCTCCAGACCTCCTGAGAGGCTGCCTGGTGCGCAGTCTACGGCTCGGGCTAATCTGAACTTTAAGGACTCATTAAAATTTCAAGCCTCCTCTTAGCGGCGACAGACATCAATGTCTTCTTCTGCTCGGAGCACGCACTGAGTCTGTGTTAAATGTTTAATTGTTAACTAGATAGCTTCATTTCCCTCTACCACTTAAAGTAAATACATGCCTATTAATTACAGTTTAAATGTTCATCATTATTCTGTTTTGATACTCTGAAAGTGGTTTATAAATCAGTTTAAAGAAATACGGGCTAATTGAAATACAGTATTTATGTATCTGAGATAGACTTAAGAATAAAAAGTCAGGAGTGTATGAAATTTAAAATTAAACCTATTTTAGTAATATAAATTTAATCCGATGGATGACTTTGAATTTCTAATTTTCCTAAGTATTTAGTGGCTGATGGAGACTAAAATGATGATTTGGTATGTTAATGGCTTGACAAAATGGACCTTTAAGAGGATAATTAATTGATGGTGGCTTTATTTTTTTACTGTGTTTGAGAGGCTGGCAAACAAGTCGCCTGTGACGTAGGCTGCTGTCGCTGTGTGCGTGCGTGTATGCGGGTGTGTGTGTGGGTGTGTGTGTGCGGAGTGTGTGTGGAGATAAATGGTGCCAAGCACTGCTCGAGCCCCGAAAGTGTGCGGCAAACGGTGGGGTGCTTAAAATAGTCACCGACAGGCACAGACAGACACTAGCTCTGGTTGGCCGGCGGTGGGCTATGGGAACCTGAGAGGAGTCGCAAGTGGATAGGGCTGCTGTTGTGTTTAAAGACAAACAAGGAAATGACAGCGGCCGGATAGCAATCTAGGGATACTGCCGGACAAAGGACACGCCATATATAAGAAAAGAACTGAGCAAAAACACACATTTGTACACAGAAACAAATAAGATTAATTCCGCAACAACACAAGCAAAAAATATTACGAATTTCTATATGAATTTCTATATTCTATATGATGTTGCCACAGTGTAAATCACTGTATTAGTAGAGGTAGTAGTATTTAATGAAATATTTTGTATTTTGTTTCATATTTTTAGGCACCTAGAAAAAAACATATATCCTTAGTAATTTGTGTACTTCCTTACACTCAAAATATAATATTAGATAAAATATTTTATACTCTATTTAAGGGCGCTGTAATTTTGTAGCCAACTTTGAAAGTTTAAAAGATTTGATTGAGTTTTCTTTCGGTGTGCTTTTACTGCTCACATCACAAAGGCCTTTCGCCCACATCTACTTCAATTGCGAAATGCTTGCAATGCGCTTCATCATAATTAAAAAATCCTGCGGCCCACATGCTTACCCACACAAGTTCAGGCACACCCACACACACACAGAGCAAACATGGCCACACTGACTGTTAATGTTAACAGTTGAAAGTTAACAGTACCAGCTCTGCCAACGTTTCGTGTCCTTTGCACATGCGCCAACTCTCTTCCATCGCGTCTCTCTGAAGGGACATTTTCTCCCTGGCTCTCTCGTAGCTTCTATAGCCTACTCTCTCGCACAGTTACACACGGATATCTCTGTCGCACACCCAAAAAATAAAGTAGACCCATTAACAGTGGCAAAGTAACAGTAACAGTAGTAGGGCAAAAGTGCTTCTACTTGTTGTTGCTGTTGTTGCAGTCGTAACGCACACAGACACACACACACACGCATAGTGCATAACAGCAACTAGTGGCTGTGCTTTTGCCATCGCTTTTCTTTTCGCTTTCCCCAGTTCGCATTTCCCATTTCCCTCTCACATTCACATCCAAGTCGAGCTGCACTGCAGTTGTGTCCGTGAGTACTTAATATTTATGGTGTGTAGTGTATATTGTATAGTGCTTAGCGCAAAGTGAAATGACAGGACATCAAGCGGCTATGATTGTCAGTTACTGAGATAATTATTGTGATTGTGGGGCGCCTGAAAAAAAATCTAACCATCCTCACGCGACTTTTAAGCGATTTGCGTGGGAAAAGTGTGCGTAATAAATTTCTACATAGATTGTTTGTATGCTTACTTTCGTGGAATTTTTAAGCTTAATTTGTGGTACAAATTGTTTGTACAAGGCAAAGTTTTCTATAGATAAAAGCTCCCAATATCTTAAAGTTTTTGTAATAGGTTAATTGAAGTTTTCAATAACAGCAGTAATTATTTATACGAAATTTTCTATATCTCCATGAACACCCCAACTAAAAATTCTTTGCGGTACTATGCTGTTCTCTTTGTCTGTAAGATTGTTTGACTTTAAGTTTGTAACAGAATTATAGAAGTTCATCAGCATGCAGGTGTATATCCAATATCAGTGCAACAAGGTGCTCATCCGCCTTTTTGAAATCGCCATTTAAACGTTGCAGTGGGCAGTGCCTGGAGCCGGAGGGGCGTATTGCAAATGCCAAAGACTTCCGTTCGGCTCCGGCCAGATGCTGTCATGCTACCGCCCACTAGGGCGGGGCTCCGCCAACACCAATGCCAAACGGAAAGCCAACAGCAACAGCAACACAAACAGCAGCCACAACAACGCAATGGCAGCATCATCATCATCAGCACTGGATAAACGCTGTCATAGCTTTTAAATGTCAGGCAGCCCAGCCATCGGTCCCCATAAACAGTGGCATTGACAGCCCACAGGAGTGGGAGGTGCAGTGGGCGGTGGGTGGTCGCTTTCCAATGCAGGCGAGCTTTGATGTATTAACAACAATTTATCGATGCAGCGCAGCTCCGGTAAATGGATTTCAATTTAGTATATCCTGCACCAAATGGCTGAATTAAGTTTTTAGTTATGGAAAGCGCAAATAACTATATTTGCAACGCCTTTCGCCCTCTTCTTTTTGCATTTCCTCCATCGAATCGATGTTGATAACCATATCTGGTCTTGCCGCCGTCTAGACAAACTGGCGCCTTCCATTGTCTCAGAGGCAAGGGTGGCGTATGAGTAATGCAACTGACTTTAAATGCTTTCGGTGGCGTATGCGTAATGTTTTGTCTGGCTCAGTTGATCTGTGTGCTGGGAAGCAAACTGGAAAAGCATTCTCATTTCATCATTAAAAGCGAAATAGATAACAAATAATTTTAATTATTGTGCTGACTAATTACACCGATTGCATAAATTCATCTGTTGGCATTGCGACAATGCAAATTGAGAGATTGCACAGCTGCCGGGTGGAGATAAGCATTCAAATGAGCAGCCTGCCCAATCTCAGCCTTTGTAGGCTGTGCGTGAACAATAAATACGGTCAGGCAGGCAATTAACCCAAAGTTCAAAGTTCGCCACACACCAGAAGGACACGTGCGTGCCGCTCGTGGACAAAAGCCAGGCAGCTGACCTATTTCCACACTCGCCAGGCCCCATGAATAAATAAGCAAGAGTGCCAAGTGAAGGATAATAAAAACAGCAACTATTTATAGGAGCCAAGTGTAGTCCTGTCTCAGCGGCAGTTCGGCCATTCGGCTTGCTGCAGATTTACTGGCCCGGCCCCATTCTGATGAGCGATTATCGTTCCCATTGCAGTCGTCCGAGGGGCAGCCACAGCATGCCGTACGAGTCGATGCACCACCATCAGTCGGCGGCCGCTGCCGTGGCCGCTGGCACCGCCCCCAACGGAATGCTGGACGCCCTCAGCCTCCAGCTGCGCGATGCGGAGATGCGGCGCACGGAGATCGAGCGGGCGCATCAGGTGAGTGTCCTTATTAAGCTTCTAATTGCTATCCAAACAGAAAACATTTACTGTTTATATGTACAATCAAATCGATCGTACAACTCAAAAAATTTAACCAAAAGATCTTTCAGTCTGATGGATAAATGCCTAACGAGCACATGCTATTTCCATGATTTAAATATCCATTTAAGATTCAATAAATAAATATAGCAAAAAAATAGAGCGGCCATTTTAAACGTAATTTTATAGCACTAGCTGTTATTAAAGTGCTTCAAAAAATATGATTTTAAATATTGTAATTAGCTTTGTATTAGCTTTGTATTCTTTTGTAAATTATATTTTCAATGAATACTTCAACGGATCTAATTATATTTTGAAAATGTTATATTTTCCACATAGGAAACCCTGGCACAAATACGCAATCTAAGCGGAAGCGCACGTCCCGACGCCGAAGCGGTGGAGAACTTGCAGTCGAGAGCCCGGGAACTGGAAAAGAAGGTGACTATATAATCCAAATGAAATATATCTTAATGCCACTAATCCATTTGCCACTAGGTTGCGCTGGAAAATGTGCGCTGCGAGGAGCTGCAAATCGAACTGACCTCGGCCCTGAAGGCCAAGCAGGCATCCCGCTCGGTCTGCTCCGGAATGGGCAGTATGTCGTCCGGAGCCGGCGCAACCATTCCTACATCGGCTAGTAGCTCCACCGTCACTTGGGCACCGACAATCAGTCACCAGGACCAAGGCTCCGAGATTGATATCATAATGGCCAAGATTGAGCAGGTACAAACATAGTAGTAAATTCTTTGGTTTTCCTCTTATACAGCCTCCAAGTTATCTATCAAATCAGTTTTTTTTCTCAAGCCACAAAGACTATAGAAACAATCAGTATAAAATGTTATTTAGATATTTATGAAAGTGATAATGTTGTTTAGAAACAGCAACAAGTAATTGGCAGGAAACAGTATACAGAAAGTGTGGCTTCGAATAAATTATATTTCGGTTGGGGAATTCGCTGACTGTCGCTATCTAAAGTAACAGCAAATTCCCATCCCGAACTATAATTTATTTGGCAGTTGAAGGCCCAACATCAAGTCTAGTTAAACCATCGCAAAAAGGCAATATTTAATGGGGCAATATGTGTAAAGTTTGAATATTTGCGGTGATATGCCTATTCCGCCTGAATGGGCGCCAGATCCGTGGGATTTTCGGCCAGAGCTTCCTCGATGAAGCGGCTGACCTCAAACTGACTGACCAGCGAGCTGGTTGAGGAGCAATCGGCATCGTTCATGTTGCCCGGCGAGAGGCAGGATAGAAAGCTCTCCAGACTGCTGATGCTATTCGTCATGGAGGCGTCTGGATCTGTGGAGTCGCTCGGCTCGAACTGGGTGCTGCTCTCGCTGGAGCCGAGGGATCCCTGGTGGAAAAGCTGGTCGGCGCTGCTGATCTGCAGTTGTCGGCGCATCTGTTCATTTTCGCCGATTAACTGACGGATTATGCCCTGGTTCTCGTCACTGGTGCGATCCTCCAGCTCGGCGGTGACCTTCATCACCTCCACCATGTGCTCGATCCGGGCGTCCTGCTCCTTGACCACCTGCGCCAGGCCGGCCATGTAGCGCTCCCTCAGCTGGTAGCTATCGATGAACATGTCGCCCTCACAGTGGCGCCGGTACTTGTCCATGATCAGCTCGATGCCGTGGTGGAACTCGTCGGCGGTCTCTTTAAGCTCCACATTGTCGCGAAGCATCTGCATCTGTTCCTCGTCGTTGTTGTTCATTGCCAGATGCTTCATCAGCTGCTCCTCGCGGAACTTGCGACAGTTGGCCAGATCCTGGTCCACCTTCTCGGCGTCGATCAGCAGCTCATCGCTCCTGATCTCCAGTTTGCCCAAATAGTCGGCCATGTCCTTGGCCTTCTTGACTAGTGTGCCCCCAGGTCCAGGGATCTTAAGACCGTCCATCCTCACAAGCCGATCGGGATGTTTGGATCGCTAACGATGAATTTGGAATTTCTTTTTCGATTAAAAATCTATTCCTTTGGACTTGTCAAGGCCGGTTTAGGAAAGAACCAACCGCTACTGAGGAAGAGCCTACTAAAATTAATTTTAGATATTGTAACATTTAGGGTTGTCACATGTCGTAATGCTAAATACTTATCTGATATATATATGTCATTACTATTTCTAATGAAGGCCTAAATACGAAGTAACTCATTATCAGCAATCTTTATAAAAAATAATATTATATTATCTTAATTTCTATGTAAACTAAAGCATTTGTTACCCCATTTTGTTACAGGATAATCGCGTGCTGGCCGAGCTGGAACAGCCTCGCACCTCAGCCAGTGCCAGCATGTCAGTTCCGCCCAGTTCCATGTTGAGCACGGTAAATAGCGAATTTAGAACCATATCAAAGAGTGGTGAGTACTGCAACGGAGCCCCTAATCCTTTGGTGGAACTTAAACACATTTAACTTTCAGAACTCGAAGAAGAACTGAACCGTTACAAAAGGGCCGTTCTAGGAGGTGGCGGTGGCGGGGGCGGCATTTCGGCCCTGTCCTCCGGCTATTCGAGCCTGCCGCACTCGCTGGCCTCCACGCTGCCCAATGGAGGGGCCAGCACCAGCCTGAGCGGCACCAGCCTTGGCTCGCACAGCGTGGCCGCCGCTGCTGCCGCCGCAGGAGCGGGGGGCGTGGCCGGGGGCGGGGGCGGATGCGGCGGAACGGGCGGCCTATCATCCATATCGGCCCTGGTGCCCAACTCAATCAGCGGCATATCCTCGAGTCTGAGCAGTCATGCCATTCAATCGATGCAGTACGGATCCGGACAGACGTCCGTGGAGAAGCTGCTGAGCGGAACTAGTGGAATCACTGGCATTCCACCCTTGCCGGTAAATATTCACACGATGAAGGCTATGCCGACGGCATTAAGTCAGGTAAACCAGCTATTTTCAATCGCAATGAACTACGAACAACAGCAACCACAGCAATTTTCGCTGCCGATCGATTTGCTTTCAAGCTTGCCACATCTAGCCAATGCTATGCGTTCATACGTTATATGTACATTCGATCCGTTTTAGTATCCAAATAGCATAGCATATAGTTCGTTGATCGTCGCTGCTGCAGCCACCGGCCGTCTGTGTAAAGCTCACACATTGCGTTTTGTTGTAGTCTCATTACTGGTGAAAATAAACATCTACATACAGAGCCACCCACTGAATAAACACCCTCACATGACACGATATCACACACACCCATTTCAGACTAGATCGTTTGCGTATCTGTATTCGATTTGTAATTGCCTTTGTATAATTTAAATCGCTTTCGCTGGCATGCTAGTAATTTCATCACTTACGCCCTTCAATCACTTGTATTATGATAGTACATCAAGGACAGTTTTCAAATCCTTAATGAATATGTCATTAATATAATTCCTCATAAACATAATTGTAAAACACTGTATAATTAGCCATGTATTTAGATCAAAACTCAGATACTTATTTAATATCTTTCGAACTTTTAAGAAATTCTAATTCAAATTTGTATGCTTAAATTCAAAGAAACTTTTTTTGTGAAAACTTAAATACCTTAATTAGAATTTCGAAAGTTCCTGAAATATTAAACTGCGTGTACACATGCATTTGCTGCATATACAGACATACAAACATGCATACTAAGTATATTTATTTTAAAGGAGTTACATTTGAAAGCTTTCCGTTTCTTGTTGATTAACGTTTTTGATGGTGATGATTGGATGCTAGCCGTGCTGCATAGCCATGAAACCTCGCTTGGAAACGGCTTCAGTTCATTGCAGAAACATTAGCCAATAACTCATGACCAGCCGAAAATCACCACCAACATGTTCAGTTGTTCATGCATAGATGTCCATTTAAGATGTTCTTCTAGATGCGTTTCCCAATACAATCGCAGCTGAATAAACGTGTATCTGTGATCTCTCTTTCCGTTTTATGTGCTTTCTCTGTCTTCCCTTTCTCTCTCTCTCTCTCTCTCTTACCTATTCTCCGTACTTAATGATGACTCGATCTATTTTCCCTGGACCATAACTCCGATTATGATCTGAAATATGTCAATCAATCGATCTTTATATGTATGTCTGCATCTGTATCTGTGTGTGTGTGTGTGTGAAATCCTATGTTTGTGTAACGACACCTGTACAAAAACCAAAACACACCACAAATAATACCCTGTAAATTCTAAAAAAAACCAAAACCGAAAATTCCAAATTCCACACACATAATACAACAAAAAAAACACACACAAACGGCAATTGAAATTGAAACCGAATTGAATTCGAATCGAATCGAGAAGCGCGGAACAATACAACTGTACAATTTGCAGAGCACAACCATGCCCCTCCTGTCACTCAACTCGCATAACCTGCCGCCCGCCGGCTCGACCAGCTACTCGGCCTTGGGCGCCGGCGGCGGCTCCTCGCTGACGCACCCCACCATGGCCAATCTGGGCCTGCTGGACACCGGCGCCCTGCTGGGTACCGCCGGTTTGGGCGGCCTGGGCGTGGGACCCGGTGTCGGTGGCATCACCGGAGCCACCTCGCTGTACGGATTGAGCGGCGGTGGAACGGCCGGCGGACTGGGCAGCTCCTATGGTCCACCGTTCCTGGACGTCGCCTCGAGCGCCTCGTATCCGTTTACGGCCGCCGCCCTGCGACAGGCGTCCAAGATGAAGATGCTGGACGAGATCGACATACCGTTGGCGCGGTACAACCGCAGCTCGCCCTGCTCACCCATACCGCCCAGCAACTGGGGACTGGACGAGTTCACCGACGGCCTCAGCGTCTCCATGATGCACAATCGCGGCGGCTTGGCATTGGGTGCCCTTGATTTGGACAGTGAGTTTCATAGGATGAACGCTTCTGGTAGTAGCATTAATACCTATTTCTATCCACAGCCCGCAATCATGGCTTGAATGGAGCCAGCGAACCGCAGGTTGATATGCTGGATATTCCCGGAAAGGGCCGCTGCTGTGTGTTCATAGCCCGCTTTCCCTACGATCCTCCAGAGTAAGTACCAGGAGTTGCTTATTTAATAACAATTAAAGCCATTCCCCTATTGCATAAAGATACGAAGGTAGTTCTTGGGGATAATCTTTTCATATATGTAGTATCATTCCTCTATTGCTAACTTTTCAGTATTAATTTCGTTTAATCAATACAGTCTGAAATTATTACCTTATTAATGGGTTAAAATTGTCAAAAAATTTGTATTAAAGATTCTTACATTGAAAACGTATTTGATTATAATCAACTAAATTACTTCATCCGAATTAAATTGCTTTAATATAGCATGCATGTTCTCTCCTAAAAGTATGCAATAAATCGTAAGTCGTATACGTGATTTTTTAATATAATCGATCAACTAGTCGTATACGTGATTTTTTTAAAAATATATTAGATACATTACTCTTATGATCCTATAATTTGAAATAGCAAAATGTCTAACTTCCATAGTTTGAACTTCCATAACTCAAAATACCTAATAGTCCAAGAGGTTTTGTTGGCAATAAAGGATATAAAATTAATTATTTATATTTGACATTAAATATATGTTGGTTATGGATGTTCAACTGTATTCACTTTCTAGCACCTATAGAACTAGAATGCATTTTGTTTTGTGCGGTTGTTACTCTTAACTTCATAGCTCTATTACAAACTACAATAACTAAACGATTTTCCTTATGCGTATCCCTTAAACGATCTTCCCAATGGTTGTATGATATACCGAACCCGTTTCAAGAACATGCCAGATTAACCCTTGTTATTTTCAGTGTTCATAATGAATTCCTTTCCATGCCTTGCAGGGAGGCTGAGGGCGAGCTCTCCCTGTGCGCCGGCGACTATCTGCTGGTGTGGACCAGCGGGGAGCCCCAAGGTGGCTACCTGGATGCGGAGCTGTTGGACGGGCGACGCGGCCTGGTGCCGGCGTCCTTTGTGCAGCGCTTAGTAGGTGGGTGGCGCTCCTTAAACACCTCTCGATTTGAGTATATCCCAAATAGAGCCCGCTGCTAACCTCCACCTCTGTACTTGCTAGGCGACGACCTCCTGGAGTTCCACCAGGCGGTGCTGTCGACGCTGCGCGATGCCGAGGACGGGTCCGGGTCGTTGCAGTGCGACACCACATCGCTGCCCTCCTTGCCGCCGCACAACCCATTGCTCACACACACCCACGAGGACCTGGCACGTTTGAGTGAGACGCACACCGATCTGGAGCACGACCAGGACGACATCAGCGACAACGGTAACTATTCCCGGTCCCCCCTTTTCCGCCCTTTCGGCCCCGTCAAGTTTAATCTTTTTTGGTTTTTGTGGCGATCTTCGAATGCGTCGCCGTGCATGGCATGAATATGTGAGCATTACTCCAGATCCTTCACCCCCAACCCCCGTCTTAATCCGCCGTAGAGGCCTTGCTAGTAGTCCGCTTAGAAACGCGTCCCTGGGTCAATCTCAGCTGGCTAATGACACACTTCTTGCTCCTCCCCGCAGTTCCAGCACCCAAGCACTTGACGCTGGAACGGCAGCTGAACAAGAGCGTGCTCATTGGCTGGTCGCCGCCGGAGCCAGTGGGCTACAACCTCATCGACAGCTACCACGTCTACGTGGACGGCGTGCTCAAGGTCACCGTGAAGGCCAACGAACGCACACGCGCGCTAATCGAGGGCGTGGACTCCACGCGGGTGAGATCCGCTTCCTAATCTGGATTAGAGGTCGTTGTAAAATCAAGAATAGGCTTTTGATACTAACAGATCAGCGGCATCCTTAGATCCAGTCTTCAAGTTTGAAGATCGATTGATTACGAATGAACCGTCTTTAAACAAAATTTCGGCATTTTGTTTTTAGACGATTTGTTGGATTTTAATACCGCTCCTACACTTTCCCTAATTTTTGCATGTTTCTAGTAAATTACTAAATTATTCTAAATAATATAGTATAATATTAATTACGTTTTTTTTTATCTTAATCCATAAAACAATTTCTAATTTATGTCGATAATGCAGTATTAGCAAACCCAAATAAGCTCTAATTTTCACATATAAAGTTTTTTTTATATTTTACAAGAACAGAACTTTTTAAACTTACGGATTAAAGACCATATCTCACACTTTATTGGAACTACACAAATTAAATTTAAATTTTTTAAAGAAATTAAATTATTTCGGTATGTAATATCTGGCAAGTTGTATTTAAAGTGATAGAATGTCTGATTTTAATTTGTGTCAAGAAAACCAAATAATTAGAGAAACGGTGTCCAAATCGGATGGGAACTTTAATTTTATTCTTGATTTTATGACGCATTTTCCCCTTAACTTTTCCCTCTACATGAATGAGCTAACTTATATCTGATATATCCCCTCAGCCGCATCGCATCAGCGTGCGGAGCGTGACCCAAAACCGGCAGACCTCGAGGGACGCCGCCTGCACGATGATCATCGGGCGGGACACCGCCCACTTGGGCCCCTCGGCGGTGCGCGCCTCGCACATAACGTGTTCCTCGGCGGTCATCTCGTGGCTGCCGGCCAACTCCAACCACCAGCACGTGGTGTGTGTGAACAATGTGGAGGTGCGCACCGTCAAGCCGGGCATGTACAGGCACACGATCACCGGCTTGGCGCCGAGCACCCAATACCGGGTGACCGTGCGGGCCAAGCACCTGCGGGCCGTGGGCCAACATGCGGCCAATGTGGGCCAGCCGGGAGGCGCGGGCAGGCCGGGACAGGAGGAGGCGCCCGGGGCGTACGCCGATTTCCGCACCCTGACCAAGGGCCTGCCTGATCCGCCGCAGGAGATCCAGCTAGAGGCCGGCCCGCAGGACGGTACCATTCTGGTGACATGGCAGCCGGTTAACAGGCCCACCTCGACGGGGCCTGTAACCGGCTATGCTGTGTACGCCGATGGTAAGAAGGTCACCGACATCAACTCGCCCACCGGCGACCACGCCCTCATCGACATCGGCAAGCTGGGCGTCTTCAATCCGCGCGCCGTCACCATCCGCACCAAGTCACGCGATTCCCAGTCGGCGGACAGCGCGCCCATCTTGATACCCAGTGAGTACAGAATTCAAGTCATCTTGGCCCTGACTCTGATTATTTTCACTAAAAATCAAGAGTTGCTTTTAAAATTGTTTTGTACAAAATTAAAATCCCATTACATTAGTTTCATAAATTCTCTAGTTTGAACTAATTAAATTAACCAAGTCGTAGATTTAATTGTCTATAACTATAGTTTCTATTTGGTATTTTCAAAATATGTTAAAATTAGTTTGTTGTTCAACATCTATTCATTTCGTCTGAGTATATGATATGTCATATTTCTATCAATAGAAATGGAAGTAATGAAAGATACAAGGTGCTAAAAGAAAGATCTACTGTACTGAACTAGTGAATTGGATTAAAATTTAATAAACATTTTCCTTGTGCCTCCGCAGATACTGTGCGCAATGCCGTCGCACGGAGGGTGCCAAACCAGATGGGCATGGGTCCGCAGTTGCCGCAGGGACCGCACGGGATGCAGCAGCAGATGGGCGTGATGACCGGCCAGCCGGGGCAACCGGGCCAGCAGGGTCAGCACATGATGGGTCAGCAGGACCACGGCCAGTACGATCCCAACCAGATGCAGCAGCAGGGGCATGCAGCCGCAGCCGGGTCAGCCGGGCCACCAGGTGAGTGACCGGCGAAGGTGCGACGCCTTGGAGTCCGCCCACGCGTACACTGTAAATAATGTTCTGTGAACTCGTTTCGTTTTATTATTTCGAAGCAATTGGTTAAGAACTCTTCTAAATTCTGTTGTATCTATACCTCGAAGTCAACACACCATCGAAGAATGTACATAAGTTATTCTCCCGATCTGAATGCTAGTCACACAAAAGAAAACCTTCAAATCTCTATCCATTGCTTGTAAAACCCGCGCACCATCAGAAAAAAGATTGAATCGGAGAACTCCCAAGATCACGCTTCCCTATATAAATACTCCATTGCATCGATTCTTTTCTCAACCCCCTACTTCTATCTCTCTCTCTCTCTTTAAGAGTTTAATGTTGACCTTCATTTTCTTTAACATTTACCTTTTCCTTGTACCTTCTTTCTCTCTGTTTATCCTCCTATATCTTTTGGACTGCCTTTAATTTCATATACTTTCCTACTACTTTCGGTCGATTTGTTTTGCAAATGAACCTATTATATACATACACTGAGAGAAATTGTTGAGACAATCGCACAAAATTCACACAAATTTCCCATGTCAAAGAACTGCGAGACGGTTTAGTCCCCGATCTTTGTGATAAGAACCATAGCAATTGAATTGAGACCTTTTCCCACCCAAAAGAACTTGTATGTATGTAAAGTTACTCCTTTTTGGTTTATTATAATTTAGTTTACCTTTCTCTCATTCAGTTTAATGAGATATGCCAGAGTATGCCACATTTGCTAGAATCTTATGAGTTATTTTTTCGGTTTTTGGGTTTTTAGTTCGTTCGAGTATAGTTCACAATTAGCATGTCTTGAACTGCAGCAGCAATTTGCAATTACCAAATAACAATAAAATATATACCTAAGATTTTGAACTTTGTTGAGTTGTTCAGACTTAAACTAGAGTTTTAACTAAGTATTGAGCGGAAATGCCGACAATTGTCTTAAGGAGAACGCAATGCAACGAACAATATTAACAATTTAAACAAAACAAGTACATATTCATTTTCATTATATGAAACCAAAACTGAAATCGTACACCTCGATACCGACAAACAGCCCGACGGAGGCTCCGGCTTGTTAGGTGGCCTGCTCGGTGGCCTCTTCTCGAAACCCACACAGACTCAAGTGAACCAGAATGTAAGTTTTACCCACAACATCTCTCGCATATTACACACACCTCGCCACACACCACACTAGTCATAAGTATCTGTAACACTTTGCGTACAAGTATCTAGATTCTAGACATATCTTAAGTGCTCGATGCATACTTATATTTGGTTAGCTTAGCTTAAAATTTCGCTTATAACGATAGCTGAAAACTGGATAATTGAGTTTGTAAATTGAAGGAAAATGAAGTATATGACAGCCTTTGGTTTTGTTTAAGTTTCTTTGTAGTTTTTTCAGTTTGATTTTATTCTAAGTATATAAGTAATTGCCTTTGGGGAAGAAATTTGAATATTTTGGCTGGCCTGTAAGTACTACAAAAAGTCTGAAAGATTGGAAAAAGATTTAAGTAATTAAGGGTATAAATTGCATGACTATCTTTGGACATACACTGTGTAATTTTAGAAGGATCGAATAACTACTTTAGACTTATAGATTCGACGCAGATTCAAACATTTGCAAATCCTTGTCGACTATCTGTTCAAGTGATAACTATATATAACTATACTACTGCTTGAACTGTCCGTAAATCTTCTCTTGATCTATGTAAAATACCCCACAATCTATACATATGTAAATACGTATGTAAATGCGCAGCCTATGCTAGAAACATGTGTAAACACCCACACAAGCCACAAGCCTTAAGATACCTCAACAGCTACCCAGATTCCACCCACAATGAAACTCCAAACTCGAATCCGTGCTTTATTACTTCCGATGACATCCTAACCCCTCAGTACATACTCGTATAGCTTCGTACTCGACTATCAGCTATAGATCTTTGGCTTTTCAGTTCCTAAATGTATTTAGATCGTAATGCTCCATCAACACACACTAAACATAGACATACACATACAGCTTTCGTACTTTACTTCCTTAGTTGTCTAAAGAGAAAAACGCTAAAGCAAACCAGCTAAACGCAGACGCCTCCACTTTGCTAAACGAAAACCTCTCTAAAGACAATGTGAATGAAAAACAGAGTACAAATTAATAATTGCAACACCCCCAAAAAAAAAGAGTCCAAAAACTAACGCTAACAAAATTTTAAATTCATTCAAATTGATTTAAATTCCTGCGATCGATCGACACAACCCAGGGCTATCAACCAGGGGCACCAGGAGCGCAGCGGGGCATGGTTCCGATTCCGGGAAGGGCGCAGAACCCACAGCAACAGCAACAGCAGCAGCAGCCCTACGGACCCCAGGGTCCCATGGGCGGGGCACGCTTTCGAGGACCAGTTCCGGGCCAGCTGAACATGCAGGGCCAGCAGATGCAGGGTCAAATGCAAGGTCAGATGCCGGGCCAGATGCCGGGTCAAATGCCGGGCCAGATGCCGGGTCAAATGCCTGGTCAGATGCCAGGACAAATGCCTGGTCAGATGCCGGGTCAGATGCCGGGTCAGATGCCGGGTCAAATGCCTGGTCAAATGCCCGGCCAGATGCCTGGCCAGATGATGGGACCACGAGGACCGCTCAACCAGCAACAGCAGCAGCAGATGCAACAGGGCCAGCAGCCAGGACAACAGCAGACGCAACCCGGCCAGGCGGGACAAGCGGGCCAGATGCCCGGGGCCCAGAAGAAACCCCGCTACTTTGTGGCCATGTTCGACTACGACCCATCCACGATGAGTCCCAATCCCGATGGCTGCGACGAAGAGCTGCCCTTCCAGGAGGGCGACACGATCAAGGTAAGCCCGCTGATCCCCAACACACCCAATCCACACAGAACCACCAAGACACTTTCCAGTCGCAGCAGCAGCAGCAGCAGCAGCCTCTCAGAGCAACCAGCCGTGGTGAGCCCGCTCCGATCCGATCCGATCCGATCCGTAAACCCAATCGAAGATGCAAATTGGATGCAATGGCGACCGATTTATGTCCAGAATTGGCTGCGCTTGCTTGTTGCGCTAATTGAATGAATCAGTGCATGTTTTTCCTTCGCCCCCCAACTCTTTACACTCCCGACTCAGTACCACATCAGACTCAGATTCAGTACCACATCAGAATCAGAATCAGAATCAGATTTGTTGAGATTAACCCCTTCGAACTGACCAGCCCCACAACTATCTAACCAAACAGTACTCTATAATCCACTATGTAGACGTTGTTCTCTCTTTTAATAGTTCCATAAATACTCTTTAAGTTAGTGTTATGCACTCAATACACTTAACAGCTATAATAATCACTACTTTCTGATTATCGTTGGCCATTGCTAATAACTGAATGTTCGGGGTCGCCCCTGCAATCTCCCTTGTCCCACCTAGGTATTTGGTGATAAGGACGCGGATGGCTTCTACTGGGGCGAGCTGCGCGGTCGCAGGGGCTATGTGCCGCACAACATGGTCTCCGAGGTGGAGGACACGGCAGCTGCACTGACGGCCGGTGGCCAGATGGCCGGTCAGATGGGCCAGGGTCAGGGTCAGGGAGCTGGCGTGGGCATGGGCGTGGGCGTGGGCGGTACCGCCCAGGTGATGCCCGGCCAGGGTGCTCCGCAGCAGAGCATGCGCAACGTGAGCCGCGACCGCTGGGGCGATATCTATGCCAATATGCCGGTGAAGCGGATGATCGCGCTCTACGACTACGATCCCCAGGAGCTAAGTCCCAATGTGGATGCCGAGGTAAGTCTATTTATTTGATTTGTTTATAGTTTGAGTTTTGTTTTTCCTTTGGATTGCCTTCTTTAGCGCCGGGAAAGTCAGGCTGGTGGTGGTCTTATGGGTGGTCTTTTTAGCAGCCTATTGCCGGGCTTCAACGCAAATGTTGTGGCCCCCATGGCGAACGAAGTGAGTCGCATACTTTAGGCAGGGTTCAGGAAACTGAGAACTTAATTATTGCTATTAGCGTTTCATGCCCTTGAAATTTACTAATAAGTAGATGGGATATCAATATTTAATGAAACCTATCCAAAAAAGGCTCACGTTGCGTATGAGTAATTTTAAAAAACATGGTTTTTTCTCGAAACCGTTTTCAAAGGTGCTAGGATACCCCAAAAACATTTATATTATGAGATGAGATTACATTTTCGAAACCTAACCCAAATAAGCTCACGGTGCGTATGCGTAATTTTGTATTTAACATGGTTTCTATGATCGAAGATGGATAAATTCTCGAAATAGTTTTTAAAGGCTTTTAAATTGCTATCTAGAATTAATGTAAGTGCTAAGACACCCCAACATTTACTAATTAATAAAATAAATATTACCACAATTTTAATTTGGGGAAGTTTAAATCATTTTGAAAAAGAACTGAAAATCAACCATGAATCAATTGATAGCAGATTTCACTAATGCTTGTTTTAATTTCAAACGATGATTTGGAATGTTATCTGCTGCATCTAACACTTGTTGTCATCTCTTCTCCCCTTCACAGCAGGTGGAATTATGTTTCAAGACGGGCGAAATCATACTCGTGTACGGTGATATGGATGAAGACGGTTTCTACATGGGCGAGCTGGACGGCGTGCGCGGCCTGGTGCCGTCGAACTTCCTGGCGGACGCGCCCGACCAGTACAACAACCAGATGGGTCCGGGCGGAGTGGCCGGCAGAGGCGGGCTGAGCCAGAGGGGCAGGGGTCAGGGGCCAGGAGCGAGGGGTCCGCCGCCCCCGCCACGTGACAACATGATGCCCGGAATGGGCGGGCGCGGCCAGCCGGGCAAAAGTAAGTAGGCTTTGTGCAGATCGAGATGCCAGTGGACTTTCGCATTTTTCGTTTTCGTTCTCTTGCGTTCTTTTTCGTTCGAATTGAATACGAATTAACCAGTGATCAGTGATCGAGTGATACTGAAAGCCGATTCGAAAAACTATTACGGGCTTACAAGAGTTTCATTTTCACGTTTTCGGTTTCTTTTCGGTTGATTCATTTTCAAAAAAAAAAAAATCTGAAAGCCAATACTACAAAATAATACAAAACATGTACTTTAATCTCGAAAGCACTTTATAAGATGAATAACTATGCAGGTTCTTCCAGACTACATAAACAATTCCACCAGCGGGATAATATATACTATACTATAGCAATCCATTTCTGTTACGATACCCCAATGTTAATTTGTTTTTCGTTTATGTTTACCAAACGATATATATTACAAATCAGAGAACACAGAGAATATTTTCACTCCTTTTCTCTTTCTGTCTTAACTCTCTATCGCAAAATTTTCAAGTGAAACAAAAAACAGTTACAAGTTGAATACTAATTCTAATTTTGAACGCCGCTAATTTGATTTCTATTACGATTCCGAGCGATCTTTTGTACAACTCTTTTCTCCCAAAATTTTTTTCTTAATATTTAATGCGATTTTTGTTAATGTACAAATTAAATAATTTCCAGCACCAATCAGTTCGATATTTCCAACTTATATATAAATAAATATTTCCTTCTTTTTTTTGTACGATTTTTGTTTGGATTCCAATGATATATTTCTAATCCAATAAAAATATACAATAGATAGTTGTTGTTCTTGTTGTTGTACACACAAAATATAACGTATTTTTCAAGCATTATATAATACATAATCATTGATTAATCATCTATCATCCCGTAATGAAGATATCGCCTAAAGATATCAGTGTCATTAAATCATGATCATTTCATCTATCGCCCTACCTTTGTATATAACTCCTCACTTAGCTTTCTTTAACTTGTCTGTACCGATTTTTTGTTTAATTTTTTCTTTTTGGTATCCTGTCTCTCCTGTCTTGCGTGCCTTTTTCTAGCCGTGTAAAGTTATAGATGGTCTCTTGCATGTTACTTAACTAAAGTATGTCTGAAAACGTTTTGTTCTTTTTTGTTCACTTGTTTCCGTTTGGTTATTTTGTATTGAAGCAATTGTTTGCCTTAACGATACGAATTACTTGCACCTGATTGCCGAATGAATTGAAATGCCTAGTTGATCACCACCGTGCCATAGATCACAAGTCAACCTCTGAATGTGCCTTGAACCGAAGAAGAAGTAGTGCTAATGTGAAAAGTCACCCAGAATGCCCTTATCCACTGATGGAGACGAAGCCAGAGATTAGTGGTGGCCAGTGACAGGACATATCCGATCGAACTAGGGAACTTCGAGTACAGCAGTATGGTACTTATGAACCTCTTGAGACCCGGATATCCAAATCCCCTATATATCCCCAAGATCGTTAAACGAGTACGAGTATCTGCTTTTCGAATCAAATATTTCTTTTAGCGTTGTTTCCTCTCGTTGATTTTGGATTTTCTGTTCGTTTTTCGTTGACTTCTTTCCTTCTGGTTTTCTGAATGTTGGTCTTGTTTGTTTGCCAATTAGCTTCTTCGATATATATTTGATATTTGTTCATTTTTGTTCAAGATATAACAACAAAAACAACAACAGCATCAGCAAGGGCTCCAAGCACCAAATCCAAAATATATAAATTCTCAAATAAATACGAGCAGTATTTTGTATTTAATGTACATTTTATATTGTATAATACTTAACTTAAATTTAAATTACCCATTTCTATATAACTACTTATATACAACGCCATATGTACTAAGCCGATTAAGTGCCCGTCCAAATGCTATATAACTTATATATATATAAAATATTTTGTAAACTGCATTCAAAAGCTTGAGCAAATGCAACCAAAGAACCGAGTTCTGAACATAATTCAGAAACCCCAAGAAGCTCCCAATCGGGGGACAAATAGGGCTATAAAAGAAGGTAATATTTAATAAAATTTTAATCTACTTACGTCTGGACCAATAACCACAATCAAATCAAATGCAATCATTTAACTCAACTATCTATCTCTCTCACTTTTTACTAATCCGATTCGATCTATATCCTTTTTGGCGCCTTTTCCTCTCGTTTCAATTATGTCTTTGCGCAAATCAAATTTTTAACATAACATTTTCGAAAAGCCTTTCGTATATTTGGAAGTGATGTGAGACCTTTGGGTCTATTGACCAGTTTTATTTAACCCTCTCATTTTGAGTTGTCCATTGATTTGTTCGTGAACTGCGGTGAATTATATAGAACAAAGATTTTTTGATTTACCCCACCCGTGCAGAGATGAGTAAATATATATCCAATCTATCCAACCAACATTAATCATAGTTTTCGAACTTAGGCAGCTCCGAACTATTTGCAAATTGTACGCGACTAAATTCAAGATTTCGATTGGTTTTCATTTGATTTTCGATGCCTAAGTTTGACCTAAGTTTGGATTACGATCTTTTCCGTTTTGACTACTACAACTTCTTTCAAATAATTTTTTGTAATGGTCTGCTGTGGTAAATGTGAAGTCTTTATGTTATATTCGTTGCTATAGATGCTCGCCCTGCTTCCCCTACACTGTTAGACAACACGGGCCATCCTGCCCCCGATCACCAAACGCAGGTAAATACTCTTTCTCTTTTGTTTCCTTTTGTTTTGATATATCGAACGTATGAAAAGAAAGAAAAAGATATACAATATTTTCATTTGTTTGTTTGTGAAAATAAATGCTAAAGCTAATCTAAAGAAAAGAGTTAAGAATACGTCAAATATAACCACAACTGTTCACCTAATACCTTATACCTAATACCCAACAAAAGCTGCAACCTACTACTACCATATTATTATTGCTACAACAGTTACAACTACTACAACAGTTACCTATCCCTCTACCTGTACCTGTACCTGTACCTGTACCTTTTACCTGTACCTCTGCCTTCACTTACTATCTCTGTCACTCATTATTTTTCGGTTCCGATTCTCGGCCAAGCCAAAAACCCATTTAATAGAACCCGGAAACAACGTATTATCCCGACACTCAGACAGAAGAGGAACACGCCATCTCTTTTCTTTGACATACTGCTATCGCTTTCCTGCACACGCGCCAGCTGTGTTGTGCGGACTCTTTCACACTCGTCATTTCTCGACTCGATCGTCCATTGTTCCGTCCTCTTTTCTCTTTCTATGTCTATAGCTACTACGCATACTCCTTATCTCACTGTGTCTATTTGTATCCCCATTCAAACCCCGATTCAAACGCTTTCAGTACAGTACTTGAACATTCCTTTTAACGATACCAATCAACCGATTTTTATATACCTATATATATATATATATATAGTACATATGTATAGCTAGCAACATGTTTATCTTGTAGTTAACATCCAAAGACAATAACGACATTATAAATACAAACATTCAAACAAATAAGCAAGAGACTCGTCCGTGTAAAGGTTATCCCAAGATCGTTGAGCATTCAAAGCCTGCAAATGCCGCACTTCATGTTGGTGTAATATATTCGTAAACGAACTCAGAATAAAGCTAATCAACAGATCATGAATGTGTATAGACTGTATATATAATCTGTCAAGGAACTTTAACCAATATCAGCAACAATTTCCACAGCAACAATCATTCACATCGATTACTCTTATGTTTGTTCTTTACTTGTTTTATATACATTTCAAATATGTGTTTTTCTATTTAAAATTTCACTGCTTTTTTATTTCTGTGAAATGGTTTAAGTTTATTTTTACAATACTTACTCAGCTTACAGACTTACTAATCTTTCTAGAAATAAAATATGCCACAAAATTTGGCATATTATAAGTTCAATTCTTAATATTCTGCCGTTTGCTCAATTTAAGCTAATGGATGGGTGAAACTACACAAAATTGTTGCGTGTAGTTAAGGTTCAGGCAATTAATTGCCTTAATTTAAATTATTTTTTTCGATAGCAATGGAAACATTATCATAACCACAATAAAATGGTTTGACCTGCTTAATAATTTGCAGGCTGGCCTTAGATTCGAATTATGCTAGTTATAACTGCTTTAAAATTAGCTTGGAGAGCAAACAAAACGTATTCCGGAAAACAAGATAATTAGCAAAACAAAATGTGTACAAATCTATTCACACAGTATCCGAAACGCCTTATCTTAGAATCGCCAAATACCAGATACCATATGCCAGATACAAAATACACACTCAAGTAAACGTATTGCTGATAAGATGTAATACATACATACCTATAAATATATATATATATATCTATATATGAATAAATTTTTGTTTTTTTTACTGGTATACGCTACTAATTATATTAATTAATTGCTACTACTACTATATGGAATATTGGATGTAATGTGTACAAATTTCTATGTGATTCACTGTATGTGTAATTCCTTGAGTTTTTGGTTTCGTCAGTTGCGTTTTAGTTTTTCTCCCCGCCTTTAGTTAAATCCAAAATGTATTTGCTTTTGATTACTATCAACATTTCCCTCATATTATTTCCTCTGGCTCACCTTCGTCCACTATGATTTCCACAATAGATTTGCATTTAGCTTTTACTTTAAACAATGATCAAACACCGATGAAAAAATAGCCACATATTGACTCAAAATAACAGATTTAATTTGGTTTGTTAAGTTCATCAACACGATCTCATTCCGGATGATAAGTATCCGCTGAATATTTATGATTTCGATGATTGCCTAGACACCTTCACAAAACACGACCTCCGACATAACTGCCCACTTCTTAGTGACTGGCAAACCACTCCTCATCAAGGTAGTGTAAATAAATAGAGCTTTAGAACTATAGAAGTCCGATCCACAGCGGGGACTTCGAGAGTCCTTCGGCACTGTCTGAAATCTGCTGTCAGAATGCGTATATTAAAGAGTTTTTCGAACTTTTTTTCTTTTTGCCATGCAAGTTCTTTTGTTCTCCTTTGGCCTTAGGCCCTTTCAATTTTCAGTTTAAAAACTATTGAGAAACGTTGCTAGTTCTACATATTTTTTAGTTTTGTTCTAACCAACGGATGTGTATAAAAAATCAAATCACGTAATGCTACTGTTACTCGTTTCAATTGAGGCCTGAAATCAAGCCTTTCTGCTTGGAGTCCATCGATTGGATCCAGGCTGAGCACTATGTTTCATCTAGCGAGGATCCACTGAGGATCCGGTTCGGTTTTTGACTAGCCTCTTTTCGTAGTTAACGAACGTAGTTGCCATTACTAACACAACCAAAACATCTCAAGTAACTCGGCGACAAATGGCCGAGGACCTCGCTAAACTAACCAATTACCCCGGCTAACGTACTTGAGAGAGCATTGAAAGAAATCCATGAAAATATTAAGAAACCCCCATAAATATACGTACCATATATATATATATACTTAACAATTAGTTTGCCATTCGTTTAATGCGCCCACTGCCTGATTGGAAGCCCAACTAACATGTGTTTTGTGGTCCTTGGACCAACGCCACCTTGCAGGGGATGATCGGTCGCGTTGGTAATGTCGGCCTGCAGCAGCAACAGCAGCAGCAGCAACTCCAACAGCAGCAGCAGCAGCAGCAGCAGTACGGTCAGCAACAGACGCAGATGGGACAGCAGCAGCAGCAACAACAGCAAATGGGACAACCTGGAATGATGGGTCAGCAGATGGGCCAGCAGATGGGACAGATGGGCCAAATGGGACAGATGGGTCAGATGGGCCAAATGGGTCAGCAGCAGCAACAGCAGCCCCCGGTGACGACACAGGCGCCGACGGGCGGCCTCTTCTCCGGCGCGACTAGCCTGCTCTCTGGTGCTACCTCGGCTGCCACCGGTGGTCTATTTGGGTCGAAGCAACCGCCCAAGACGGATCCAATGCAACCACCCGGTGGTGTGCAGCCAGCGCAGCAACAAGCAAACGCCTTCGGTGCCCAACAGCCCGGAATGGGCATGCAGCAGGGGATGCAGCAAGGAATGCAGTCCGGAATGCAACCCGGAATGCAGGCGGGCATGCAGCCCGGCATGCAACCCGGCATGCAACCCGGAATGCAACCCGGCATGCAACCCGGAATGCAGCCCGGAATGCAGCAGCAGCCACAACAAGTGCCACCGCAAGCCCAGGCTCCGCCTCAAGGACCGGGCGCCGGATTGCTGGGCGGGCTCAAGGGAATCGCGGCAGCGGCGCCCGGCGGCGATGTCCTATCGAAAGGCAAAGACCTCTTCGGGAAATTCGGGTTCGGCTTTGGCAAATAACCCCGGTCATTCTATAGGGTCCTGTTATATTATTCGTAGATTAGACTTATTATTACTATTATGATTATGATTATTGCTATTGATTACGATTACTAAGCTAATATATACATATAAAAAAGAAAAAAAAACACAGAGGAGGAAAAGTAGGCAGACAGACAAACCAATGCTAAAGTTAAAACCCATACCCGGTCCGCTGTGGGCCAATGCGTATGTTGTTGTTGATATGATATGATATGACTAATAGTACTAATGGTAATATTTTTTATTAATTAAATTGATAGAAATATTATGAGTGACCGACAGACAACAGCAGCATCGGTCGCACAGTCGGGACAGAAACAAAGCCACAAGCCCAGATAAATTGTTGTAAAATTATTTAACAAATTGCCTGCCGGTTTAGGTGACTGCATCTCGATAAAGAATCCACTTACCCACTAAAGGATAAAGCTCTATAATACAAGACCAGGTGGATTATCCACCTGCAGCCACACCCAGACACTCACACACACACACACACACACAGACGCAATACACACTCACATAGATACTGAACACACACACATATATTATACAAATACAAATTCAAGTAAAGGAGGAGAAATATATTATATACATACATTATATTTACAATTATTTGTTAACGCACATTGTTAAATTTGCTACTGTTGCTGACCAGTTTATAAATAAAAACCAAAAGAAAGGAGGAGAAGATAAGAGAAGATAAAGCAAACACATAAGGTAAACTAAACCGAACATAAACATAAACATACATATACATATATTATATGTATATATTTAAAGTATATTAAAAACTAAATTGAGATACACTAAAATTACATTTATAAATCAAAACACAACCGAATGTTGAGCAATGTCAGACAAGCGGAAAGACGCAGAACAAAAATACATACATTAAAGTATATAAATAAATCGATATGGTACATATTTACATATATTCGCATATACTAAATACGACTTCGCATTCAAGCCAACCTCCAATCGGGCGCATTTCCAAGACAAGGCGACCTTGACTTCCAGTCCAGCACAAGAAGAGAACGTTCCCCTTTTCCAATCCAGTGATAGCCTCAGCCAAATCCCAAGTCCCCAAAAACCCCAAAACCCCAAAAACCAGCCTTCGAATGCTCGACTTAAATTTCTATTCTACGCCCCACTTCTTTCAGTGTTTGATGTCCATAGAAGCCATATGCGATAAATATCAGTGTAACTTAAAGCAAACCAAAGACCAAGAGAGATCTACTCCTACATACATATATGGGATACCCAATGGCAAATACAAATATAATGTACTAAGCACAAGATCGTAGCGTTAGACCCAGGAGACATGTTCACTAAATTCAGCAAGGAGTCCTTTTCACACTTCCTTTAGCAACTTAAGCCGCCCCTTGCTACTACTTCCTATCGCTATCTACCTAAAACCTATCCAACTACACTCTTTCGATCGTTATTTTAATACTACCTACTACCGATAGTTAGTTACTTGCATACGCCGCATACGACTACTTCTGATTCTCTCTCTTTCTGGGGGAACTTTGCTTTAATCCGGTTCGGGAAAATATAGTCAACTGTTTCTTAATGTTTGAAAATTGCTTTAACTCAGCCCTCATACACTCAGCATACACAAACAAATACATTGCGTACCTCTTGCTTTACGAAAATACAAACATTCAAGAAATGGAAAGTATAAAGATAACAAAATATATTAATGACAAAATTTACCAAACAAATATATTAAACAAGGCATATTTAAAGAGCGCATAGAGTTGCATATGTACATGTGCTTGGCCGGCAAAAACAAAAATTGTGAGCAAATGATTACTTTAGACACACACTTACCACACACAGGACACATAGAAACACAGCAGTTAAAGTCAACACTGTAAATTGTAAACTGGCAAATAGGGCAGAATTATAGATATCGGAATTAGCCCGGAAATGTTGAGGCGGATGGAGAAGGACTTACCGAAATCGAAACAAGCGTTAACTTTTCCCACGTAAATGATTTAAATCTAACAATCAAGTCACTGTATTATTCAGCCACATCGGGTAGACAATTACAATCTACAAGCCTAACTTCGGCGTCCACCGAAGCCGGAAAGCCGCCGCGACCGGAATAGATATCGCATCCGGAATGCGGGGGCGGACCGGAAACACACAGATGCAGACAGAAGGACACACAGATACACTCTATAATCATTTACTAGACACCTATACAACTATACAACAGTTTATTTCCTCGGAAACAAAGCGAACAATATAGAATAAATGAAAGTAAATTCCCATTAAACACACTGGCAAACAATGATAATGGCAAAGAGTACTATGCAATATGAAATGGATAAACAAAGCAAAATGAAAACCAACTAAATTGTTATACTGTATTATTATACTTTTTCTATAAATTATAATTTCCTTATTGAACGAGAAAAAGCGAAAAAATAATAATTAAACAACAATTTCAAAGAAAAAGCAACCGGCATTTCAATTGATTTAATGAGGCGTCAATTGAGTTGAGAGCAATTCTGCGGCATTACTCATACGACACGTATGCCATTCTATCTCTTTGAATGCCGCGGCACGAGGCATGCTTTATGGACTCTTCAAGCACCTGTTTATCAACGATGTCAGAATACTTTCGGTTGGGTTATCTTGGTATATATTCATAGAAGAGTACTATATTTTAATAATGCATATAAGTATTTACAAAGTCGTTTAACTAATCCCCTAAATCTAAGTAATCAACTAACTGGTGCCGCCGCTCAGTTGCGCAATTTGCGTGCGAACGTCAAGCGGTAGCAGATCCGGAGATAATTCTCATGACGTCCGACAAAACCGGATCAAACAGACTGGAACGGACTGCTGGCATCAGATAGCAATGATTACAGCTTGGCCTCCGGCAAAAGCGCCTCCTTCTCGACCTGCAGATGGCTCGACAGCTGGCTGTCCTCCTGGCAGAAGCGCACATTGCTCATCACGGGCAGCATCTGCTGCACCTTCAGGCTCATGTTCTGCAGGACGAGCAGTATATCGTGGGCGGCCATATCCTTGGCCACTGAGATCAGCATCTCGCTGAAGGTGGCATCGAACAGCATGAATCGTGCGCAGTCGAGAACTACTGGGAACTCTTTGCAGGCGCCCATTAGTTCACTTCGCAATGCATCCACTCCACTGTAATAGACATCCGACTGGGGCACCACGTGGACATAGTACGTGGATTCATGCTGCGGGAAAGGCTTTCAATATTATTTAAATAATTTTTTTTAGAATTGGTTACCTTACCTGTTTCAGCGTGACCTCAAATTTCGGGTTACCCAAGCGCAGCAGAATGGACACCATACTAAGTACAATTCCAAATAGCAGGCCCAACTCCACGCCATACGCCAAACAGATGATCAAGGTACCCACCCAGCTGAAGAAGTCCTTCTTGTTGGTTTGCCAAAGCTCCTTGACCGGACTTAGATCAATCTGTTTGTAAGAAATCAATAAAATTATTAAAATAAGGAGTTTGGCTAAACTGAGTTCAAGAGTCGGCTTAGATTTCGTGTAGATTTATGCCAGCATACACAACAGGAGCCATTCAGGATCTTGAGCGTTGAATGTGTGACAAATATTTTAGCCAATTCTTTTTCTTAGTGTAGTAAAAAGTACCCACCATAAAGATGACCGCTGCGATGAGGACGGCAGACAACGAGGCTTTGGGAATGTACTGGAAGTACGGGGTCAGAATGCTCAGAGCGGAGAGCACTATCAATCCCGTGTAGATTCCAGCCATTGGCGTTCGAACTCCGGAAGCCTGACTCACGGCCGAGCGGGTGAAAGCTCCGCAGGTGGGCATGGCACTGAAGAAGGAACCAGCTATGTTGCAGATACCCAAGGTGAGCATCTCCTGCGAGGCATCCAGATTGCCGTCTTTGACTGAAACACAATATACACAAAAATAGAGGCAAACCCTTTAAAACTCTAATATTACGCATACGCACCGAAGGCCTTGGCAATGGCCACGTTAGCGAGGACTGCCACAATTGGCACCACAACGATTCCGCTGCCCAGCTCATGAAGAATATCCGTGAAAACATAAGTTCGGTTCTGGTATTCGAAGGCAAAGGGCGGCAACTTGAACGTGGGCATGGCCGAGGAAACCTTTGCGGAAAGGGCAAAGGGCACCGCCTCAATTGAGCTCTTCCTCACCCAGATGAACACTATCAGCCCGGTGGTGAAGACAACCAGGGCATTGCGCGATATGCTGATGTACCACAGGATCTTCTTAAGACGGCGCGTGACAGCCGTGTCCTGCTTGAAATTCACCTGCGACAGAAGCTGAACAAGCCAAAAGATCACAAAAATTGGTCAATAAACCGATATTTTATTATAACAAAAGGGAACCTGTCTCTAGCTTATCGTCATGAGATATTAATTATCAAAATTATATTTTTAGTAAGAGTATTTTGGCAACCACGAAGTTTACTGACTTAAATTAAATAATGAAAATCAAATACAAAATATAAAAGCAAACGTAAGCTTATTGATTAGTTGTAATTGAAGCTAATTAATCAAATTATCAATTATTTTTTGGATAATCTTACTATAGTTAAAAGTATTTATATTTTGATAAAATTTAATAATTATATAATCATATTAAACTTACCCTCAGTAGGAGAGCAGCGCCACCATGCAGGCTATTCCCATTGTCGCATCGGTAGGACGAATGTTGGTGAAGAAGTCTGCTACCGAGGGAAATCCCTTCAGGCGAACCCCTAGAAGATTCTTGATCTGGGCAAACACCACGATCACCGCCGTGCCCGAGGTGAAAGCCTTCGTAACCGGAGACGGAATGAAGCTCACAATGAATCCCAGCTGGAACACTCCCATGGCCAGTTCCACCAAACCGGCGAGGAATGCCAGAACAATGACCACCTGCACTGGCTTACCCGCGCAGAATTGCAGTGTGAGAATGGCCATCAGGCTGGTGGGTCCGATGGAAACCTGTGGTATCGTGCCGAAAAACACATAGATGATGGATCCAATGAAGGCGGAGTACAGGCCGTACTCGGATGAGAGTCCGGCCAGGGCGGCGTAGGCAATACTCTGGGGAATAATGGTCAGACCCAAGGTGATCCCTGCAATCAAATCGGCAAAGGCCCGCTCCCGATCGTAGCTGGTAATCCAGCTGAGGAAGAAGAGACGTCGCACCAGCCAGTGGGCCTCCTTTGGCTTGGAGTACTTGCTGGCCACATCCAAGTCGACGGTGTGGACCTGGCCGTAATAGTCTTCGCCATTTTGAGCCGTGTACTTCTCTTTCTCCTCGCAACTGGCTGAAATCGAGACGAAATAACGATGCTCAGTGGGAGTTCGAGTCGGAAATAACTAAGCCGCGATTCATACGATCGTAAATGGTGGCCACTGTGGCCTGGTGATCCCCGGTAGCTTCTCCACTCCGGCGATTGCAACCACTATTGTTTCCCTTGGGCCACAGGCCGAACGTGTGCTTTCGCGGCCAACGCATTGTGTACTAATTTTCAGTTTCTGTTTCAGTTTCGCCAATGGCCAGGTACAATCGCTCTGCTAGCCGAAATTGTTTGATTTTGTCTGGGGGATTTTTAGCATTTTAATAATAAAACCGAACAGTCCGGCTTGTCCGCTGCCGAGCTGAGCCGAAAGCACAGTAAAAAAACAGCGCAAAACTTTAATTGTGTGAATTCGTAATTAAGCACACATGTATGTTTACGTACTCCCGCTCTGCCTGTGCTCGGTAATTTGTTTAAATAACTGAGATTCTTAACTGTTATTGAGCGGGAACTATGACTCTCCATATACCACTCAATTGTATAGCTTTATATGTATCTGACGGACTTCAAAACCCGTTTACATCTTCCTCAATCGCTCTTTATGTAAATCGCATTTAAAATCAATTTTTTACCCACTTTTTAATGGGTAAACAAAGCGAAACTCGAGTTGAGCCAAAATAAAATAAGTGATTAGGGCTTTTTAATAAAAATTCAGGGAAAGCGAATGAAAAAATTAGCACATTGAGGGCTACTCATATCGAAAACAAATCCGGATAGGAACAAATGCGTACTGAGACTGTTAGTCATATCTGAGTCTATAGCTCTAAATCAATAGTACAAGCCATTGATAGGTGTTACCTTTCACACGAATTGCGAATATGTCTGAATTACTTATCAATGCTATTGCCGTATCCACGCTAATAATAGATTTTCTATTTCAGAACAATTAGCAATTTCAGTTAAAGGGTTAAAATAATTATTATTATTTGTATTTGAAACATTTTCTTATGATTCCAAAATTTGTTTCATAAAATCATTTTCATTTATTTGGTTTCTTTACTCCAAGGGAGTCTACTTAAATATAATCTTCTCCAAATTAAACTCCAATATAGTCAAATAATTACTTCTTTTGTTTTGTCAGCCAATGTTAATATTTGTGGTTGACGGTTTGGCAAGTTAAATATTTTTTATACACGAGCTTTATCGGTCATGATGGGCGAAAAATGAAGCCCCAAATGAATGCTAATTTGCAACATCAGGCCAAAATTTTTGACAACTTGCGTCGACTATATCGCCAGCTGTTTTTGATGCTAATTAAAGCGGTAGATCGGCGGGTGGCATATATGACGGTTGTAAAATTGGCCAAGTAGTGTAAATGGAACTGCTATAAAGTGATCACGAGATGTACCATAAGTCACAGAAATTGCAAAGAATTTATATAACTGACAAATTTCTTTATTTCTATCCATGTGTAAAACAGCACTCAAAATGTCTTTTCACTTTTTACAAGAACCCAAAGGCATATAAGCCAAGAGTTCAAGTATTATCCTTACCATCAAAGGATAGTTTCTTTACAATTGACATGTTTCACGTATCCGCATAAGCTTTTAACTTAAAAATCGAAGGACATTCGGTAAAAGAAGCTTTGGAATATTTTCTACTGATTATCCTTTCCACTTGAGTGTGCCAAGTGCACCGCTTCGCAATCTAATGAAAACTGCCGAATAAGCGAATTTTTTAATGATAAATAAGTGGGCTCGGGCAGATTTTTCTGATAAACACGTAAAATGAAAAGAGTCAAGAAAAAGGCGACAAACAGTCCGCTTTTATTTTCAGCTCGAGATCAGTACAACAATGACATACTTAACGCGCATTCGGCAGGCAGATGGGCGAGCAAACATTGCAGAGGGTTGGGCGGTTGGATTTGGATCCGTCGGCCGGAGCACAAACGAATATATAACTGGAAGTGTCAACGGCACCGGTGCCAGAAACTACCGAGATATCGCTATCATGTCCCCGCACTCCAAGTGCGCAGTGGGGGAGATGGAGGCAGTGGCGATCTGGGATCCCAATGGATTGTCAACCAATGTCGTGTGGACTTCAAGTAATTTTCCACCTTTGGCTGCCGGTCAAGTGGCATTCCGAGCACCTCGATCGCTAAATGATGGACCAATATTTGGATTTTGTCTTAGACAGATCCAACGATCTCAAATAAATCAATCAAATATCAATATTATATTCAATGCGACGACACCTTGTGACAACCATTCTAAAGGGTTATTTTTAAAAGAATAAAAGTTAAATTTGAACATCAAAATAAAGTGCTCTATTAATATTTTCATATTGTCTTTATTTTTAAAGAATGCATTTATATATCATGTTTTCAGAAGTCATAAAATTAGCAATATTACTTTTTTTTGCACAATTTGTATAATTTATGATATTGGTATATTTTAATTTAATGCTTCGGTTTCCTGACATAATATAAACTTTGTTACCATATCATAAAATAATTTTTAAGTGACCAGAAGCCCATGATTATACATATCTCCGCCTCACAGATTCAGAAGGTGTTAACTAACCCAATGGGCGGTACAAAGACCCTCCGCTTGGCGTGTGGGACTGACAGATTTAGGGTTTCTGTATGTGTCGACCCCGCTAGGCTGTAAACGAGATTGCATCGTAATTAGTATATCTGATATGGGAGCTGGGGTACGACCACCTTATAAAAAAAGAATTCACTGACTTTGAAATGATTAAGCTGCCACCAGCTTTCTCGGAAAAGGAGTTTCTCGACGACCAAGGTCGTTGGGTGTCTAGCGCTTATCTGGACATGTGGTAAATATGCGGATGTTTTCTATTCTCTGGGACACCAAAGATAGCGAACTTTATTAATAGGTCCGCCCATATTTGTGAACTAGATTTGAGGCAAATATTTGAATAATCAAGCAGTTTAATAACAATCCAAAATACGTAATCTAAGAAAAAGTTCAAAACGCGCGCACAACGGCAGTGCCCAACTCTATTTCTAGTGTTTGATAGCGCCAGAGCAATCGATAGACTATCGTCAGGCCCAACGAAATCGAGTGTCCAGGCGATAACCATTCGATACCGAACTCTGTGGCTGCACACACGCACCCCTGTTCTAATTGAAGTTAATAAATTAACTAAATAGTTTTTGACCGAAACAAAATTCACCGTTTACCACCCCCGCCGCGCAGTTCGTCGGCCGTTTCGCAGTTTATTCGGTTTTTCGTTTGCCAACAAATACGCCGTCGAGCGCTAGGGATGTGCAACAAAAATATCGACAGCGGACAGCAGCAACTCGTCAAGCAACCTTGCTCGTTATCGCTACAGTACGCAGGGAAAAAATAAAATTAGCAACAAAAGCATATTTAGCAGCCAAGTATCCGTGCTAAACGCCGCCGAAATAACATATTTTGGCTAGACCACGCCTCGCCCGCCCATTTGCGACCATCGGAGGAGGATCCCTCGACTGGAAAGTCGGTAAATCGGGATAATTAGCCCAGGCAGGGAAAAGAAAACGCCAGGTTTCGACTGCCACTTCTTCGCTACTCCTGGTACTGGTACTGGGACTGGTACTACTGCCTCCTGGCAATTGGCATTTGGCGATCCAATCCCATCCAATCGACGACATGAACAACAATAGCAAGCGGAAAACCCGACCCACTGGCGGTGGCGGAGGTGCCAGCGGCGGCATCGCAAGGTAAGAAGAAGCACCAGCTGCACTGGCGAAAAAGAGACAGGGGCGTCGTTTGGCAGGGGCCGAGCGGGGCGGCATCAGGCGAAAGGGGGCACAAACGCACACCACTGCATTTTGGGGCTGGTTTGCTTTTGCTTTTGCTTATGCCGTCGCAGTTTGCAGTTCGCCGTTCGCCGTTGCCGTTGCCCTGACAAATTGAAAACCCGCGACAACCAAAAGCGCCACAAAGAGCTCTTTTCTCTCCCGGTCCGGTTGACTAAAAAAAAAATTTAAAAGGTGAAAGCGCGTCTCGTGCCGTTTTTTTCTTCATTCTGCTTAGCCACTGCAGCATCTCTTGGAGCACCATTCTTAAATTTTTTTGGAATGCAAATGGCGCTTATATAATAGGCCATCGCGTGCCCCCTTGTGTTTGTGTGAGTGTGTGTTTTCAGCATCGAACTTTTTATGCTTTGTTTACATTTCCCTTTCACAACGGTAAATGTGTGTAGAGAACATAATTTGTTTAAAGGTTTCCGTTTTGTCGCACCAATGAGTCGAATATTGCCACCCCCTTTGCCAACCCCATTCCCCTCCCCAACTGGCCCCCATCCGTCCCCTCCCCTGCTCTCTCCGCTCGCTGCTGCGCCCTTAAAATTTTCAATTGAAATATGACTGCAGCGCACACATCCACAAACACATTCGCAGCCACACATCAACATCCGCATTTGTACACAGTGCGGCGCATAAGTATCGGCACGTTCGCCAGCTTTATCATTATCTAGGCGAAAGAATCATCCACCAGAGATAAACAGTGCTTGATGGGAAAGGTTACCCAATAGAATAGTCATTTAAAAATTTTAAAATCGGTTTGGTCAGTTCTTTTGTATTGTTTACAAATTCATAAACATTGTTCTGGTATTAATCTTTATTGCAGTTACTTCCTAAAATTCAGAAGAGAAGATAAGAAGTACACATAAATTTAATCTATTCTTCAAGAAGCATGAGAAATGTAATTTGTGCAGAAAGACTGAAATAGTCTATATTTTTTATCAATATTTATTAAGAAACAAAAAAAAATGTTCATACCACAATCAGTATCATACGGATTCATGGAAGTTAATTATTGAGAGTCATGTCAAACCAAATATTTAAAGTTTGTAATGAAAATATAGTGATAAACAGAAGCTGATAACTAACAAATGTCATTGGCAAAAAATCATTGTGTTACTTAAGTACATAATTGGCATGTTTCCGTTCATTAATGCACTTCCATTACAGTTACTACTCGATAACCTTGAATAATGATTTGGGTAAATATTGAAATTTTCCAAATATGCTCGACTGTTCGAGCACTGTAGTGCGATTCTTTGTTGCCTTATCAGAAGAGTCTTCCTCGTCGAGTCATACATTTGCCCGAAATTGTTCGAAATGCGAGTTTATTATTCACTGTGCACCAACACAAGCTTAAGCTTGTGGGCACAGTGGGCATGGGTTGAGTTGGGATGCCTCTCTCTGCGATTCAGGCCCACTGTGCGGCAACCCATGCCCATAGTGATGCACGCACACTCGCTCACGAAGCGCACTACATTTTTTACTCTCGTCGCTCGCCTTTTTATACCCTTGCAGAGGGTATTATAATTTCAGTCAAAAGTTTGCAACGCAGTGAAGGAGACATTTCCGACCCTATAAAGTATATATATTCTTGATCAGCATCACCAGGAGAGTCGATCTAGCCATGTCCGTCTGTCCGTCTGTCCGTCTGTCCGTCCGTCTGTCCGTCCGTCTGTCCGTCCGTCCGTTTCTACGCAAACTAGTCCTCAGTTTTAAAGCTATCTGCTTGAAACTTTCCCAAAAGTTGTCTTTCTATTGCAGGTAGTATATAAGTCGGAACGAGCCGGATCGGGCCACTATATCATATAGCTGCCATATAACTGAACGATCGGAAATGCCATAACTTTGGTGTTTTTAAAGTTAGGAAGTTGGGATTTTCTATGAGTCTTATTTTTGGCCAATCAATGCGACCTACCAAATTTCATAAGGATCGGCCGACTATATCCTATAGCTGCCATATAACTGAACGATTGGAAATGCCATAACTTTGGTGTTTTTAAAGTTAGGAAGTTGAGACTTTTCATGAGTATTAAGAATACACCATATGAATAATTTTGAAGAATATAATTTACAGAATATTCTGCAAGGGTATATCAACTTCGGCTCCGTCCGAAGTTAGCTTTCCTTTCTTGTTTCGAATGCATTTTCTTGCATTGTCAGCATTTTGCAGCTTTGCGATTGCTGCTCGCCGTATTCAGTTTTTAGTTTGCCGTTGCTGTGACGTGCGGCGACTGCGCTGAGTTTCGTTTCGTTCTTTGGCACACTTCGAACCCCTCTATCCGCCCGCCGGAACCCCCGAAAGCCCCCAATGGGGATCCGAAATTTGGGTCACTTTACAATTTGCTGACCGAACGATATACCTCCTCGCTCTTGTTTTCCGCTTGACGTCTATGCATATTTATTCGCCACTCGGCCATGCACACTTGCATTTTAAGTTTGCCTCCGTCGCAGCCTATTTCCCGGATTCGTTCCCCAAGCTGCCTTGTCTGCATGCACCTCACCTTACGCATGATTCACTCTTGAGCGCAATCAATTATTTGTTTTCATTCACGAAAATGTGCACAGTGCACGCTCCGTGAATCAGCTACTGTTGAACCAACCTCCCCCCCATCCCTCACTTCGATTGGTCCCGCTTCGTCTCTGCCCCTGCCTACACCCCCCACACCCACACCCACGGCGGGTTCATTGTGCGTTGCGTTGCGCATTTCACGGTCGTCGATCCTGCCCGCACGCAACCAATGCCAAAACACCCCCCGAAAAGCACAGAGGAAAGCGTCCAGGGAATGAGTCCGATTCGGCTTGCGGCTGGGACAAAGCTGGCCAAAGGGGTTTCATTTGGTTGATTACTTTCTCGGAATGCATATCGTTAGCACTTCAAATCATTAAAATTAGTTTAAAAAAGTATGCTAGTAAAAAATTCAGTGAACAACTAATCATATTGATATCGACAAATATTGGTAAATATGTAAACAAAGCATAATTGAGAAATTGTCAATGGGCATTGCAAATCACATAGGTTGCATAAGATATCGATTTTGAAAACAAAGACATTTAATAAATAAAGTATAATTAAATTTAAATTTATGGAAAATTTTTAAAAAGGTCTTTGATAAAAGTGGCTCTAATAAGTTATTTAAAACTTATTTAAATTAATTGACCATTAACAAAGATTCAATACTGGCACGCCAATTCATAAATTAATTACGTTTAGTTTAACTAGGGGGGTTCCCAAATGTCTTTGCCGGAATTTTCGATATCTTAATGCTGGTACAACAACTTCAGCAAGGTGAATCCCCGAAAAGTCTTTGTTTGAACAGCCAAAGACAATTAGTATCTCTAGATAGTACTAAAAAAGATGAGCTAAAATGCACAACGCAACACAAGTGGTTTCACAGAGGTTGCGGAATGCGGGGTCAGGTCAAAGCTTGCAACGAATCGATATCGCCACCGTGCCTGAATGCCATCGAATTTCCAATTTCAGTCAGTCCTCGCCATCAAACCGCAACGCTAACGTATAGTTTAACCCATGTGGTGAACGCCTCTCTTCTCCTTTTCGCAGATACAACTCAAACGACAACAGCCTGAGGCCCGCTAACAACAAGGCAGGTGCAGGAGGCGGGAACGGAGGCGGTGCAGTGCGTCCGGTGGCGCAGGGCGTTTACAACAACACGTTTTTCATGCACTCGGCTACGGCGCTGGTTGGCAGCGTGGTAGAGGTGCGCCTGCGGTCGGGCAACATATACGAGGGCGTATTCCGCACATTCTCGGGCAACTTTGACATCGCACTGGAGCTACCGGCGTGCATTAAGTCCAAGAATCTGCCGGAGGAGGGCAAGGTGCCAAAACACATAATATTCCCGGCCGACACCGTGGTGACCATCGTGGCCAAGGACTTTGACTCGCAATACGCCACCGCCGGCGCTTTTCAGACGGATGGCGCTATATCTGACAAGTGCAACGGTGAGATCTAATGGAATATTTATTTAAAACTTTAACTCTAGCTAGCGTTATTTGGCAGGTGCGCGTCTGGACGAGAAGGAACTGGAACCGTGGGATTCTGGCGCCAATGGCGACATTGACATAGAACTGGATAATGCCGCAAACGGCTGGGATCCCAACGAGATGTTCCGCAAAAACGAAAACACGTTTGGCGTGACCTCCACATTTGATGACTCTCTGGCCTCGTACACGGTACCGCTAGACAAGGGCGACTCCCTGGAGTTCAAAGAGGCCGAGGCCAAGGCTGAAAAGCTGGCCGCCGAGATTGAGAACAATCCGACGTGCCGCGAGCGTCTGGATTTGGAGAACGGCGACGAGGAAGCGCTCTTCGCGGCCGTGGAGCGTCCGTCGACGGAGCAGGAGCAACGTGGCGATCGGGGTGACCGCGAGCGCAATGACCGGGAAAGGGAGCGCGAGGAACGGGACAGGGACCGTGACCGCGATCGTGGCAACAAGCCTCGTGGCTCCGCCGACTTCCAGCTGCGGGAAACCATGAGCAGCGACCGTTACATTACTAAGCAAACGCGCAGCATCACCGGACCGCAGCTATCGCATGTTGGCATGTCCTCACAGGGCAGTGGCCGTGATCGCGACACTCGCGGTGATGGCAACCTGATTATGCAGGGCGGCGGCATGAGCGGCGGGGCGGTCCAAGGAGGCTCCACGCAGTCCACGGCAGCTCTTATGCTGGCCGGCGGTCTGAAGGGCGCGGGTCCGGCCCCGTCAGCCAACGCGGCTGCGGACACGTCCAGCAAGTATGGTGGCGGTTCGATGGTGAAGCGCAAGACTGTGCCCCAGGGCGGCAAGGTGATGCGCAACAATGTGCCTACCGGCGGCAACAACGTCCCCGTGTCGCAGGGCGGCAACGGCAACTCCGTGGGACAGAGTAAGGGTGGTTACCAGCCATCTATGGGCATGCCGGGCCAGTACACGTACCAGGGTAACTCGCAGATCATGCATGGGTAAATAGGATTATCTATTTAGATTTTATACCAAATATTAATGTTTATGTTTTCGCAGCACTCAGTACCGTAATCAATCTCACATGAGCGGCGCCAAGCTAAATGGCGATTCAAACGCCAATGCCAATAAGCCGCTGCCCCAGCGCCAGATGCGCCAGTACCAAGGCTCTCAGAGCAATTCATCGCTCAACTATGGCGGTGAACCCCAATCTCTGGGCAAGCCAATGCACGGTTCCCATGGTGGTCATCCCGGGCAGAACAGCAACTCGCCGCCGCTGCAAACTGCCGTGCCTCAGCAGCAGCAGCAGCAGCAACAGCCGCAGCAACAACAGCAGCAGCATCAGAATTTACAGCCACAGGGGCAGAACACACAACCGACGCGCCAGGTGCGAACGCGCGAAAACCAAATGCAGGAGCTGCGAACATTTGGCCAGGACTTCCAACTGGCGCCGGGCAACAATTCACCGCCCCAGCAGCAGCAACAACAACAGCCACAGCAACAGCAGCAAGTACAGCAACAGCAGCAGGTACAGCAGCAGCAACAGCCACAGCGTGCGTTGCAGCAATCTGCATCGCCGCCGCAGCAGCAGCAGACGCAACAGCAACACGTTGTTTTGCACCAAGTGCCGCCGACGCACTTGCAACAGGCGCACCTCTCACAGCCACACTATGTGCCTCAGCAGCAGCCTCAACAGGCGCCGCCTCCCCAGCAGCAACACGTGCCGCACCACTTGCAACAAAAGGCCCAGCAGCAGCAGCAGTTGGTGGAGACTCAGCATCAGCATGTGCCTAAGCAGCACCAGCATCAGCCCCAAGTGCAGCAGCCGCCGCCACAGATGGTCCAGGATCCATCACAACAGCCGCTGCCCATATACCATACTATGCCGCCACCGCAGACTTCGCCGGTGGTGATTACCTCGCCGGTTCTGATGGAGCAGCCGCCGCCGCCACAGCCCATGCCGGTGGTGCAGCAGCAACAGCCATTGCAGCTGGTTACGCCCAAGCCGGAAGTCTCCCCGGCACCGAGCAGCAGCACGACCACGCCCACTGGCATAGCCAGTACGCCCACCACAGGGGTGATTGCTAGCGATAAATCCACGCCAGCAGCTTCCAGTGCGACAAGCAGCTCCACAACGGTGGCTGCTGGCACGGTCGCCGCTGCTGGAGGTGCCAGCGGAACCACGCCGGTGGTAAAGAAGCCACATGTGCTCAATCCTTCTGCCAAGCCGTTCACTCCCCGCGGGCCCAGCACACCGAATCCATCGCGCCCCCACACCCCGCAGACGCCTGTGCCCATTTACACGACCACGGGAGGACATGTGCAGGCACCGGCGGCCAACCAGCAGATCTACGTGGTGCAGCCGCAGCACCCATTCCCGGGTCCCACACACCCACAGGCCGGACAGCCTCCACGCCTACGCCGTGGTAACTACGGTGAGTTAAAATGTCATTTTTTTAGTATATAGTGTTCGTTAATAGATATGTCAGGTATCAGTTAGGAGGAAGTTTTTCCACTCAATAATCGGTGTATGGTCTTAATAATCTATATAAGAGATTCAGATGTAGATGCTTATGCAGCGCAATGAGCAATGTTCTATTACGAGCGATATATACTTACTCGAACAACATCTATCAATGCACAACAAATTTTTAAAATCGTTTAGTGTAATTTCAATTTTTGAAATTGGTTAACAGATAGTTTTTGCTAGTCGTGCAATACGACTCTTGTTTTTAGTGGGTAATATTTACAATAAAATTAAATGAGGTACAAATTCCTTCGTCTAAAAAATTCATTTAAGCAAATTCTGAAAAGATTTTGTTAACTAATTTTTCTACAAGTTTGCGGCTGGGCAAATTCTTTTGGAAAGTCATGTTGAAGAAATTAGAAAAGTTTTTACATTATTTAATGGCCTAAAACAGCTAAAAATTAAAAAACCTAAATGGAAATTAATTTAAAATTAAACAGGCAATTTTAAAGGTATAAAACACATATTTCGTGTTTTGCCGTCTTTCTAGTTTTAAGGTTTTATTTGTTTGAGATAAGTTTTAAAATTTTTAATGTGATCTCGTACAGCTCCGATGGCCGCTTCGCAGATGCACGTTTCGGCCACCACGGCCACGGGAGCGCCGCTGATGGCGACCGGCCCAATACAGCAGTTCATCCAGTACAGCCCTTCACCGCACCAGCAACAATTCCAATCGCATACGTACGCGCCGATGCAAATGCGCGTGTACCAGGACCAGCCGCAGCAGCTGCAGTTCATGACGCAGACGCCACAGTCGACCACGCCGTCGCCGGGCCAGCCGCACCAGCAGTTCCATCCGCCGCCACAGCCCTCCCCCGCCGGCGGGGGACCCCAGCCGGCGTACACGCCGCCGGCACAGGCGCCCACCTACCAGCTGATGTGCTTCAACCCCCAGTCGCTAATAGCCAATCATTATTTCCCGCCGCCGACGCCGCAGCATCCGCAGCAAAATCAACAACAGTATCAGATCGTGATGCAGCAGCATCAGCCGCAGTGAGAAACCGCCAGCTGGGCAATGGCGCACGGGAAGATGGCGAGCTGGAAGGCGAGGGGAGACGGACAGGAAGACGGAGGCTCCTCCGGCTTGTTAATGTCGCCGTAGCGAGTGGGAGCTATACGGGCAGCCGTCATCAAGCAACAGTTACACACACAGACACAACACACAACATGAAGCACTCACCATACCTGCATCCACGTCCGCACCTGCATCCGCATCAACCTTAAGTAAACGCGCGGCTTTCTTTGTCGCTCCAAGCGATTTTCGCCCCACAATTCACACATGCCACACATCCACCCACATCTTTATGCCATGTGCACGAGCGGCTCATCCTGTAGCACATCTCTCACAGACCGAAAACACCAACAACAAAAACTAGGAAATTATAAAATACAATTAAAACAAAAGGAAACTAGTAAATTTTTTGAAATTGCAAGACTTCTACAGCGCACGGAAGCCAAACACAACAACAGAATGATAAAAACAATCACTGAAAACACCAAACGTATGAAAAAGCAAATGCAAAAAAAAAAAACAAAAAAATTTAGAAAGCTAAAAGCAACAGTCGAATCAATTATAATACGAAAAAAATTAGCGTTTGTAAGGAGTGTTTCCTGCCTTGCACAAGTCCTGTAAACCGAGGCGAAAATTCCAAAACTGATTGGCTACCAAATTGATACAATCACATTGTAAACCGAAAAGCAAATGAAGTAGAATCAAAAACTTAAGAAGAAAAGCAAAAAGTCGAGTTAAGATAAGAGCGAAATTTTGTAAAATTGTTTTAAACATAATTCGTTGATGTACTTCTGCGCTCCAGCTATCTATAGTTTTATCCGCTTTGGCAATCGACCGGCACTCCCCGACAGACACACACGCTCCCAACTCGAACACCCCAGCCCTGCACACCCAACACACACGCCCACCCACACACAAACCCCAGAAGCAAAGCGACAGCGACAGACACCAAAAACCCAAGTCATCATTCCAAGTTAGTTTTTCCACCGGTGCAAGGAAAGGGCCAAGCTTCATCCAGCATTCCGATTGTTAACTTACTTTAGCATATAATGTGAAATCGGTTCGGGAAGAGTTGCCCGAAGCCAAAAGCTGGATGGATGCTCTTTGCTTGCCCTGCGGGAAATGAAAAACGAATGTGAGTTTTTAGAGCGCTTCAAATTTATTTTTTTTCGAAATTTGGTAAAACTAATTAATTTTATTTAAATTGAATTTTGTTTTCACTTCTCCGCCTTTGTTATACTTCTTTCGCTAGCATTTACCAGAATATTTTGACATCGCTTTAAATTATTGTTTTGATGTTTCTCGAACAAATTTTCTTGCTACCTTTACAAGCAAAAGCAAATGTAAGAGCAAGAGCTTAAGTCAGGCTTCCTTTGGGTTTTAAGTGCCTCCGTTGTCCTTAAACTCAAGAAAATTAACGAAAAGCAATCCGTAATACTATTTTGCCCGTCAAAAATCAGTTCGATTAAATTTCGTATGATCTAGAAGCATCTGTTGTGGTCTGTTTTGTTTTGTAAACCTTCAAGTTTCCTTAAATGAAAAAAGAATATAAAAATAACAATTATTATAAATTTAAATAAAAACAAAAACTACAAAAAAAAAAACAAAAAAAAAAAAAAACAAAACATCTAAACCTGGTGTGTATCCTTATTACGAATGATTTCCAGATGGTTATTGGGCGTTGACGTCTGGTGGATCTGAAATGAATCTGAACTTCCATAAATGGCGCCCACTGTTGAGATTTCTTTACCCAAACTCGTCAAAATGGCTGTGATATGATTGCGAATACATAAGGTCACAAACATTTTAACGACATGGTATAAGAAAGATGGGATGCAATCGCTTATGAAACTTGATTTTAGCCCAGCTGCCGAAATTCGCACGAAACTCATCAAAATGGCTGTGATATGAGTAGATAATAGGCAACATTTCACAACCCTTTGAGGAGTTACGTAAGAATTATATCCGACATATATATCACGAACACTTGTTGGCTTAGCTTTTATCCCATTATCCGTTTTACGCGAACTGGTTTGGGGAAAGGTCAGAGGTCACAAAAATGCTATCGATGCTCATTGCAATGCCCATCAAAGCTGGCTGTGATACGATTCAAATGCAGAAATATCTTTTTTCAGCCCTTTTTGATGACATTGAAAGTAAGATACGAGGTAACGTCGCACACACACACACTTTTACGCACCGCGCACACAGATATAAGAGGGTATTATTTCAACGTACTCCGATGTAATTCACGTAACCGGTGACTACGTAAAGCGTTTAGGGCGTAATAACGCCATTTAGATGCCGCTAAACGAACAACGTAAAGTAACTAACGTAACACATAAGCGGCTTTCGTGTGTATGTATATAAGTGTAAGTATCTGCGTGAGTGCTGGTGTGGGTAGGTTGTATCCTGTAGTTTTCCTATTTCCGGCCTCTCATATAATTCGGCTGAGTGGGGCGGTTGCCGAGGGAACTGGAACTGAATTCAACTGAGCCAGAGGATTAAATAAGTTTCAAAGTGTGTGTGCCTGAGTGTGTGTGTGATTCCTGAGTGTTACTGTGTGTGCGCGTGTCCTTTTGCGCGCCTTGCGCAGGCTTATCCTTCCCAGTCTGATTTCCTTGCGTTTTTATTTTTTCTGTATCCTCCTTTGTTCTGTAGGTTAAGTAGCCGAAATTCGTTGCATGTTGCATACATATATGCATCGCAGGATGCGCCTGCATGTGTGAGTGCATTTGCATTTGCATAGGTGTGTGTGTACGTCGGCGTCGACGGCAATGGCGACCACCGCCCTCAGCCGTGCCTGAAACGTCTGCCATCCAGTCTAACTGTGTTTCCCGCCGTCTCTCCGCCGTCTGGCCACTGTGTGCGTGTGTGAGTGCGGCCGGTTCACCCTTAACATGCCCTTCCCATGATCAGGCGGCGGCAGAAACAACAACCACCATCACTCCACCGTCAAAAAAGGACGAATTGTTCGAAATTGAATTTGAGTAGCTGTAGCCCAAGGCATATTCGAGATATTTAAGGGAAGGACTGTTCTAACCCCATTTACTGCTAGTACGAATCTTTGGTAATTGAGTTTAAATACACACTGGAAAAAAGTAAAAGTAAAATATAAGGGTAATGGAATTTCCAAGTTTGTCCTAGCATACAAATTTTAAGGATCTAGCTCAATGCAACGATTTTTTTCGGCTTGTAGAATTATGTTTTTGAATACGTTAGATGAAATGCAATTTATATGGCCACAAAATCTGAAGTCGGTATTTGTATGGAAAAGTTATTTGATATTTTTAAGATGATCCAATTGATATTTCAAATTTAAAATCTTTACTTAAATAAAAAGGCCAAAAGCATATCAGCATAAACAGTTTAAAGAAACAAAAAAAACCGATTTTTAGTTAATAAATTTAAAATTATACAAGTTGCTTTGAAGTTGCGTCAATTTGTATATGCTAAATAGTAACAAAAAAGCAAACTAATTTCAGTTTAAAAGGTAAGCTACTTTTATAATAAAAAACGAAGTAGGTTAATAAACTATTCAAATTTTTGTCTCTGTGTAGGGTGTTTCCCAGTTGGCTGATTGATTTGTGGCCAGTCTCGGTTTGTTGTTGCCGCTCCTTCGCTCCTTGGTTCCTTTCCTCATTTTCTCCTTCCTGCGTCTGCTGCAGTTTTTGCACTCGAGTAGTAAAATACACATAAATGTGTATGAGAAGTAAGCGGCGACCATCCCTTATGCTCCTCTCTCCCGCACACAAACACACACATACACACACCTTACACTCTTTCTCTTTTTCCTCTTCCTGTTGGCACTCTTTCTCTATTCGCCATCTGCTGTGCCTGTGTGTGTATTACTACTCGTACAATCGCAGACGGACTTGGCTGTAGCCACCCACCCTTTTCCATTTCCATTTCCATTTCCTATTCCTTTCCATTCCCATTTCCCTGTGCCTTTTCCTCTGCCTTTTCCTCATCATTAACATCATCATCATCATCGTCATCCTCGAGCACAAACTCAAACTCAAACCCATCCGTATTGCCATCGTCCTGGGGCTTTGGTCCTGGCGCTAGTCGGCGTTTGTCGTGTGTATACCGAAATACGTAAAATTCATTTATGGCCAGGGCTGATTGTTGTTGTTCAGCCACTCCCGCTCCTTGATCCTTCGGCTTTGTTCCTGTTTCAGGGCGACGGCCGCCGACGCCGCCGCTGTCGTTGTCTTCACCTTCAGAAGCATATCCTTTTTTTTTGGGAGGTCCGCCCAACGGCGAGATGTACTTAATGTGCTTTTAATTAAGGGACTCGATGGGGACTCTACCGGGTGCTTCCAGGGTGCTCCTCTGGACACCATATATAGACAAACAGGGCTCCTTCTTAAACCTGGCTCCTGTAGCATCTATATCCACTCCGGCATCGTCTATATCCTGTGAGCACAAGCGTATCGCCTGTAGTTTGGCAGCATAGCAACTTTTCACATCCGCTACACGTATCCTGTGCCTTTTGCGCAGTTTCTAAATGGCCGCAAAACAATGACTACGAAAAAAAAAACGCCAGCGAGCGTACGATGGTTTCGGGAAATTTTCACCGCTTGGCTTTCACTTGGGTTTTTCACTGCCTTGGCCGTTTCTTACGACATTTTCATGCACACTTTTCGGGGCCGTGCAGTTTGTTCGATTTTTTGCATTCGCATTTATTTATTTATTGTGCATTTTACCATTCGATTAGCAATAATTTATTAACCGGTTTTTCTCGTGACGTTTTCGCCTTTTTACAACCACACACAGAGCGGAGAACAGAGAACTGCCGCGGCGGCGGTCCTCGTTTGCTTTTCGGCTTGCCTTTCGTCCTTTCGCTCGTCCGCGTTCTCCTTCGTGCCGGTGTGCGTGTGTATATGTGTGTATCCTAGTGCGCGTATGGGAGAGTGTGAGATTTGGGCAGCACTTCGGGCCGCCTTCGTGCCGCGGTGTAGTTTTCAATTACAACAACGGGCCGATGGGTGCGCGCGCGAAAAAAGGGCAAAAAAACAGTGCGCCCCCACCCGTCGACCGCCGAAAATACACAAAATGAGTTTCGTCCTTGTTTCTTCCTTTTCACTTTCGACGGCTCTGCGTCGACGCAACGAGAGCGCGTCCAACCACTCTCCCTAAAATACTCTCTTTCTCTGGCTCTCTTGCGGCAGGGATGTACGCCCGAGAAACAGAGAGAGAGAGAAAGTGTGTGCACCCGAGTTCTGGGTGTGTCAGTGTATGGGTGAGCTGTACAGGAGGGTCTTAACTACTAATCGAACTCTGGCGCAGGATATTTTTGTCAGTGTACCTTGGGTTTTTTATTTTTTATTTTTGGTTTGCTTTTCCAATTTATCAAGGTCATTGAACTTGCCCCTTAAACAAGGAATAGATGGGTTCTTAAAAAAAGTTCAGATGGTTGAATAACACACATGCATTTTTGGTCAACTTTTCTGCGAAGCTATTTTTCGAAAATTTTTATTTTTTGGTCGTTTTCGTAATTTGTGTAATGTTATCCCTTTTACGTTTAAGCTCATAACTTTTCTTATATACATCCGATTTCAAAGTGGCATACTTCTAAATGATTGTGGTTAAATTCTCTAAAAATCTGCGTTTAAATCTTGGTTTGAATTTTGGGGTCGATTTTTCGTTATTTTAATGGTGTTACCCCTTTCCAAATTTTCGAAAAATGGCATTGCAGAAAAGTGTCCTAAAACCTGCACTTCTCAGCCCATAACTTTTCTTACATACATCCGATTTCAAAGTGGCATACTTCTAAATGATTGTGGTTTAATTCTCTAAAATCTGCGTTTAAATCTTGGTTTTAATTTTGGGGTCGATTTTTCGTTTTTTTAATGGGGTTACCCCTTTCCAAATTTTCGAAAAATGGCATTGCAGAAAAGTGTCCTAAAACCTGCACTTCTCAGCCCATAACTTTTCTTACAGACATCCGATTTCAAAGTGGCATACTTCTAAATGATTGTGGTTTAATTCTCTAAAAATCTGCGTTTAAATCTTGGTTTGAATTTTTGGGTCGATTTTTCGTTATTTTAATGGTGGTACCCCTTTCCAAATTTTCGAAAAAATGGCTTTGTAGAAAAGTGTCCTAAAACCTGCACTTCTCAGCCCATAACTTTTCTTACAGACATCCGATTTCAAAGTGGCATACTTCTAAATGATTGTGGTTTAATTCTCTAAAAATCTGCGTTTAAATCTTGGTTTGAATTTTGGGGTCGATTTTTCGTTATTTTAATGGTGGTACCCCTTTCCAAATTTTCGAAAAAATGGCTTTGTAGAAAAGTGTCCTAAAACCTGCACTTCTCAGCCCATAACTTTTCTTACAGACATCCGATTTCAAAGTGGCATATTTCTAAATGATTGTGGTTGAATTCTCTAAAAATCTGCGTTTAAATCTTGTTTTGAATTTTGGGGTCGATTTTTCCTTATTTTAATGGTGGTACCTCTTTCCAAATTTTCGAAAAATGGCTTTGCAGAAAAGTGTCCTAAAACCTGCACTTCTCAGCCCATAACTTTTCTTACAGACATCCGATTTCAAAGTGGCATATTTCTAAATGATTGTAGTTAAATTCTCTAAAAATCTGCGTTTAAATCTTGGTTTAAATTTTGGGGCCGATTTTTCGTTATTTTAATGGTGTTACCCCTTTCCAAATTTTCGAAAAATGGCTTTGTAGAAAAGTGTCCTAAAACCTGTACTTCTCAGCCCATAACTTTTCTTACAGACATCCGATTTCAAAGTGGCATACTTCTAAATGATTGTGGTTTAATTTTTATAAAATCTGCGTTTAAATTTTTTAAATTTTGGGGCCGTTTTTCGTTATTTTAATGGTGTTACCCTTTCCAAATTTTCGAAAATGGCTTTGTAGAAAAGTGTCCTAACTTTTTCACCCTTTTTACAGACATCCGATTTCAAAGTGGCATATTTCTAAATGATTATGGTTAAATTCTCTAAAAATCTGCGTTTAAATCTTGGTTTGAATTTTGTGGTCGATATTTCGTTATTTTAATGGTGGTACCCCTTTCCAAATTTTCGAAAAATGGCTTTGCAGAAAAGTGTCCTAAAACCTGCACTTCTCAGCCCATAACTTTTCTTACATACATCCGATTTCGAAAATAATTTTATTTACAGATTGTTCCTATGGCAGCCATATGAAACAGTCGTCCGGTTTTTATGAAACTAAAGCAGTATTTCTGAAATTGATAAAACTTTTGACTGAAATTATAAAAAAGCGTTTGAATGTGTTGGGTTCTTTATTCATTCGTTAATTCTTTTACAATAAAAAAATGTTCAACAGCAAAAACATTACACAATTTTTTTAAAATGTAAAGAAGTTGAATAAATATTGTACGAGTTACACTGTGCATTGTTGGTTCTGGTTGGTCTGCAGTTGAGCGATCGTGGTCCCAAATCGATCGATACCTTCTCAGTGGATGGATGTCGTGTGTTTCGGGGCTGGGTTCCAGGCACACGGGCATGTACAACAATTAACAAGATCCGGAACCGCTTCAGGGTGAAAGTTACGCGCGCCGAGTTAAATACGATCGCATGCAACCGACTTGTCTGAGTGCTCATTCAAAAGGTCTGGCAAGTTAAAACTAAAAACGAGATACATATATTGTTCCTTTCTTTTTGATCCTTTGTAGGTGGCCCGTTCCAGTGTTACATGGTCTGAACGGGGCCGATGTCATTACTATACTCGTGGGTATATGGTGCAATGTATGTATGTGGGGGGGGAGGGTGGTGTTTATATGCAGGCGTGATTCGTGTTGAGATACATTCGTAGTACGATATGCGTATGTATAAATAATGTAAGAACGGTTAGCGTTCGCTGAAAATCGAAAGTGCGGCTGGGGCGTATTATTCTATAACATACTGCTCTACACATACATAATTAAACGATATCAATATTTTTAACATTGTCTTAACTCGTATTGCAACAGGGCCAATTTCCAAAGTGCTAATATTAAATTTGTAATTTGATCAGCGATGCGATGCGATACGATACGATACGTTAATGATTCGTGGTGAGTCTTAGATGCTAGGGATTCTAAATGGTGTGCTGGGAGAATGCTAGGCCTACCAAACTAACCAATGTTCATGTGGGGTCAGGTCATTACAATTACATTAACGATATTAAGTGGTATAATAAATAACTATAATTAGCAAACATAGATACGCTCCCTCTCTACGTTAAGTTAAATCAAATGCATAATTGTCTGGGCAGTGTGGGTTGCACCCACCAGGGATTTGGGGGATCACTCGGCATTCTTGATCTCGCTGTGGCTGCGGCAGGCTTCCCGTTCCCGCTCCCTTTCCCGCTCCCGCTCGCGCTGCTCCTCCTCCAGTTTGAGCACCTTGCTCTTCAATCCGCACAGGATCTCCGCCGTGGCTATGTTCTTGATGGTGCTCAGGTCCAGGTGTTGGCTGTGATTGTTGTTGTTGTCGTCGCTGCTGCAATTGTTGCCGCCATGATCCGCCTCCTGGTCCTGCTGATCCTGGTCCTGCTCCTGCTCCAGACTCCTATTGATCGCACTCAGCAACTTGTGCTTGCCCAGCGCCAGTGCTATCCCATTGTTGTCCGTTCCCGGCTTGCTGTTGTTGTTGTTCGAGTCCGTTTCCATGTCCAATCCGCGGTTGTTGTTATTATCGTCATACTTGCGATCATATCCTGCCGCAGCCAGCTCCTCGTCGTGTCCATTTTTATTGTGGACACTCTCTGCCGGCGGCGAATCCTGCTCCACCTCCCGCTTGATCAGCTGGATGTCGGGCGTGGGCGTGGCAGGGGCGGGGGTCTGTTCCCTTGCCCTGCTCCCGTTGGCATTGGGAATCTGCACCAGATTCAGTGCCTCCTCATCGTTGTCATTGTGGCAATTGTTGCTTCCCGAATGCGGACTACTGTTGCTGTTGTTGTTGCTCTGGTTCTGATTCTGATTCTGGCTGTTGTTGGTCAGGTGATGGCTCTCCACCAGGCGGATCTTGAAGTTGTTGTTGTGCGTGGATGGTGGCGGCGTCTGTGGCACAATTGTCGTGATAATCGGCTCCATAATGTTGTCCTGGGCGTGGCTATGGTTGTTGTTCAAGGCGTCATCATGCTGCTCGGCACTCGGATACCGATCCCGGTCCATCTCCTTCAGCCGCTTCTCGCCACCCAGTTCGGTGTTGTAGTGCATCAGGATCTTGCGCTTGGCCAGATACTTGTGCTGTTTCCTGGCCGAGTCCAGCATCTTCTTGCTGTTCGCCTGCAGGATCGCAAAGGAGTTGCTCTCCGCCTCCGTCAGATTCAGACTGCCATTGCTGCCGCCCAAGTGATTGTAGTTGTTGTTGCTGCTGCTGTTGTTGTTGTTGTTGTTCCTATTGAGATTCTTCATAAAGGTCTCGGCCAGCGTGGCCTTCGACTTGATGTGCTCCCGGAAGCCGGCGTAGTTGGGATTGCCGCCGGAGCCACCGCCTCCACTGGAGAGGGGCGTGGGGCAGCGGTTGGGTCCGTTGTTGAGCGAGGGCGACGGGGACGGTTGCTGCGGGGGCGGTACTCCGCCGTAGCCGGCGGCATGTCCGCTCGTGATGTTCACACTGTGCGTGCCGCGCTCGTAACGGCACTCGGTGCCGTCGCTCTCGTGCGGCGAACTGATGTCGCTGGCATCGCTGTCCAGGTTCTTCTGCGAAAGTGAGAGTCAATGATAGCACTCAGAAAAAATATTCACACAACTTTTGGTAATAAATTTAAAGTTACAAATCTCTCCCCATTTTTGCAAATTTTACAATTTAGGTAGAAAACCAGTTTTAAAACATTCAAGTCAAAACTGTTGTCTAAACTATTTTAAATTTTTGTCTAAATGATGACCTTCATAGCTTTGATAAACTGTGTTTTCGACCTTCTCTTCTGTACCAATAAAATGTTTGTGAATTTAGTTTCTTCAGTTTTAAATATGGAAAAGTTGTAGCTCCATTTATTTTTAAATTGTATATCTTCCCAGAATTACTACTTTTGAACTCCACAAGGTTTAAATTTAATTGCAATTAATCCCCCTTCCTTTTGTATCCCTTTCTATTCTATTCTATTCTATTAAACTACAAAGACCCACCTCTGTGTGCAGCCCCTTGATTTTCATGGCCTCGGCGACCTTCAGGAAGACGGGCAGATCCTCGTACTTGACGTTCACCTGGCCACTGTACATGAAGTCCAGCAGGCCGGCCATGTGACTGGCCTCCACGTCGGCCATCAGCAGGATGGGGTGACTCGATGGGTTCTCCAGGAAGATCTGCTGGAAGTAGGGACTGCAGACGGACAAGACCTGCAACGACAAAGAGCAAAGAAGGATGTGGGGCATGAGTGTGGGAGTTCCGGGCGCTGAGCCGCTAGTTTACCAGTTTGTGGGCCTTGAATATCTTTCCGCCGGCGGCGATGGTCACATCCACCATCTTCTCGTCCTTCTGCAGGGAGTGGAAGCCGCGGCACATGTTCCCATGGAAGTTGTTCCACGACAGCAGGTACTGGTCGATGGTGTTGGGATCTGTGTAGGATTGCTGTTGCTTGTGGGGCTGCTGCTGCTGCTGGTGGAGCTGCTGCTGGGCGGCCTGGTGCTGGGTGGCCGTGATATGGATCTGCTGCGCCGTGGTGGGCGGCGAACTGGGGCGCGGAGTGGGCGGCTGGTGGGGATGTGCGAGCTGGTGGTGCTGCAGGTGCTGCTGCTGCTGCTGGTGTTGCTGCTGCTGCTGTTGCAGCTGTTGCTGCAGGTGTTGCTGCTGCAACATGTGCTGCTGCTGCTGCTGCAGGGCGTGCTGCAAAGCCGGCGGCGTCGACGAGGACGACAGGCGGTGTGGATGCGGCGATAGGGCCGGCTGGTGGCCCAGGAATCGCTGCTGCTGGGCCTGGTGGTGTTGCTGCTGCTGCTGATGTTGCTGCTGCTGCTGCTGTTGCTGCTGGCGCGCATGCTGCTTGATCTTGACCATGTTCTCCTGCTGCTCCTGCTCCCGCTGGCGCATCAGCTCCTGCTTCAGCTTGTACTGCTGCATGGAGAGATCGTCGACGCTCTTGGACAGCTTGGCCATGTCGCTGTTGCTGTTGAACTTGCTGTTCGAGAGCATGGGCTTCAGCTCGAACTTGTAGTCGCCGCTGGCTCCGCTGGCGGCGGCGGCCAACTTCCGCTCGGCGGCCAGGGCGGCCCGCTCCTTCTGCCGCCGGATCAGCTCGTCAATGTCCATGTAGGCTCCACTGGTGGCCGCCGCAATGGCCGAGGCTATGATTGGATCGTCCTCGAACACGCTGTCATCCAGGGTCTCCTTCAGGGTCTTCGTGGACGAGAAGAGACGCAGCGAGGGATCGTTCACCTGGTCGCTGAAGTACACGTCCATCAGGGTGAAGAAGGGCCATTCTCGCCGCTTGGGCTCCTCGGACATCTTGATGGCCTTGTACTCCTGCAGCAGATTGTTCCACTTCTTGATGATCTTCGACAGCGGCAGCGGCACATTGAGTTCCCGCTCCACCACGCTAGGGATTAGAAATCGAGAGTTATTGAATGTTATGCAATGGCTCTGCTGATCGCATTGCTACTTACGCCCAGGCATATTTGGAGGCATTTCGCTTGCCCGTGAACAGAGGCGATAGTTCCGCCCGCAATCTGATCAAAGATTTGACTTTTTCCGCCTCCCCTGCAAGTAAAAAAAAAGAGGGAAACAATACAAATCAGTATGGATTCGACTAGGGCATTAAGCAAGAATCGGTGATGGATTGGCGCATTGCAATTAGGGAGACAAATCGAGGGGCATTGCTCGGGCTGGCAGCCACTTTCCACCTGCCAAATGCAATTCAAGTTTAAGCCGCGCTCCATCGATAAAGACCTCTGGCCATAACGGCGGCAGCAGTGGCGAATTATAGAAAACTGCACCAGGTTTCAATGAACCCGAGTCGGGAGTCGGACTTGCAGTCGGAATCGGGTAATCACTGCAATCATCTGGCAGCGGATCGGCATCGATGCCTGCTCGGCCATTTACGACTGTGTGCCTTGTGGTTAATTGCTATAACGAATCTAGCAACTTTTACCCGCTGAGCCCGCAGACCAGAGCCAAATCATCCAAGCTGCATCCCAAGTTAGAGCCAAAATCGCGGCAGTAACTTTTGGCTGCCACACAGAGAAATAAAATGCTCGATATCTATCTATTTAGTAAAGGCAAGTTTTGCCAAAAATATATTTACATCTTATGTATAATCTTTTAGGCATCAGAAATTGTTTCAATTCGAACAATTATGACAGTATAAATGTGACGGAATATTCGAGGCCTGTAGATATCATAAAATTTTATATTTATTTTTAGCAATTTTGAGCTTAAATCGGAACAAACGAATTTTAATTTTTACTTTACCAAAAGTGGAATAATGTCTGGGATCTAGAGTGTTTATCTATGTCAACTAAAACTCAGATTAAAATCTTACTGATTTCCACGGATATGGTTAAATTTGTTGTAGTTATATACAATTGATTTTTGATATATTTTTGAATATCCTGGTATTCTGGTCCAAAATAATACAAAAATATATAATATTTAATTAAAATTGATCATGCAATTTTTCTCTCTGCACAGCCATTCCCATCTCCGTTTCCAGCTGCAGATGCGCAGGTCCGCCAAGTGATCGCTGGAGTGGAGGAATGGCTGCCTCTGCCCGGTTACATGGCTCTCAGGCACACACACTCGAGTACCCATCAAGTATACGCCACATACAACGGCTGTACGTTGTCCATAATGACTGAAAACTATTCAACGTTGAAGAATTCATTAGCAGATTTCACTTTCGCTCATGACGACGACGTTCGCGTTTGCGTTCGCTTATTTCTCTTGGCCGTCTTTCTTTATTTATTTACCGTAATTTCTACTCGTTCACTTTTTCCACTGGCCCCTTCGGGCCAAGTTTTCGGCTTTGGCTTTGGCTGTCTGCTGTCGGCTTTCGTCTTTCGTTTCTTGGCTTTCGGCTCTTGGTATTTCTCACCCAACGTTTCTTGACTTTGGCTGCGGTTGGTTTCTTGTTTTGTGGCTGCACTGCGTCCAAGAAGTCGCACAAGCGCCGCTTTTCAGTTTTTCAGCCTTGCTGGGCTTTCAACGTGTTTTTCCCCGAGAGAAAATTGTTTGCCGATGCAGCGTCGAGCAGTCGAAGCCGGATCTAAGAAAAAGCTCACTCGGCGGCTGCTTTGATTTGGCTGGGAGCAACTTGAGTAAAGTTTGGTCACTGGATTCTGCAGAATACACCGGAAAAAATAACAGGCACTCCGCAAGATCACAACTCATTCTCAACAAACTTTCATATGCAATAATTTAATATTTTTGGAAAAATGTTTGCCTTTTGCAAATGTTATGTTATAAATTTTATTCATTTGTTATATTTTAAAACTCGCTTTTACAAGTTACTTTTGAGTTTTTATTGATTTTAAATAAAAAAAATTTCCTTTCTAAATCATAAATTTGGTAAATTTCAAATTCATATTGTTAACAGTTTAACATATATTTTTGTCCATGTGTAATCGAAAATTATTTGGTTTTTCCTTTGATTCGATGGCAAGAATGCCCAGGCAATGCATTGGTGAACTTTCTAATTTTGGGTCTCCCGGGGTCTGGCTTTGTGAAACTCTATTACTCACCGGCCTGCTCTGTGTCAAGGCAAGGGTATTAGATCGACATCAGTCTGCTGATGGTTGAGCAATTCCCAAGCCCCCATTCGATTCGTTTAATGGTTTGGCGAGCAGCGAACAGCACAAACAGCATTTATAACCTAGCCCAACCCAAAAGATCGCTCGTTAAGAAATCTCTGCGTCAGAGGCGAGAGAAATACGGACAAAAATTGTTGGGGCCAGCCAAATAAGTAAACATAACAAGTCGAAATAAAAAAAAATTCGCAGGCAGCGTCAGCTTGCGAAAACAACCTCAACCTTCTGCGTTGCTCTACGCGCTTGATCGTGACACGCTCAAGTTCCACGATCCCCTTTCGCAGACCGCTCACAATGGATCGTATGGATACTCGTATATCCAGGGGGTTTCTCGGGGGAGGGGGAGGTGGAGAGGCAGGGACAGGGGCCAAGGGGCAGGGGACAGAAAACAGAAGACAGCTCTGGCTCACAAAAGTTTCACTTTCTTCGCAACAAGTTTTATGCGTTGATCGTATGTGTGCGTACGTGTGAGAGTAGTGCTTGAGTGCTTGAATGTATTGGTGTTTGGCCACTTTATGGGGCCTTTGGGCTCACTTCTCACTTCTCGCTTCTTACGGTTTCTACTTTCCGTTTGCGCCCTTTTATGTAACCCAAATCCTCGGATGCTGAAACTGATGCTGCGGTCGCTTCTTGCGCAGACAATCCAATTCGCTTGCCGAAGCAGCCGAAGAAACAACGTTTACCGTTAGTTTCTCTTTTGGCCTATATTTTGGGACGAAGCCATAAGCCGAAGTCGAGTCTTCAGGCCGAGTCTTCTCGCCCCGATGACGGTTCTTTATCTGCCTCTCTCCATCACCATCGCTATGCTGGCCGAGCTTCACTTCCGTTTGGAGCACTTTCGTGGGTCGAGGACCGGTTCTAAAGCTCGGAAATGCAGGCCCATCGTATCTCATAAGCATGATACACAGCGAAAATAGAATGCCACAAGATCACTTTAGAATTAATGTTATAATATCTAGATTTTCGATTACAAGAACAGTACTATTATATGGGCACAGGCTAGTTAATATAATGTTAAGCCCTTCAATATAAATATTTAACAAAGGTTAGGAATACTTTTTAAGATTATATTTAATAAAGACCATCTAATATTTAAGATAATTTTTAGAATGTCAACAATACTTAAGATAATTTTATTGCAGTATAACTAAAGAAGTTTTAGCCATAAAACACAGAAAAAATAATATCATTTTAGACCTCATTATGAAATATAAAATTTCCAAATGAATAAATATTTCATTGTAATTAAGAAGTTAAGTAATTTGATAGTAATTTGATTATTATCTTTATATTGAAAAAAGTGACTAAATGTCATTATTTAGCAAATCTGGTATGCAAATCAAATGTTTCTTAATTTTTTGATATACTGCCAATACAATAAAAAGAATTAAACTAGGAAAACATTGGCGTTTCTTTCTGTGCATGTTTTGTATGACTCTTGGGTCTTTTCATTTCTTTCTGGTATCTTTATGATTCTTTCGTTTTCGGGCATGTTTTGGGGGTCCAATCACGTTGCCTTTATAATTGGCTGCTACTTCGAATTCGAATTTTTATTGCCACGGACTATGGCTACTTAGAATGGCTGCCAGTGTTGTTCGCCAGATAGTTGGTAAGCTTCTTTTGGGCCGGTTCCATTGTGCTGAGCCGCGTTCGTTTCGTTTCGCTTGCTTTCTTTTTGCCACGCTTATTTGGCTTCCTGCACTTTTCTTTTTCTTTCACCAACAGCCACTCTGCCACACACACAGGCAGAAATGTGAAGGCGATGGCAAGTTTTCTTCTTGCTTAATTCTTTGTTTGTTTGATTAAACGTGGAATTGTTAACCGTGACGTTTCGTTTCGTTTTTTTTTTTTCTACTTCTTGGCCTCTGTGTGTCCACAGTTTCTTCGCTTTCAGTCTCCTCTTTGCGTGAGAATTTCTAATTGGGTCAGGATTTGGATTTGTGTACGTATTTCTTTCTATTTTCCATCGACCCGACTGCAAGCGGGAATTAATGAAGCATTTGACGTGCCCTACTCCCGATAGCCGTACTGAAAGTGATAGGAAGATCGCAGAGGCCGGAGAATAGAACTAGATTGGATTGGATTAATGGAATGGCACTCTACGCCAGATTGGGCAAAGATAAGGTCTGTTGTGCGACATTGATTGATGGAAGCTGGATTGACAGAGTACGATTCTTAATAGCTCCGGAATACCTCTAATTTACAATTCCAAAGACCAATAAGAATGGACAATAGAGTGAACCGATGGTGTTCCAATACTGCTTGACATAAAATTTCAAAACAATATCGAAAAGCCTATAAATGCTTTATAAAAATTTGTGAAACCAAATAAATGTCTTTCATTTGCATTTCCTCCTTACTTAAATTATAAATATATTTTTCCTTTCGCTGATTCTTTGCAAAGTTCACCCTGAACTTCAAAGTGCTGCACCTTGCCGCCACTTGAAAATGGCATACCACTTCGATTCGATTGCAATGACCAAACGAATGCAAGAATTCGTATGGGTCTCAACTTGGGCAAAAGCCATGGTAACCAGACTCCGAATTTGAATCCGATTGCGATGAAATTGCAGCCGACCATCATGTGGCTTTCCATCAGATGCAGTTTCGGTTCGCTTTTCTTCTGCCGCTGCATTTCTTTCGGTGTTTTCTCCGCACGCCAGCGAGCAGCGACCAGCGGCTATAATGCGCATACGCCCCGTGTGCCAGGCGGTTGTGGCCACACTTACCGTGTAAGTCATCGACCAGGCTCCTGCTACAGCTACAGCTACAGCTTTAGCTTCAGCTCCAGCCAACGGCTAGTGGCATTTAATTCTTGGCTTTTACTTTCTCCCAAATGATGCACAAATGAGTCTGGAGATAGCAGTAACAACCGGGCGAACGGTAAAAGAAACACTCTTGTTTGTTATGATTTTTCCAGCGAAAACCTAGAAGAAAGTCAAAGCCAAACAAAGGCGAAAGACGAAAGACGACAGACGAGAGTCGCAGTTGCTAATAGGCTGGAAAAGCGGGAAAGCCTCGGATGATATAAACCGAAACTGACGGAGTCGTGGAACCAAGCGAGGCAACTTGTTGCGGGGAATTTTCTATCTATCGCCAGCGGGCTTTTCTCTTTGTGCTTTCTGCTTTTCCATTTTGCAGTTGAATGTACGCTAACCAACTGTGGAAATTCCGCACTACATATAATCATGACCAGCAACATCATCATCGGCATTACGATCATCGTGGCAATTATCATTATCCTCGACATCGTCAGAAGTAATTTAGGAAAAATATTTTTTATGCGCCCGCTTTGTGCATTTCTCTGCCGTTGCTTTTGGGAAAATTTTGTTTAACTTTTCATGTATGCAGTTCGCTGCTTTTCCAGCTGCCATCCAGCAAGTCAGCCAGCCAGCCAGCCAGCATTTGCAGAAGCCAAAATTCGCCTTTGTAGTCGTTGTAATCTCATTGTTTGCGAGAAGGTTTATGAACTTTTACAAAAGATTTTTCTCTCCGCCTCTCCCAATTGCGCTGTTTGTCATGCACTTGGAGTGCTGCTGCATATTTTCTATCGAGTCTCTTATTTTTCGAAAGTGCAACACGGCGGCTGAGCGATTTCTGGCAGAGTCTGTGTGGCGAGGCTAACTGCAAACATTTACCATTAGCATGCTTGCGTTTTCCAAGTAATTGCCGCTATGATTTAACGCCTGGCTAATGAGTCGGGCATTATATTTGAAAGCGAGAAGCCGTCGCCAGACTGCAAGGCAAATGTGTCACCGAGAAAATCACTTTTGATTTCAGTCCCTCGCATTAATATTCTTATCGAGGCTGGCCAATCGCTGTGGACAGATATAGCCACCTGATTTCGGTGCGTTCGCACGATTCGTCGGCTTAGCTTCAGTTGGCTCCAGTAACAGTCGAAAAACTTTCACTTTGCGCTGTCAGAAGCGGCGGCAGCATAAAGAAAAACAAAAAAACGAGCAACAGCCACAGAGCCGTAAACCTAAAGCTCTAATGTTAATGTAAATAGCGGTAAGAGCCAACATACACACCTACATGTGGCACACATAGTATACGTATATACGCATGGCATTACGTGCTGCCGATACATCAGGGCAGATATTGAAACAAAGCTTCAAAGCGGCTGCGAAAAAAAAAACCCGAATAATATTCAAACAACAAATCATTTATTAAAACTATTGTGTTGAGATGTTTGGCGAACCTCAAGATGTCTTGTCCGCCAGCCAGCCAAGAAAATAAAAATCAAATTAAATTGTGGCATCTTACATAAAAACTTAACCTTCCCCACACGATAGCCAAAATGTTTTTTTTTTCCCTATGATTTATTTGCTATACGCAGTTTCTTGATCATTTCTGCGCCCTCACTTGCAATTATCCACTCCAAATGTGATGACTTGTGGTTGTGCCTTAGTGGCGCTGCGAATTTAGTTTGGTAACTTTCTATTGAGTGCCCAAGACAGCCCACTTTGTGTCGGAACACTATTACTCATCAGCACTGATTGGACATCTCGGCATCTTCACCATCATTTCTGGGTCACCTCTTCCTCGCCACCTATTATTCAATTCCAGCCAAAAAGAAAAACGATACAAAAGAGGCCCCAATTGAAGCGGACCTAAAGTGAAAGTTCTAATCAAAATATGCAACCAGGAGCGAAAGAGAGGGCCCCAACTATTGCGGTAGTCCGACGGCGAGTGCAAGAAAGAAAGGCAAGATGCGGTGCGAAACACCAGATGAATGGAGGATGTAAAAATAAAATTAAGCATTTCTTTCACTGCCTTTTTTTTGCCAGTCTTGTGTTCGTGCGAAATACAAATGGTTCATTTATATATCTTTTCTTTTTGGCGAACAATAATGTCTGCGGCGGGCGCGATTCTATCATGGGCCGTTTCCACAGGTAATTTCAAATTAATTGCAACTCCGGCGGAGAAATGTATCTACATTTTGTGTACCATCGATCATTGGCTTTCGGTTTGCGAGCCCCTGGGCAGTTTGGTTTTTTTCTGGTTGCCAAGCGACCGAGCCAAGAGTCTTTTCCCCAGATTGCATAAAGACAATCCGCCTCCAGCTACTCGCATTCAAATGCTCGCACATCTGAAGCGTTTCCTGGCTTCCAGCAGCACTTCTGCCAACACGTCGGATGGCCAATTAAACGGCGGCCGAAAAACAGCACTAACCCACAACGCAAGCATTATAAAAGAATTAATAAGCAATTGCATAACGGCGGCTACGTGTCGGACTAGGAAGCAAACTAGACAGGGCAGAAAAATGTGAGAAATTCACGCAGGTTCAGAGTAGAAAGCCATTTATTTTTATAGCATTGGGCACTGAGGCCACCGTGTTTTCACTTTCAAGATATGGCATTGGGCCGATCTGATCATCTGCCGATCTTGTGATCTTATGCTACCCATCGCATCTGTGACTTTCGTCAAGCTTCGAGACGAATGACAAGATACAAGATACAAGCTGGCGCATTGCATAATATCATACGAAACGAAAATAGAAAACAGAAAAAATAGAAACAAAAATCGAAGAAATAACACTAAAGAAATTGATGTATGTCTGTGGGTAAAATAATTTGTAGCGGTTTATCATCTAACGGCATTATTGGGCAACCTCCACTCCAATCCACTCCGCTCTGCCCAATTCCAATTCCAATTCCACTCCAACACTTTGCTCGCCAACGCCAGCATTTAAACTATTTTCTTGTTATGTACTTCAAGCACCAGTGTTTTGGCATCGATTTTTGGCCAACAGAAAATCCGATGCGTCATTCCCGATAATTGCGCGTGCCAGAGAGCCAGCCATAATAAATATTTATGAAACTAACTATTCATAAATAAATATATGTGTGTGCAGAGCAGAAATCGAAACTGAAATCGAGCTGGCCCTAGAGCAGAAGCCAGCAATATTGCGTATACGCTTCGAGAGAGATCCACACGCGTCGCGCAGGAACTGTTGCAATCCGCGGACCCAACGCTGGGACATTGAACTCGAAACGCGAACCTGCCCAGCCGAGTTTGTAAACAAACCTGGGTTATGTAAGCGCTTAATTATAATGGAAATGAAAATGCCAAAACGACAGCAAGCAACTGGGATTGGGTATGGGAATGGGTTGGTAATGGTAATGGTAAACAAGCTTGAAGGCTGCGCTAGCAGTAGGGATATTCATTTCTGGTTTCTGCGATCAAATCCATTTGCATGGCAATGAAATGTGCCAAAAAGTGGGTCAATTTATGACAGGACTCCAAAGCCAACCAGAAACATTCACCCACAGTGAAAGAAATTTGTAATATGATATGGTAATTAATTTGTAGATTTTGATATGAGTATCTCACAAGAATAGACATTTGCAAATGTTAGTTTAAAATATTACAATAAAATAATATCAACCTTAAAGAAATGTAAAATTCTTTGCTATGCCAGTGGATTTGAACTCGGTACTTTATTTTCTTTGCAGGTAATCTTTACTATTATTGGCCAACAGACTGACTTCACTAGCAGTGCAGAGAAATTACTGGACGACTCTAAGGAAACATAAATTCTGCACCCGAAAAGGGATCTTTGTTTTTTGTTTTTTTTTTTTTGCGGCAGTAGAAGTGGCAGCGACGTCGGCAGAGGCAGAGGCAGCAACTGCGACTGCGACTGCGGCGTCAACGAGAAAGAAAAACGAAGAAACGAAGCAACAACTTTCACCTATTAATATTCGTGTCGTAGCAGCGGCAGAAGCGAGCTGCCAAGCCAAAGCCAAAGCCAAAGCTAAAGCCAGGCCAAAAGACAGAGACGGCCAGAGATACAGATACAGATGTATCGCCAGTCGCGAAGATACAGATACTGTAGAAGCAGAAGCAACGACAACGACTGCTAGTCGCCGCCGATGCTCGACGACGGCAACACATCGCACAGTGCTGGTCTGGGCGACTCCAAACTGGCTGCAACTCCAGCAACTTGGGGCCCCTTCCTGGGGAAACTTTCTATAAAAAAGCAGCTTTTGCTTTTTGTTTTGAAAATTTCTTTCTTGCTGCGCAGGTTGCCCGAATGCACGGCTTGTTTGTTTGTTGCTTTCGCTAGGCATTCTGCACTTCGATGGAGGAATGGGAACCAAAACCCCTTTTGTGGGGGCGATTGGAGTTAAGTCAACTCTAATTGCTAGAACATGATTGGTTAGTAGGCAGAGGAGTTGGAAATGTGGAGGATGAGACTTAAAAGAAAGGGTTACAAGAAGCTTTTCTTCATAGAAGATAGTATGTAGTATAGTACAGTCGAACTTTCAAATAGTAGATAGTATTTGGAAAGATCGACTTCATATCCCAACTCCTGGTTAGTAGGTGCGTCAAGTTCAAGCCAAACTTACAACAATATCTGGTCGAGTATTGACAATTCGCATTGACTGTGGGTGTCATAATCTCGTTGGCAGCCATATCCAAATAGAATAGTCTGTTGATAATAGCGCTGTGTGCTGGGTGTATTCCAATACCACAGGGTATCCTTGAGCTGGTCGCCAACTTTCCGTAATCCAATGGGCACAAAAATAAATGTATTTCTTTTATAGTTTCTCTCGATGCTTATTTGGTTGGCTGGAATTGCCTGGTTTTCATTGTACCATATCAATATTTGTCATTCAAGAGGCACTCACGCACCGAAACACCGAAAATTCACTTTCACTTTTGCGTTTTGATATGCAGAGAACACAAGGCAGTTAATAAAAACGGATTCGTGGTCTTCGAAAAACGGAAGGGGGGAGAAACTCAAATTCCAACCGCAGAGTCAAAAGAAGACAACATTTTGATTGCACTTGGGCAGCATGATGCTGTGGGCTGGATATTTGCTGCACTCGGTTTTCCACACTTTTGTTATGATCTTGTTTTTATTTCTCTTTTTTTTTTCTATCTGTTTTTTTTTTTTTATTTGTGGTTTCTGCGCAGGCGCGACTTTCTACGGGCTGGCTGGCGATTCTTGCGCGCCGAACGTTGGAACGTAACGTCTGCCTCGAAACGCGGTAGACGTCTGTGCGGCAGCGCGCAGTGAAACCAGCGCTTATCCTCAAAGATCGCTAAGAAATTTCATGCCATTCCATTTCGTTTCTCGGCGGCAGCGACGCTTTCGCTTGCCGCACTCACACACTGAACAAGTGGAAGCTCAGCCGTTGGTTCTTCGGCTCAGGAGTGCTTTTACCATTTCTTTCTCTCCGCTATACGTATACGTATTGGCGCACTCACACCAGCGCAGGGTCCACCGTTCAAGTTTGGTTCTTCGTTGAAGTCTTTTGTTTTGGTCCGCAGTTTGTTTGCCATGTGCTCCGAGTAAGAGTTTCGCCTTGGGTGCCCACTCTCGCACACAGACGAAGAAAGACGACGACGATTAATTATTTACGGCTTACCATCGTTTCGATTCCAGTGCGTTCCCAAACTGCTTTTATAACTTTAACTTTCATCGCTGCCTTCTGAGCCCGCTTCGGGTTGGCAGTGCTCAGCTTTTCCCTCTCCTCTTTCTTGCCCGCCACTGCAAATTACAACTTTCGTCTATTTTTGTCAAGATTTTTTTATAATTATATAATTTAAACTTTTTTCTTCTTGTCGCACATTTTTGGCCCCCGGTTTCGCTGGCAATCTTATTCCGCTTGCTTTTCCATTGTTGCCGACGTTTTTACTTTTCTTTGCATAAACCGCACGGCTAATTACGCACAAGGAGAGTGAAACTCCATTAGATTCTTAATTATAGTTTAATTGCCAGCGGAGAAATAATGTGGAGAGCAGCACCCAGCGAGCCGGGTAGAAATTAACTTGGACCATCTTGGCTGCTTGGCTGCAGCAACGGCGGCTAGTTGCATTTGGAAATCTTTCACCGCTGCATTTCTCATTGTTGCTGGTGTTTCCACTGGTCTTTAAGCCGTGCGCACTGAGCGTTGCAAGCTCTGCCTTCAGCAGGCTCCATTCGGAGTAGCTTGCTCGGGGTTTTGGGTGCTTTTAGGGGGCTCGGGCTCTCTGCACTTACAACTGTTTCTTTTGTCTTACGCTCGATGCTTTCCTGGTAGTTGTAGAAAACTTTCTAATGTAGAAGATGTCTGCAGCACCAGCAGTCCCCATCCCGCTGCCCATTGTAGTTGGATTGAATTGCCTTTTGGCCCCCCTGCCCGCACAGTAGTAGGCCTCTATTTACTCGCCGTTTGTCAGCTTTTTCTTTCTTTCGAGATTTTCCCAAGCTTGATAAATTGTCGGCGAGAATTTCAATGTTGTAAACTTGTAAAAGCAGAACTCTATGCATGCCAGTTCACACCGTTGCCGATTGATCGATTCTTTTACCATCGCCCAGCCGGGTGAAAGTTGCCTGATAAAGCCACCGACTGTTACATATAGACGCTATATTATAGAGATGTAAATCATCTCTCCATTGCGGGCACTGTGAGTGTTCAATATTCCACAGGGAAAAGGGATTCAGATCCGTTTAGTCATGCAGTGCTCAATCATGAGTCGCAAACCTACGACTTTCGACCAACTGATAGGCCCGAATTTATATTTACATGCTAATGAGCAACGGAATATTTTGTTTCTGCTGAAAACGAAAACGCATTTTATTGCCAAACGATGAGCTTCGTCAATAGGAGAGCTAATGGATTTAATTGGATGGCAGGTTCGTTATATAAATCTCGGCCGGGCCAGAACCGTTTGCACTGCTGGGGAAAAAGAAACGAGAAAAGATGTATCGCGGCCAAATGATTAATGCAGCCAAAAGCCGAGACCCCAAAAGCCAAAATCGTATTTTCACTTTTTAATAATTAACATAAAATTATTAACAAGACGGCAAAAGAAGAAGCTGTGCAGAGGGCGAGGCAGAACCAGCGAAGAAGCCGAAAACGATGCCAAACGCATTAAGCGCCCAGCCACAAAAAGTCAGCCAACGAAAAGAATAAGCCATGAAAGTGGTAAAATCCGAGGAGAGGAGAGATTTCTGAATTTCATAAAGTCTCGTAAAGAACAAGAGCCAGCTGCCGCATGACTAACAGCTCGGCAGTGCGGAGACTAAATATAAGCCAAAGAATTTTAAGTGAAATGAGTTTGAAAAGCATTTCCCGAAAGCGGCCAGCGGGGCCTGACCCAATTACCCATTTAAGCCCAAAGTCCAAATTGATGTGGTAGCGATGAAATGGCCCAAAGAACGAGAAGAAGGAGATGGAAATGGAAATGTGGGGAAACTGAGGCACAAGACGAGTAACAGTTATGTGACGGGCAGACAATCGAAAGTTTATGTCATGCTGCCGGCAGCAACGCAGCAGCAACAGCAACACCAACAGCAACACCAACAGCAGCAGCAGCAACATCAGAAGCAACAGCAACATGCAGTCGAAAATCCGACAGCCATGGTTAAGCAGATGGTGCGTTCCTGTAATTGTCAATCCAGATTGATTTTCCGTTACTTCTTTAATGAGTAAGAAGTATAAAAAAAAATCTGAAAGTAATATCTGTAGTGGATTTTTCTCCCGCACAGCAACAGGCGAGTGAAATATAAAACAATTTTTCGAAAGTCATGCCACGAAATAAATGGTTCTCGTATCTATACACGTATCTCGCATAGGCCTACAACGGCCAGCAGCATGAACAATGAGAGCAGCAAAGCCGCAAGAAAAGAAAAAGTAACTTTACACACACTTATAGCTGACCAGCAAATCGAAAAGATACACGAAAAGAGAAACAGAAAATAAAATAATAAAATCGAAACATGAAACATTCTGATTGTATGGCCACAAAAGTGGGTCAAGCAGCGCAGTCACTGCGCAGTCGCAGCCTCAGTCGGCGTCGTCATCGCCAACGCGCTCGTGGCTCAGGTTTTGCCTTTAAAACTTTGCCTGTGGTGGTAATGGTGATGGTGATGGCGCTGGTGCTGGTGACTGTGGTGGTGGAGTGGCTGTGGCTGTGGGTCTGGGTCTGGGTCTCGGTCTTTGTCTTGGTCTCCAGCGGTGCGCTCTGCCCGTGAAACCAACACAGGCGCGAAGAACAAAAAGTGTAAAGCGAAATAACAAAATAAACCCGACTCCGCTGACGGAATACTTAAGCATCCGCGTCCACTTGCACTTTCTTTTTCGAGCTCGGCTTGGTTTTGCTTTTTTTTATTCTGCTTCTACTTCTGCTGCTGCTTCAAGTTCGGGTCTTAAGTCTTTCGTTTTGGCCAGGGAGCACGTTTCTTTCGCTTGGCTTTCGCTTTGCGCTCTTTCACCGACTTGCTGCCAGCGGAAACGGGCTCTGCCGAGCTTTTGGGTGCCAAAGTATTTCAATATTTTTTTGATGAAAGATTAAAAATACCTTTCTATCCAGCAATTTTATAAAATAAAATATCACTTAAACATTTAAAACTGGTCAACACAATTAAAACATTTTGTGAAACTTATCAGCGCCACCTATAAATTCGCTGTGGTCAGTTGCGGTACTAACTTTGTTGGCAGCCGAAAAGTATGCTTTTTTCTTTGTTACCCGTTAAATGGTTCTTGTCTCCACTAATAACATAAATTCATACATAGCAACAAAATTAAAATGCCTTTTAAAATAAAAATATTGTTAAGGATTTATGTTTTATTGCCAACAAAACAATATTTTATTTTATGAAGTTCAAGACAAATAATTATCAAATCTCTGATCGAAGCCTCTTTGTTCCAATTAGGTCAACCAACGTAAAAATTAAAATGAACGATAGTTTTTGAACATAAAAAACTAGTTATGTCAAAACAGGCAATTTTATGTATATCTGTTAATAACCCTAGTATAAAACTTCGTATTAAAATGCTATTTTTTAATAAATGTGAGGGAGTAATAGATTAGGTTAAAAGAACAATGATTGGCATTAAAACCTAGAAAACATTTGTTGGCTAAAATTACAAGAAAGGAGCGCACCGAAAACTTGCATCTTAGTCAAGGGCCTAAATTGGTTAAAATAACCATTTTTACCAAAAATTTATCATAATTTGTTTTAAACAAATGGAAGAGTACCATTGTAATTAATGTAGTAAAACAAAAGTTTATTTGCTTATACCCTTATTATTATTATTATTTTGTATACTCAAAACATTCGTTGTGGTAAGGCATTAGTTTTAAATTCAAAAAGTCCAGACAATTGCTGAGTTATAAACTAAATTATATAATCATTAAATGAAAAATCCAAAGGTAATAATTGAAATGTCTACTATTCTCCCCATAGCCACTAACCTCTTGCTCAACATCCGATGACAAGCAAAGCAATTACCGAATAAAAAACTTTGGGAATGCCACTTATTCACTTCCGAACTATCAGGGATTATTTTTAGCTATACCACATTCGAATATACATGCAGCCAAGCAATAAAAATGTAAATAGAAAGAACTAAAAAATAATGAAATCTACATAAAAGGATAAATACAAGTCAATTGAGAAAACCAAAAATACCGAGCGAAGATGCATTCTCCGTCGGTCTGGCTGGCTATGGTTAATTGCTCTGATAAATGGTGGGCACGGTGATTTCGCAACTTCGGGGCTGCATCGGCGCCGCTAATTTAAATGCAGCAAAGGCAGCTTCCTCGAGCGCCGCGCGCGAAGATCTCGATCAACCTTGATGTTGATTTATAGGTGTCGCTCTGCTTGGCCCGTCTATTTCGGTTTTGCCTCGCTGCGTGCCCGTTGAGATGTCCCATTCCCATCCCCATCCCCATCTCGATCCCCATCCTCATCCTCATCCTCCCAGTCCCTGTCGCGGATGCCAATTGTCTTGCGTCGGTCCTTCTAAGGTCCGTTTCTATTTTCTGATCTCTCTGCGCGGCGAGTGAGTCGTCTTCTGATGCAGTGGGTCGGCAGGAGGATCGGGGCTGGGAACGGGGACTAATTGCCCGCTCGAGAGCACTGATTGCCGCCGGGGTGGCCGATTCTCCGACTGTCACGCACATCTGCTAATCACTCGCACATATCCATTCTCTTATCTTACTCAAGCTTTCTCTCGGGACGATCTCTACAATGAATTAGGCGTATCCTAAGAACTATGACTAACTTCACCCATTTCCTTTTCATCCATAATATGAATCTGTAAAAAAACAAGTGCAAATTATGTTTCCAGGATGAAAATCAAGGAGTTATTTATGATATGGATCTATGAGTACATACAGCCTCGCTGTATTTTAACATACTTATGATAATTGGTTATTAAAACAATATCGTTATTATAAATAACAATAAATTAACAATATTATAAATAAACAAATGACGAAGAACTTAGTGTGGTATATACAAATTATCAACTATTTTGACTTATATTTTTACTTGATTGATATTGCCGTGATACCCAAATATTATTATAAATTCTTTATACAACTTGTATTTTATAGTTTATCATTTTTTTAAATCAGTGATAAAACTGTATATTATTGTGTTCTGATTCTTATGTTCATGTTTCATGTATTTTAATTTTAATGGTAGTGCAGCGCAATGATGTGTCGCATTCGTATATTTTATCAGCCAAACTTCTGTATTGCTCAACCAGAACAAAGAAAACGGCTTATATGGATCGATTCGAGTTGATTGCTTCGCACTACTTTCGCTCATCTCTTTCTCTCAGTGCCGCCCAGGCACCTAACTCAAATCGCTTCGTGCGAGAGCCCTGATATAAAGGCGGTACGGACCGCTCGGCGTGCCATTTGTTGTTGAGTCTAGCCGTCAACAAGACTCGAACGTGCGAGCTTATCCAAATTACCTCCTTTCGTTGACCTAAAAGGTGTGTGTGTGTGCGTGCGACCCCAATGTCGAGGGAATCAAGGATTATCACGGAGACCATAAAACATAAGGATAACAATACAGCTCTTAAATACTTCGACTTTTAACTATTGTGCCAATGGATTTTCCTACAATCCACCCTTTTTCTAAAGTTCAATTTCTATTTTTAAAGTGAAGACTAATCGAATAGCAATGAATTTCTGCTTAATTTGATCTGATTAATTTGGGTTCCATGAACCGTTTCTTTGGGATATTTTTAGAGCGTTTAAGATCAAGTGAATAATTTAATAGCACGCCATATAAGTAAATAGAACATATATTTTAAGCATCAGATCCATTAAGCCGGAAAACAATCTTTACTTAAAAAAAATGTTATTTTCTGATTCCTAATTTGTATCAGAATCATATCTAAAGTAATAAAGACAGTCAACAAAGCTTAATAATAATTTAGGGGATAATGAAAAGATGAAAAATAAACCAATTTAAAAGGGTTAAACAGTTTGTAATAAAGTAATGTTCATATGTCCTATTTTGGTAATATAGATATTACATTTTTGTATCAATTTAACAGAGAACGTAAAATAACTATCTATTTTGATGGGTATCAATCCATTGGGATGCAAATTTATATACAAAATGTGATACTTTTTAGGGGATAGGGCTTTTGTATCTTTCGAACCAATGAACAGGATAAACTGACAGAGTACCCCACTCTATTCCCTCCAGATAATCAACTGCCAAGATGTGTGACGATGATGCGGGTGCATTAGTTATCGACAACGGATCGGGCATGTGCAAAGCCGGCTTCGCCGGTGATGACGCCCCCCGCGCTGTCTTCCCCTCGATTGTGGGTCGCCCACGCCACCAGGGTGTGATGGTGGGCATGGGTCAGAAGGACTCGTACGTGGGTGATGAGGCCCAGAGCAAGCGCGGTATCCTCACGCTGAAGTACCCCATCGAGCACGGCATCATCACGAACTGGGACGACATGGAGAAGATCTGGCATCACACCTTCTACAACGAGCTGCGCGTGGCCCCCGAGGAGCATCCAGTATTATTGACCGAGGCCCCCTAAACCCCAAGGCCAATCGCGAGAAGATGACCCAGATCATGTTCGAGACCTTCAACTCGCCGGCCATGTACGTGGCCATCCAGGCCGTGCTCTCGCTGTACGCCTCCGGCCGTACCACCGGTATTGTGCTGGACTCCGGTGACGGTGTCTCCCACACCGTGCCCATCTATGAGGGCTTCGCCCTGCCCCATGCCATCCTGCGTCTGGATCTGGCCGGTCGCGACTTGACCGACTACCTGATGAAGATCCTGACCGAACGCGGTTACTCCTTCACCACCACCGCCGAGCGTGAGATTGTGCGCGACATCAAGGAGAAGCTGTGCTATGTGGCTTTGGACTTCGAGCAGGAGATGGCCACCGCCGCCGCCTCCACTTCGCTGGAGAAGTCGTACGAGCTGCCCGACGGACAGGTGATCACCATCGGCAACGAGCGCTTCCGCTGCCCCGAGGCCCTGTTCCAGCCCTCGTTCTTGGGCATGGAGTCCTGCGGCATCCACGAGACCGTCTACAACTCGATCATGAAGTGCGACGTGGACATCCGCAAGGACCTGTACGCCAACTCTGTGCTGTCCGGCGGTACCACCATGTACCCAGGTGAGCTGAAGGTCCAGTCTTTTAGAGATCACAGTCTAACTCCTTTGTTATCCAAACAGGTATTGCTGATCGCATGCAGAAGGAGATCACTGCCCTGGCCCCGTCGACCATCAAGATCAAGATCATTGCGCCACCCGAGAGGAAGTACTCCGTCTGGATCGGTGGCTCCATCTTGGCCTCGCTGTCCACCTTCCAGCAGATGTGGATCTCGAAGCAGGAGTACGATGAGTCCGGCCCTGGAATCGTCCACCGCAAGTGCTTTTAAGTCTTTCGCCCGTTGCGAAAGCTCTTCAAAGGCAACAACCAGCAGCGACCAACAACCCAGCGAGCTTCTCAACAACCTCGGCTCGCACAGTGATAGACAAAAGCAGCGTACCCATCGCACAACTATTATCATCCAACTCAGATTCACAATCGAACAACACAAGAGGCAACCTCCGGTTGTCGGAGCTCATCCTTCATGGCCACATCATCGGCAGCGGCACAGGGCATTTTTACTTTGAACAACTAGTTGTAAGAGTGGCGACTGTGCCTCCATGTCGAATAGCAACATCAAATGTATATGAAGAGCTTTTAACCCCAGTCAGTGAATTGAAAGCCAAATATATCTTCCATTAAAAATATTAAATACTTTAAATAAATACACTTTTTCTATTACCCGTGTACTCGTGTCCTGAAAAGCCCTGAAGGTACAAACGAATGTTGGTTGGTAACAGCTTTAAATTCCTTTAATTGACATTAAATTAATTGTTAACATTGGTTTTGCATTAGCCTAGCTAGTTAAATGAAAATACGGCGAGGATACTTGGTACCGGGACTTAGGCTATTAGGGACATGATGGATTGAACATTAAAAGTCTGGCAGTGACTGTTTTAGTCGAAAATGTTCCTTCAGCAGTGTTAATTAGATGAATAGTTTGGTTTTGGCTTGTGCGGTCGGGGGTGTCCTAAATAATATGAGTATTCGTTTAGTTACACATACAATATCTCCGAAATATCCTCTTAACTAATTAATTGCGAAGCTTAGCTAATACAATTATTGTACAGACCGGCATTGCACTAGTTTAGTCGAGCTCTTTGTTTTCGGAAATCTTTAGTGATGGAAAGTTACCACCTTTATTATCATAATAGGTAGAATAATAATAGTGCATCAATATGCTTAGATAGGGTAAAAGGAATATAAGAATAGGGTATGGGTAAACGGAAAGTGTAGATATATGTTAGCCTAAAAATCGTATATTTTAAAATCGGCAAAAAATAAGCCAATACACAATTTATTAAAAATGCATTCCTTTGTCAAGAAAAAAGTTCATAGGTGTTTACTTTACCTAATCATCACTGTATATCGTTAGCATAAATACGGGTTTAACTGAGCGGCCTTAATTACCTAACGGTTACCGTCCGACTTATGGATTGTATTTTGGTCAATTATACTTATTCGCTTTATAAAAGGCTCGAGTCCTCTGATATTTACAATGCTTAATACATTACATGGCAATAATATCTAGTTTCTAATTTCGGTTGAAATATAGTTATATGTTATATGTACACAAATTTCGCTTTTGTTCGGGCTACTTCGATACGATTCCTTAGGTATACATATCCTAACTAATATTCGAGAATACTTTTAACCATCGCCATTCAGTGTTTTTGTTTGCTGCTTGGTAATTCTTGGCTGGGATAACCCTCGAAGATGACGATGCTGGGGGTTAGCCCTTGGTCCTTCCCGGGACGTAGACCCGATTACCGTGGGAAGGTCAGGATACCGTTGGAATACGTCCAGGTACAGACCAGAATCAGGCGCTATATAGCAACCCCCGCAGTATCCACCGCAGAAGCCTCTCCGCATCTCCGAGGTGTTATCAAACTGAAAAAGGGAGAGATTTGATTAGGAAAAAGGTGTGACACATTATTTATATAAATTAATATTGTACAAAACGTAAGAAAGTATCGAAATAAATCACTGGTAGCCAAGTTTCTAATAATTAATAAATGTTTCATAGGTAGTATTACAATTACCAGTTGTTCACTTTTAAAATAAAAATAACAGTTGACGAATATACTTAAATATGTCCAAAGTTAAAGAACACTTCGCAGCTAATCAGTAATCTATTTGGATAATGATTATTTGATTTAATTAAGCAGGAAGATTGAATTGACCTTATGGGTTAATGGTATTTATTTAAACATTTAGGAACCCACCTCACTGACGCGCTTCATGACCGAGAACCGGCCATGCTTCGTCCACACGGTGCCCGGGCGAATGGTGAAGTCCGTGTTCTTGAGGTTGATGGAGAAGTCGCCCTGCGGACACTGACCATTGCGGTTGTAGCAATCGCCCGCCGATCCGAGCTTCTGCGGCTGACCCCGCGAGTCGGCGAACTCGAAGTCGTTGTCCAGGATCCGCAGATCGGTGATGTTCAGGCGCAGCTTGCTGAAGTGCGTCCGCCCCGAGTTCTGGTCGTTGTAGTACTCGTGGTGTCGCGACTCCGGCGGACAACTGTTGGTCTGCTTCGTCCTGAACTCATAGTAGATGGAATAGTTCTCCTGCGGATCCACGTTTACGTACTCGCGCGGTGTCCCCCTGTTCATCTGGTGGCAGTAGAGGCGCACAATCCGAGACCGCACCTCCAGCTGGTAGTCGCCGTCCGTGTTGTAGCCGTGCATCCTCTGCAGATCCGCACAGCTCCTGGGTCTCTCCTGACCCCTTGGCCCGCTAATCGCATTCAAGCTCCTGCTGCTGCTGCTACTGCTGCTGCTGCTGATCCTGCTGCTGCTGATCCTGCTGCTACTGATACTGTTGCTATTACTGGGTCTGCTGCTGATGCTGCTCCCGATGGCACTCCTCCTCCGGCATTGCGGCGGCGGAGTACAGCGGTGCCGCTCCACCTTGGAGCGTGTTGGACAGGCGATGCGACCCTTGTGCGAGTTGTAGCAGATGTCTTTCCGTTTCTCGACTCCATCGCAGTTGCACTAGGTAAGGAAACAGATTCAAAAATGTAAATATGTAATTTAAGACATATAAATTAAATCAAAAAATAATAGAAAAAAATTATTAAATTGTTCAAAGGCAAATTTTATAACAAGTTTTACACACTAAACACTAAACCAATTCTTTCTTTATTAAACATTAAAGCTAAAGCATTTAACTCATCATCGTGTAAAGCTTTAAGATTACAGAAAATAAATTTGACATTTGGTATAAGACATTAATCCTCATAACTAAAAATTATTACTACAAAAATGTGTTTTATTTGATTCTTGAAAATTTAAAATATTTATCCTAACCAACGAATTTGTTATAAAAACTACGTTAGCAAAAACTATGTAATATATTTAAAAATAAAATGTTTTAAAACTTCAAATCAAAGAATATTTAAAGTGATAAAAATGTTTGTATAATGGTTGTAAAATATACTTTACTTGACATGTATTTTACGAGGTGTATTGCATTGCTTTTGGAGGCTAACAAGATTATTACAGTGCATTTATTTTTGGCAGCTGTATATGGTAAATAACTGTATATTATAAATAATTTACTGATACTGATTTATTGTTCCCCATAATAATAAAGTGACCCACTCACCTGGGCGATGACCTTCGACTGGCGGCGCATGCAGCTGCTGCAGATGCGGCGCTTGGAGGGGCGCTTCTTGGGATCGCAGTGGCCCTCCTCCACACTGTCGCCCTGCCAGGACTCGCAGCGCACGTAGCGCGTCTGGTAGTCCTCCGAGCAGTCCGCAGGACATCGCGACCAGTCCGAGGCATTCCACTTGCAGTTGATCTTGCAGGTCTTGGTGGTGGTGCGCAGCTTGGGTCGCCTTATGTTGCGGCTCACGCAGTAGGATTCATCGATGTAAACGCGGCGCTTTGGAGTGCCCGGAACTTCTGGCTTGTAGACTCGCGTGCAGCGTTGTTTCTTCCACTTTTGCCCCTCGCCACATTGCACCGAACACTGTTGGAGATAATATTTTATATAACTAAATTCCATTAGGTCAAATTTAAGGCCTACCTGGGTCCATTCGCTAGTGTACTTGATGTGGCAGCACTTGCGTACTTCCTTGGGCTTCCGGCTATCGCAGCCGATTCCATAGGGATTTGAACAGCTCACAGAGCGACTCTTCTCGCACCAATCATCGCACTCGCCCCACTCTCCAATCACCCAGTTACTAGCCGCCACGGCATTCTAAATGTTACGGGTAATAATTAGGGATAAAGTAAGTCATCTAAATATCTAAAGGAGAGTCCACAGGACTTACAGGAGATTCGGTGTATGTGGGGCAGGGATCCGTGTTGCAGTAATCGATCAGAGTGCTCAAATGGGGCTTGGTTCGGGGATTACATCTATCTTCGCTGACTCGTGCATTGTGTAGATAGCAATGAGCCTCACGTTGCCGGGAACCGGTGCCACAGGACTTGGAGCACTGTAACATGTATATGAAGTTAAGATCATTCAGATTATCCAGATGAAATCTGAACTCACCGATGACCAGTCTGATAGGAGCCAGCACCCCTCACGACACTCCTCGTGATGAGCCACGTCAAACTTCAGCTTGCAATAGGACATATCCACAATATTGGAACGCTGCATATTTGGGAATGTCTGAATGCACTGGAAGGTCTTCTCGCGGGTACCCAATTCTCCACAGGCGGCGGAGCACTCTGAAATGCTCGTGACCGTGAGACTGAAAGTGCATGAGAAGATGTATGTTTAGCATTTGATTCTTTGTATACAAATTAAACTAAACCCACTTGAGGCGGCATTCCGTGTTGCAGGCCCGATCCTCGACCTTGGGCATGGCGGACTTGTCGCAGAACTGGGGGGCGACCTTCAGACCCTGGGTGGTGCTGATGCAGGCCGGCTGCCGATGGCTTCTGCCCTCGCAGAGCGAATCGCAGTTGCTGGGGGCCTGCATTTCCCAGCGGTAGATCTCAACCTCCGCCTCCAGACTCGGTGGCTTGTCGATGGTGTAGGAGTAGGACATTAGTACGGTGTCTTGTTGCACAGCAGGGCTCACATCGAGGGAGATGATCTGCCAAAGAAGAAGATAGGGTATCACTTGCCATCTGCTAGTCGAGCTGGTCATTGTAGTAGTACCTGAACTATTAGATCACGTGACAACTTCCATGAGTAGGTCGTGTTCACCTGCTCCACCGGATTGCTGGAGCCGCTGTAGTGCATCGTTACCCCGGCATATACAAAACTCCATGGATATGTCTTCACCAAATCGCCATTGAGAAGGTTTTTCCGCCTGTCATCGCTTAGCACAATGAAATTTTGCTCCGAATAGCCAGGTTGCTTGATCATTATGTTGGAGGCACCTTTAAATATAAACATAGAAGATTTAAATACCTTGTTTATAAATTAAGAAAATAATCGATTTATTTTTCTTATCCATAGTTCTGGATTTATCACACAATATTAAAGTATAAACCTCTAGTTTAACAGTCAATTAGAAGGGTCTTTAAAAATACTTGTAAATAATTTTTTTGAAAGTGATGCTGATGGTTATCGTTATTTCGTCCGATTGAGAATATTAATATTTAATATTAATATTTTTGAGTTTTGGCACACCTTCTTAAATAATTTGTTATATTTTGTTCTCAGACGAATGGTTAGAAAAAGTTATGTATGTTTTTGTTTTTATAAATTAGTTTATTTGAGCTTTTACATTGAAATTTGTTAACTTTGCGACTTAGCACAAAATTAAAAATTTATTCAAAATGAAATTCAAAACTAACCGCCCCGAGGTTTTGCCAATTACATGAATAAGGTACATTCAAAATAAAAAAAATGTGGCATTTAATCTGGATAATCAGATATATTTCTATAAAATACCAAAAAACTTGAAAAGGTCAGAGTCGGTATATTGGCATCGGTCATATAATAGCCTATTGCATTAGAAATCGAGTCATCTTTAGAATTATTGGGCAAATAAGTTTGTGTGTGGAGAGGAATTGAAAAATAATTGAAAAACATTAAAATGCACTTAAAATGCATTGGATTAACAATATTGCCATCAGGGCAGATAAGAAATTGCAAGGCAATGCCATGTGAAAAAGGAGATCGTTATTAATGCAAATTTAAAATCAGTGATGATCCAATAGATTTCGAGTGTCTTTACACAAGGGCTGGAATGTTCGAGATAATGGGTGGCGCCAGAAGCAGATAAGGAGCACCGATTGGAATATTGTTAATGGATCGAGGCGACCCGAGTAAGTCGACTGATTAGCCGTGGAATCGGAAAGAGTGCAATCTTGGCGTACGTGAGGCGGTGGGGTGCATTCACCTGGCGCCGGTACCTGCTCATCCGGCGACATCTCTATCGCCATCACCCCGTTCCCGAGTCACGAGCTCCGATCCGGCCACAAACATGGTGGCCCACAGACCACTCAACTCACACGTAGGTAAGCAATTCACCCATTAAGCCCGAAAGGCACAAACAGATACCATTAGCATTCATTGAGGAAATTATTATGACAACAATTAATTAAAGAAATGTAGTTAGACAAGCACTTGAGCCATGCACACACACCTTTTGGTATTGTCGTCACATAGTAGGTTGTCTTGTTTGGGTCATTCCCGTCATTCAGCCCCAGGAGATTGGAGACGCGCAGATTTCCGGTAATTTCGTGGCATGTGTCATTGCGACCCTCGCACACGCCGCACTTGTCTGCAAAAAGCGGAAATCGATTAGTAATCGCTATTTTTAGCAGTGATTTAAAGGCGATGAGGGGGGCTGATGATTTGAGTTAGAGAATTCGGAATTCTTTACCCAGCTTGGCTATCGAGTTGAGCTCGTTGTCGCATCCCGCCGGCCGGCAGATGCCGTTGACGCACTTGTCGAAGCTGTCCACCGCGCAGGAGGTGCCGTCGATGACCTTGCTCTTGAGCATGAAGTAGGTCACCTTCTGGTCGATGCGGCAGAACAACTTGCACGCATCCTCTGGGGGTCAAATAAAGAAAGTCCACCATTAACATCTGGACACTCATTGCAAGACCTCAATCCGCACTCACTTTGGTATTTGGGCACCCACTTTGTGGCCGAATTGACACCCGGAATGTTCATGTCCCGTCCGTTCATGTCGTAGCACTGCTGTTCGCGCGAGTCCATGCTGCCCTCCGGACACTGGTGGGTGTTGCAGGAGCGGTACTTCTTCCGGCTGCCCGTGCAGTACTTGCCATCGTGCTCCGGCACCGGGTGGTTGCACTCCCGCCGCGACTCCTGCACCCCGCCCCCGCAGGTGAGGCTGCAGGGCGTGAAGGGCGTCCATGGACCCCAGCCGCCGTTCACCTTGCGTCCGTAGCCATGCTTGTTGGACACGCACCTGCCCTTCTGGCACCAGTGGCCACTGGTGCCGCAGGGCGTCCCATCCGCCCACGGCAGATTGCTGGAGCTGCACTGGTCGTTGGGGCTGCCCGGCGTCGGCTTGCACCACAGCCGCCGGCACTCCTCGTCCGAGGGGCAGTAGCCGAACTCGTTGCCGAAGCTCAGCTGGCACTGGTTGTCCAGCGAGTAGATCTCCCCGGGCAGCCGCTTGGTGCCGTAGGGTATGTGCTCACCCACGGAGGTCTCCAGGCAGCTCTTATCCGTTTTCCTGCGGATAGAAAGGTGGTCGGGTTACTTGGTGGGCTTACTTGGAGGGCTGTTCAAGGGGGCACTCACTCGAGAAACTCGGACACAAAGTGGCGGGAGCACTTCGACCATGACCACGGGTGCATGTGGATGCCCATCATGCTGGACATGATGTGCAGCTGCTTGTTGTTGTTGTTGTTGTTGGGCCTCGTGATGTACGGCGCACACTTGTCGTCATCGTCGTGGTTCATGCTAAGTCTAAAGTATTCGGAATCAAGAACACATGGTCAATATTAGTCGAAAATATCTAGGGTGATTAGCTTGATTCTTCTCTTGAGTGCACTAATTGTAATGAACAAGAATGCTAATTTAAAAAAAATAGAACTACGTCGTTTTCAATACAAAACACTTTTAGCTGCACTCCACTTATATTTTGTAATTTAAAGTGATTTACCCTATTCAAGTTTCTTAGTATAAAAGGCACCATGGCCTGTACACTTTATCATGGCTTATTATTACTCCTTCTTATAAAAACTATGTATTATAGGTTGAAGTAAATAAAATAACTCGAATATTTAATTTTAAATATAAGACTTTCTTTCGCCTGTACACTTTATCAAGGCTTATTATTACTCCTCCTTATAAAAACTATATATTATAAGTTGAAGAGAACAAAATAACTGGAATATTGAATTTGAAATATAAGACTTTCTTATAAGGAAAAGTATATTGACACTTTTAAAATAAGATAAACAGGGTTAAATACAAATGAAGTATACGCTGGACTAATAGCAGTCCCTAGATCATTGCCCCTTCGTTAACTTACATGTGTCCCAGCTCGTGGGCCATGGTGAAGGCGGTGGGCAGTCCCGTGTCCTGGACAATGGAGCAGGACCTCTCGCTGCAGACGGTGCCCAACTCGGCCAGGCCCAGCATGTGGCAGATCTTGCCCGGCACACTGCCGCAGATGTTTTCGCTGGGGTTTTGAGAACATAGATTCCATTAGGATACCCTCGAGTAATAACCCCACTTCAAACATCCACTCACCGGGTGATCAGCATGGCAGTGTCCCTTTGGTAGCCGTACTGGTTGATGTAGGTGCAGAAACGCCTCAGCATATCGTTGCTGGACTTGTGCTGATCGTTGGTCTGGGGCAGCACAAGTAGTTTCACCAGCGAGATCCGGATGGAATTGCCGATGCTGGCGTCCCCAAAGATGCTGGACACGATCGAGAGCAGGATGAGGATGTAGGGCTTCAGGTCGTCGCCGTGGAAGCGCACCATGCTGGAGTCCACGGCAATGAGCACCTCCACGGTGTACAGCTGGTTGTCCGTGTCGGCGTAGTGCCTCTTCGATCGGCTGAGTGTACGGGACTCGGGTCTGTGGCGCTCCAGCTCCCGCTCCATCTGGCTCACCAGGGCGTCCAGGCCCAGCTCGAGACTGGAGACAGCCTGTCTGGCATTGCGGTGCGATTTCCGCCAGACCCGGTGCAGAACCTCATCGCTGCTGGTCCGGTTGTATGGCTGGATGAGGAGCGCGCCGAAACTGGTTTTGATTAAACCAGTCTGCAGCCGAGAACGGGGGAAACGGAACGCATGGGAGCGCTTATTAGTAGTCATATTCGGCGGCATATTGATAAGCATAATTTGCGAAATGTAAATGCGATGCAAATGGCTGAAATCTGAGCGAAGGTCAAACGGAGTCACTTGTTGGCCTTACCATGCCGCCGCAGAGCGAGACTGCCACCATTGACTGGGGATCGCCCTCCACGTTGCCGGTGTAGTGGCATCCCAGGTGGTGCTGCTCCGGCTCCGAATCCAGCTCCTGGTCCTGCTCCCCATCCTGGTCCAGCTGCAGCGTGTGGTTCTGGACGAACGAGGAGTCCTGGCGCAGCACCAAGTGCAACTGGTGGCCGAACACATTCAGGTTGTACTCCGGATGCGGGTCCCAGATCTTGTTGGTCCTGTTGCGGTACGTTCCCGTCTTGATAAAGGCCGTGGAGGAATCTATATGGAGATGGGAGTTGCCCAAAAATGTATTGATTTACTAAAGGAATGTGAATAGATATTAAAGCCACCAATGTTTTTTTCCACTTATAATTTGTGGAAAAGTCTATATAGAGATGGGAGTTATCTGAAAATTAAATGATTGACTGGAAGACTAGATATTAAAACAACCAATGTTTTATTCCACTTGTAATGGTTTATTTGTCAAAGTTTTGTTGCAATGTATTTTTTAATTAAGATCTTCTTATACAGTCTGATTTCTCAGTTGATTTATTTGTTTTTGATATCTTAAAGATTGCGATTAAAAGAAATGGTAATATGTATTAGATGTATTCCTAACCTTTATCTGAGTTGACAATTTAGTACTGTTGTTAGTGTGTAAAGATATGTCCTAATTGTAAGGATATGTCTTAAATGGATATGGGCATAACTTTATGTTATATTTGTTCAAGAGCTCACCTTTTAGAAAACTGTTGAGGTCGCTGTTTCGCTTCGACTCGTAGAGCAGATCGCCTTCGCTGAGGCTGTAGTTGTAGACCTTGGTGGGCATGGCGTAGGTGCTGTGCTCCTCCTCGTTCAGGTCCTTCAACCCATCCGCCTGGGTGTCGTTATCGAAATTTCTGGGATGAAGCGTGACTGGTGGGGCAGGCATGCTGATGACAGTGGGGTGGGGCAGCTTGTGGTTGTGGTTTTGGTTTTGGTTCTGGCTGCTCTGGGGCAGCTCCAGCCGCGCCGCTTTATGGGCACTCGGAAATCCGTGGAAGAACATGATCAACAGCAACATGGCGAAGCCGAGGCCGCAGGCATACAGACGGGCGTGCTGCCGCCAGTGGGTGGACATCTTTTGGCTGCACTTGTACTTGTAGAACCACCATTCACACCTCTTCTTCAGCACGAGCTGCAATGGAGAAAGGGGATCGGCAGGTTAGCTGCTTGTGTTCTACGCAGATTAAAGGGCAGTCCGGCATTCTCTCACACCTTGAGTGCGGATTTCGATTGGGGAAGGGGGCAGGGGGGGGCGGCTGGAAAGCTCGCCAGATAAGTACTTGGGCACGTTCCACATTCCCCAACGGCCGATGTGTGTGATTGACTTTCGAAAGAATTATTGATGAACTGCCACCGGCGGCCAGATACCTTGACCACCTGTGAGATGCTCGGCGGAACAGGCGGATCACTCGGATGCAGGGGCCAAGATGAGGGGAAGGCGAGGGCGGGGGCGTTGGCGAAAACGGAGGCGGAGGCGATTGCCCGGCGGCGATGGCCTTTGGCTGCAGCCAGACCATAGGAGAAGCTGTTGAAATCACTTCCTCGCACCGCGAATTTTTGCACATTTTGTTTAAAATAAATGCTTAAACGCTGAGGTGTAAAGTGTGCCAACGGCAATTTGTGCTCAATAGATATAACAAAAGCGAAGTCAAGCCAACAAAAAAAAAAAAATTCGAATAAAAAGATTCAGTACCCAGCCGGGCAAAAAAACATTTTAATGCCTCTAATTTGTAGATTTATGTGAGAGCTCTTTGTTTTGCACCTCCGTCGAAATTGTTTTAGCCAATTCATACATCAGCGCAAATAAATTAAAATTCCCCCACGAAATTAGCGAATTAATGCCGCTAAATGATGAGCTGTTTTACATAATTTTATGGCAGCTATGTGAACTCTGCCACCGCCGACACATTCGTTATGCTCATTGGCCATATTGTCGCCTGAACAGCGACTGCAATGGGCTGCCAAAAAGTCTGTGGATTATGAATTCTGCAGAATAACCAATCTGGCGTGCCGTGTGATTCCGTTGCACTATGGGGAATTTGCCCGATTTTTTGGAATAAATGTATTTTTTAAAAGTGTGCCGATTTCTTTTTTTTTTTTTTAATGTATTAAGAAAACATCAAGCTGTTTGGTAACATACCGCAAATGTTAACTTAAAAGTCTAGTATTTAAATACCAACTGTTAAAGTCAGCTGTTGCAAGCGCACATGGTTTGTTTACATTTTGCTTAACTTTGAAGCTCACTTTCAAATCATTATCTCTGCAACAAAATGACGTAAGACAGTCAAATTTGAAATTATTACCAATTCTCAATGTATGTTCTGTGTAAAAATACTTATACATTGCTTAATATGTGCGTCCAATTTTAACAATTTGTAAATGTAGCAGGTGATGTTTTCGTTTGGGTTTTGGAAAGAAAGTTAAACTTTCAATAGAGTTTTACAAAAATGTTTAACTTTGTTCAGTAAGTGTCTTTATCCATGTTGTAGAGTGATTAATTGCGAATTCAGAACATATTGTCTCATTGTGCGCTTAGTGCGACTTTTCGCGTAATTTCATTTTTTAGAAACCAATCTCTTGATCAAAAACGCAGCCCTGCTGGAAGTTTTGCATAAGCAAAAGGGTCTTCGAGAAAAAAAAAATGGCGAATTCACTTTTGTTAGCAAGCAAGTTGATCCCACAGTCGAATCTCCAACTTTACAGATGTTTTTCAGAGAGCCGTGGTTACTTCAGACCCCATCATTTCATCAATGAATTTGAAGAAGCGCGTCCGAAAACATGAGCTGCTTGCTCTTTCACCAAAAGTCATTTAATTGTAATTATGCGAATATGAACCTGGAGACGAGTCTCTAGATGTTGATAATTATGAAAAGAAAACGACTATGATTTTTTGAAATTAAAAATTAAGAGCATATAGAGCTAAATTTGTTATAAAAAATTGGGTTTGGGGGGGGGTATACTTTCACTTTTCCAACAGGTGTGTATAGGTATGTAGAACACTATAAAAAAAACCTCACTTAAATATGTTACATAGTTCGCGAGTTATTAATTTATTCCAAAAAATCGGGCAAATTCCCCATAGTGCGTTGGAGGTGCGGGTGATCACATTTCCGGCGTATAATGAAGCACTTTTGCGGTTCTCGCACTGATGAGAATTGGTAACCGCAAAAGGGGGAAACTATTTTCAAAACTTATATAGACTATAATTGAGCACATTTTGAGCAAAAAGACGTAAAACTTGTCCTTGAAATTGTTAATTGTTATTGACCTTGGACAGCGTCACCGAAAGTTACAAATTAATGGTTTTTGCAAATAGCTTAGAACTTTGGGCCATAAAATTCTCATTAGGTTCAGAGTCGGCGCCCTTTGCCCAATTAAAAGGCCGTTTAACGATCGAAAAGTGATTATCCCAGATAGCAGTTCTGAATGGCTAAGTGGTTGGCCAATTAACCGTCTTAGAAAAAAGTCTTGTTATGACCAGATAATTAGATAACTGCCAGCTGTATTGCCTACTTTTGAGCGCTATTGTTCTTAGATCCCTATAAATTATCCCCATTATTATAGACATTCTTTCGAAATTCATTTAATTAATTTTATGTTACTCCAGTTCATTAAACTTTGCGCTTAAGTACTTATTACCGAATCATTCACTGAGCCCCAAACATAATCAACAAGTTGATTAATGGACCGGGCTATCAACGAATTGCCCGGGTTACCCTGATCCGATTTTATCGGTCAAGTTGTTCTGCGAGAAGATCGATGGCTTGGCGCAGCGAAGAATCCGCCGACTAGAATCTGGATCTGTGGGTGTGAGGCTTATCATAAACCTCATCCAATACTTAAATGCCTGTGCACAATTTGCAATGCAAATCGGGCATGCCGCGATGCCCCAAAGATATCCATTGGATCGCCGGCTCTTTATGTACTTAATTAAAGCCCCATTCGGCCGATCTCGGCCTTATCTCTCACTGGTTAGTTATGCATGCGCTGGGGGAGCTGCTTATTAACTTGTTTCGAGATGCCTTATGAATATGCAAATGCACTGCGTGCCCTCTTCTCTTTTATCAGCGAAGCGTCGCCTGGTTAAGTGGCCGGCAGATGCCTGTGCCGTTCTTTATTTTAGGGCTGGCATTGTATTGTATATTCTGCGTATTTTCGGATGGTTCATTTACACGGGACTTTTTTTTTATTACTCCGCTCGGACTAATTGACCAGTTCGATGGATCGGCAGTGGCAGTAACAGCAACAGCAACAGCAACAGCAACAGCAACATGAAGATGAAGATGAAGGGGCAGAAACAGAAACAGAAACATCTTGGCCAAGCCAAACCTGTTTACACTTGACTGGGAATGGAAACAAACAAGCGATTTGTGTGTCAGTCGATTGCTTTATATTGCCGAGTGCCATAATTTATGCTCCGTGGCCGACACACAGTCTGCAGAGCTGCGGTCGTCGCCGTTCAGTCTGTCCCCGTGAAGGCCGCTCATTGGATGCCTCGTGTAAACCACCTCCGGCCGATGGAATCGGAGGTGTTAACCGACGAATGCGTGGCCCGTCTGGCCAGACAACGCGGCGTATGCTTAATTACACGGCTATGACCGACGGTCGATGCCCAATGCCCAATGCCCAATGCCCGATCCCCCAGATTGCCGCTCGGCCAGCAATTGTTTGCTGTTAATTTGTATTTAATGACTTAATTGCAGTGCTGGCCGACTAAACTGGCGCCCTGTGCCGCTTTTGGCCAACGCGCCGTATACTTGATGTAATTGGCATTTGCGCATGCGCAGCGTGATCCGCAAATGGAAACGAAAATAACCGCAACTGCAAATTATCACATTTGCAGCCGCATATTTGGAGTAAATCACAGTGCCAGCGAATTCGATAGTTCCGCAGCATCCGACGATTGATTTCAATTACATTTTCGCGCTCCTCCTACAATTATTTAAATCCCAGCCAATCTGACCTTATATGCTATTTGCAACATGCATTTTGGCATTCCTACTTTGTAAGAAACTTTGGCAAAACTTTTCCACTTGGTAGAATTTGGGGCGCGTGTGTTTACAGTGCCTGCTGGCGAATGATAAATAAACTTGTACACTTTATGGGCGTGCGCTTTTTGGGGCCGATATGCATGCGCGATACGTGCCTGCCTTAAACGAAATCAAAAACGTTATAATTTAAGCAGGCAAATTTCTTCATTTCTATCAAAAATAATTAAATTCTTTTGCTTGATAGACATTTCTGTAGTCTACATTGTAAAATAATGTTACCACCAAAATTAGAGTATTAACAATTAGTCGCAATCAAAGTCTGGTATAATTTAAGATACAAATGTTGATCTGTTGTATGCAACTTAACGATGGCAAAATATTCTGGAGAAAATTGCAGTCAGGCAATTATTTGAAAACACAGGAATTACGTTGAATTAGATTGGTCAGGAGCGGGGAAAGTATTTGTAAATATTTTAAATGTGCAGCCGATCATTTCGTGGAAATGTTTTTCCCAATTTCCTATCGTGAATTGACAAGGGGAACCGCGATACGTCGTGGTCCTTGAAATTCGGGAAAAAACTGATGGCAAAACGAAAACAAAAACCCCGGTAAACAGCCGGCGAAAAACAGGGCCATAAAATCATTTTCTATGGTCTTCCCTGGAAAAATGCTTAGTCCACCATTCGAATGGTAAACTCTGGTCATCCGGTGAATCCCACATCCCCCACGCGCCAAATTAAATCCGTCTTATGACAGCACCGTCTCGGGATAAACAGTTCATGGAAATGCATTTGTGCTGCATTCGTTTGGATCTATCTTAATTGAAATCAACAGTCGACTGAAGTGCATTTACAACTTCAAATTCACAATTGAAAGCCATCATCGCAAATTCAATCAATTAACCTTGGCCGAAAACGAAAATGTGCAAAAATTTAATTGAAAATGGGCTACAAAATGCATTAGACCGGCTTTGGCTTCCATTTGGCTTGACGAGCAGACGTCTGGCACTGGTACTGGTACTGGCACTTGGTCGCCTGACTGGCTGGCTGGACAACGCTTTCGCCATGTGTTGGCCTTCTCAAGAGCAGTGGGTGTGTTCCTCGCGGAGATCTGGGGGGCAGGTCCGGGCAGGTTTGTTTACAGCCACCTCCCATTCCCATTCCCATCCCATTTCTATGCTCCCCAAGGAGCACATGGCACATGCCGAAGACCAAGTTAATTGCTGGGTAGATAACCTTGAAATCCTATGATATATACATTCGCCCATGTCGATCGTTTCAAAACTATAAAATAATCAACTTTGTTTAGCTTTCGTTTCATAAAATTTGTGCAAAAAAGCAAGAAAAAACATGGGCCGGCGACCTCCCACCGATCGAAAAGATTAGTTAAAATAAATACATTTATATATGCAGCGTTGTGCAACTTCGATCTGTTTATTTTGGGAACGTGGGAAGCGCGGATGACTCAGGGATTGCAGCCTGCACTTGTTCAGAAAGCGTCGTAAAGTTTTTACTGCCCATTAAATTGTATCCTGGCTATTGGTTTTCGGTGTTGTCATTCGATTTAAGCCCGTTTTGTTTGTTTACTCGGGTTTAACTTAATACACGTTTTAATGGGCTTGCTTTTGATTTATTTGGCACACTTTTGTGAGTGGCGTGCGATATAAAAGCGTAGACAAGCTAATATTTCTCTTGGGGCACACACTGCGTATGAGCTATGTGCAATGTGCGAACATTTGGCAATTTGTTATGCGCTGCGCCCCATGCTTGTAATTAGTTGATAAAATAAGGAATTTGTTTTAAATGTTTGCCATAAATTGCCAAGTCCTCTGATTCGTGTTCTGAAACTCGTTATGCCCATTTCCTGACTTAAACCTTGGCTGGGTGGAGCAGTGCATTCACGGTTCGATTCAGCCTTACGCGTTCGCCACACATTCTCACACCCGATTTATTTATTGTATCTGCGGTGTGTTGCCCACGCCGGCCAGAAACATATAAATTACAAATATTTATTTGCTCTCCGGCGCTTACAAAGTGTGTGCGTGTTTATTTGGACAGCTCGAGAAGAAATCCCCGCGGCGAGGAGTGGGAATTGAATTGGTATTGGGATGGGGATTGGGATTGGGATTGGGAACAGGCTCTGCACCTGGCACACCTTCCGAAATCCGAGCCTCAATCACGAGACAATTAAAAGCCGTTTCGTTTTTCCCGATGGGGCCTCCGTTTAACATTTAAATTCGGGGCAATGAATTTAAAAAACGCTGTAAATTAACCGAATTTACTCGACTGGCCGCCACTTCAAAGGAAGGCGGTTCTTCTGCGAAACCGGTGGGTGGTGGGCGGCACAGAACAGATGGCCCATTCGTGGCAACAAGGTGTGGATGTGGAATACGCCTAAATGGCCTAGCAACTCGCAAGAATGTGAGTGGATCGCAGGGCAGTGGAAAACCAACCATTTCTCTTGTTTATTTTTTATGCGGTTCGCTCAGGTTGCAAATTAAAAAGCTCTACCGGGTTAAATAATCGCCGTGGTGAGTGTAAACAAATGCGATTGGCATCAGGTATGCCAGAAATGCCAAAAAAAGCGAGAAATTTGTTTCCTTCTCACCCACAATCAACAAAGTTCTTATTTCACTTGCGTTTACGATCTTGCCTTATCCGCCGAGCGTCTGAAACTGAGCAGATACAACTCGACGTCCTTGTCTTTGGAGACCGTCAGTGTCAATGACACGACAGCCAAGATTGTGTATCTGTTTGCATTGTGCGGTGGCAGTAGCTCATAAATATTTCAAAACTCAAAATTATCACAAAGAGCTGAGGTACGCACGCGGAATACCAATCGGTGATGCACAGCGCCTTTGTGTATGCAACACTTTGGTGAAAAGTATACCCGAGATTTATATTTGATATATGTATACCGCCTTGGCAGAATTATATATATTTTATTTGCCGGCCGGCTGACCGTGTGCTATCCTCTCATTTTCGCCGGAAGGCAAACAAACAAATCCTAAGGTAAATAAAATTTATCCAGTCAGTCCACCGTTTGTAGTTTGTGTGTTTGCAAGGAAATGTGAATAAACTTGAAATGCCAATAATCGAGATTCACTGGCACTGGATCGATTATTGTTTGCTTTTGTTTGGCGGAGGCTCCGCTGTTATTGTTCTTAAACAATCTTGTTGTGCTTGGCATTGGGAGTGCAGCTTTTAATTGTTTCTGATTATGCATTTGAGTAACGAGTCCCAGTCTGACATTTCAATTGAGCCCCTGCCATACCCAAAACCCATCCTTGTCGCCAGTGCCGATCGAAATCATCATCACCATCATCATCATCAGCAGGCATGTAAACATTGTGTTGACTCGATCGTTAGTTTGATTGGATATCGGAGGGGTCTTCCCCGCCTTGACATCGACAATGCGCTGGCAAATTACATCTGAAGGCGTTTATTTTGAATGGCATCCCGCGACAGTCGAGTCGATCAGCAATACCAATTGAATGCCAAGCGGGCGGTTTGATGAATTGCATTCCCATGGCGCCAGTGGAGTGACCGCTGCTGGGGGACAACCAACCCGTATTTTGCATTGGACCAGTCCATCTACGCCCCTGGCCAAGAGCTTCACGTGACGTGCATCGGGAATGGAGGAATGGACTGGTGCACATCGATTAATCGACCCACGTCCTCCACCGACTTGAGTCATTTGGCAGGGCAGTTTAATTCATCAAGTCAATAAATAGCCATAAATCTATTTTTACACGTTCGCAGTTATGATGAGTGAAATATTTGGGGTAATTAAACGAAAATAGTCAGACGTTTATGTGATTTTTTCTCTGCGCCACACACGCAGACCGAATGCCAGAAGTTACTCACAGGTAAATGGCCAAGGTCTGACTCATTGACCAGGCACACTCTGGGTTGGCCATTGAAAATAGCAAAAATATGTTAGAATATAGAACCGCGAAACACCGCCGAGGAATTATGGATTGGAAAATTCACTTAGGCAATTAAGAGTTGCGGCGGGCAGAAAGAAAACATGCCAGCAGGTGAGATTCATTTATTTTATATGCTCGCCTAGCTGAGAATTATGGTGGCCTGGTGGGGATTCGTTCAAAGTACAATACCTAGAGCCAACTGGGAGCCAAAAGAAAATGGATTGGAATGCCCATTCCCATTCCCATTCCGCATACTATGCTTTGAGAGCAAACAAATCGAAATGGGCTCTGGAATTTCATATGATTTTATGGGAATTTCGAAGATCGGTCCATCTCGAAACGAATCTCCATTCTGGGGACATCTTTCCGCCAGTCTGTCTGTCACTCAAATGCGTTTCGAATCAAGAAACCAAGTGGGGGCGCCTTCGTCATTGTCACTGTCAAAGTCACAGTCACTTGGCATCAAGAGAATTTTAAAAAAGGAGACCTGGACCTGGACCCCCACTGCATTTCGCTGATGTGGAATGGCGCCACATCAATCATCGCATTAAAAAGATGTAAGGAATTAAGCATATCAATCTTGTGCCCGGTCTACAAAGAGGATTTCGCTTAGTGGCCATATCGATTTCCCCGATGCCCAGTGGTTCCAGTTCCCTTCACATTCCTCCTGACTAAGCATGTCTGTGGGAATCTCACAAGACATCGAGTCGCGCCAAGAATTCAAAGCCAAGGAACTTCCAGGGAAATAGACATCAGCAGTTCGAGTTTGCATTAAATTCGGTTCCGGCGAAGCCGACTTCTCAATGGGATATCTTTGCCCAGGGAGTCGCAGATGTGAATACGAAGAGCATGTGCTCCGTCTGGCGACTTGCATTCCGCGAGCTATGCGGAAAAGATTTTGCGAAACCTTCGAGCGATCGCATTTATTCTAATTATTGTCATTTTTTGTTTTACTTTATGTGCAGTGTTAATTTCAGAGCACTGTCTGGAAATGTATTTGTCTCTGTATCTGTATCTCTTTCTGTGTCTGGGCGAGTTTGTCTGGTTGTCTGTCAATTAACCTCAACGCTTTGCGTTGATACTGTAAGTTATGGCTTTTTAATCGCTGAAAATTTGCATGAGCATATGCTGGCCTGGACGGCTGGGCTCGTGCTCGTATTTCAGTCGGTTCGTCTGTCTTGTCCGTCAGTCAGCCAACTTCGCCTCATTACCAGGCCCTCCAGTTGAGTCCATGCCCATGACTCGAGGTGCATGCCAACAGCGGAGTTCGAGCTTCAAAGCTGCACTGTGAGAAAAGTTAGAGGCCTTTTCTGAGTTAACATACTCATATTGTTACATAAAGCAGGGTTTCGTTTCGGCTTTAACATATGTTATGTTATATTAAATAGAATAGAAAAATAAATAAGTAAAATATCGATAATAATAGCTAAAAACAGACCAAATTAAACTATAGTTTGGTAAACATATTAAATGCATTTTAAAAATATTTTTTGAAAGCATTTACAAATTTGAATTCAACAGGTATTTACTTTCTTCTTAGGATGAGAATGTAAGATCCTGTTAAATGAATATAAATTAAGAAAATTATTTTTAAAATGAAAATAATTAAAATTAAATAATATTTGAAACATTTGAAATAATATTCTCTGTTTCGTTAGCATGAAAAGTTTAACCACAAATATAATTTTGAGTTAAAATTAGAATATTTTTGTAAGTGCGTGTGAATATGAATATGAAACTTGGATTGTTACATTTGTTGTTCTCTGTGTGCCTTTGTCAATTCATTCAGATCTCGGAGGCAGTTCCTCTGCATTTCATAAATTATTCATTGCGAATCCCTGCTGCAGCGTCCCATGCGAAATTACTTGCGAGGCGCGCGGACATTTTGTATCTGAAAGATACGTCAGTATACGTCGACATTTGACGGCTGACGTTTGAGGCACGTCACTGACCCCCGACTGCATTTATGAATTTGATTTTGGCGGCGAATCCCGTTTCACTTATTCCCCGAAAGCCCGCCAACGGGACATATGAATCAGCCAGAGCCGAGTATATTTCCCGCATAAGCAGTTCTACATGTGAGTACGTCTGCATGTCTGAGCATATCAAAATTTGGCCAGGTCACTGCACTTTTCAAAACGCGACATTATTTATTGTTCCGAATCGAGATTGGGTGTTGGGTAATTGGGAGCATGAGGAATGGGGAATGGGGGAAAAACGTGATCTGAGTTCTAATTTAACAGACAATTAATAGGTCCTCTAATCACATTTGCAACAGCTCATTTGCTCCGCTTTTGATCCCCTGCCTGATCTTGGGTTTTTTTTTTTGGGCGATACACTCAGGTTCGAGTTCGAGCTTGAGTTCAACGAAGTGAGCTATTTGCATATTTGCTGTTATTGCCCACTGTTGTTGCTGCTGTACCGCCAATGTTGCTGATGTACCGCCAAAGTTGCTGCTGTTGCTAGTGTTGCTGTTGCTGTTGCCGTTAGTGTTGCTGTTGCTGTTGCCACCAGCTTGACCGGCATCATTAATCTTAATGATACGAAAGTTGCGACTGATTAATTTGTTCGATAATTAAAATTGATGGCCCTGCCAAAGGGGGAGGATCTCCTTTTAATCGATCTTACAATAAACGGAAGCGAAGGAAGAGCAATCGAAACGCGTGTGCCGTCCCAAAAAAAAAAAAAATAACAAAAGGCCTTCCACAAACAAGGGGCAAAAAACCAAAAGAGTGAAATAATAAAACACGAACGGGTCAAGTAAAGCAAGTAATCAGACAAATGTTATATTAATGTTTATCGAGAGTTATGGGAATATCAGCGTGTTTTGCTGTCGTGCAACTTCCGACACGTTTCTTTCTCCGGCTTTGTTGACGGCTTTTGTTTTGCATTTGCGTAGTTGTCAGCAAACAGAGTGGCAATAACAACACTTAGATGTGTCTATTAACGCTTTACAATACGACTTTTCCACAGACTGTCTATTGTGATAGCTATATGGGTTCGGAGTGCCTAAAAAGTGCTTCCTAATCGCATACCAATGCACTATGCTAATGCAGATTTATATCATTTTAACACCCGCCACTTAGCTCGAATCTCATAAGAACATTTTCTGTTATTTATTTACGGCTTAGAGATGCTTGTGAAAAATTAACGCCTTTGCTTCGGTTTGTTTTCATTTTTATTTTTTTGTCATTCAAAACATTTATTTATTCGTCGCCGGCTGTTCTCCCAATTCCAAAACATCAAAAAATTGTCACACGAAGAGGAAGAAAATACTTGAGGAATATCTTGATACATTCGCACATGTATCTAGATGTGTAAGTCAAACCTAAGATGTCTAGTCGCAGCTAATAAATAAAACTGAAAATATTTTACCAGACAGAAGCACTCGGATCGGCCCACATGTGCCACAGTTATTATTTTAGTGTTGTCTGCTATTTATTTTTATTTTACATATTTAATACATATTTTATTGGCTTTGTTGTTCCCGCTGCTCTTTTTTCTTGTGCTTTATTTATTGTCAAATTGCTGGTGTATTTTTATAATTTTTGTTTATGTCTTGCATATATCACATTTTTTTATTGCAAGCTTTTCAGCATTTAGCTGTTGCTTTCGCTTTATTTCTTTTGCTTTTTTGGTAGGGTTATTAATCAGTTTTATTGTTTCCTCGTTGTTGTTTTCTGGCCTATTATATTCTAGTTTTTATGGCCATTCTCGAGCCGACAAACGTTCAATTCGCTGCACACAAGAGTTCATTTCAAGCAAATACATATATCAAAATTCTGACACGCTTATGTCTATTAGCAAAAATACACGCAAAAAGAGAACAAAAACTACAAGAAAAAAGTTTAAATAAACATTAAAAAAAACAATGTCAAATATAAAAAAAAATTACTGATCTATTTTGGGACCCGGCATTGGCGTCCTCGATCGCTCTTGTTCCCGTGCATTTCTTTTGCTTTTTTTCGGCAGGCAGTTTCATTGGAAATTTTATTTTCTCATAAATCTAACCTCAAAGCCTCTCGCACTCATCATTTGTCTAAATTTTTTTAGCACAGTTTTTGCTTTTTTTGTTTATTTTTGTATTTTCCCATCATTTTCCTAACGCACATTTCTCTTCAATTTTGTTTGCTTACGCGAACGCTTGAAAAAAGTTAACAAATTAGATATGCTCTTTCTCTATTGGCTTGCCCACATCCTGAAAGAGCTAGAAATTCGTTTGGTATAACTATTTTTAGTAAAGGGCATGTTTACTTAATTTTCGATTTTTATTTTGTTTCGATTCATTTTATTTCAGCAGTGGCGCTGAAATGTGTGAAAGTTTGGCATAAACATTGCTTCAATTTCAATTCGATTCTATTCGCCGTGTAAAATATCTATTAAAAATAGATTTCTTATGCCTGTCGGCATTTTGTATAAAATATTTATCAAGTGCCTGACTCTCAAGAATGCTAGCATCAATTTTAGTAGGCACTGTGTGTAAGCAAATTGGTTTTGTTGTTTTGATATTCAGCATGAGAAGAAGATTAGTTGAAAGTTATGGTATTTAACAGATTTTGTATTTTTCCAGGCGATGAAAAAAATCTAGATGATTATTTCTGGTGCTAAAACTGATCTCCTGCTGTTTAAATTACAGTTGGGCGAGATCTTTTCGGATAAATCTGTCCAATTTGTAAGCAACAATGTACTTTAAAACTTAAGTGTGGCAAAGTTTCTGAAATAAATTTTTTAAATATTCAAAAATAACTTGTAACTCTAGTTCGTAATTTTTCTGTTGCGGTAGGTCATTTATTAAAACATTCACAAGCATTCACATTTAGTGAAACAAAGATAATAAAATAAGCCAAAAATATATTCACCTATGAGTCAATAGCTCGGAAATGACAATTCTTCGCACTTTGATTTTTCTATCTTTTCGAAATATTCACAATATTCGTAGATCAATTCAGGAAATTTTAAAGAATTCACTGAGTTATAAATGACACTTAACCCATTAATCTTATGCAATTAAATTTGGACTATATACGTAAATTATTTGTGCACTTCCGCTGCACTGTTATTATTTTGAAATTTATTTATCCTACTCGAATTATGATATTTATAATTTTCGCTAGGTTCTCGACATGTACAAAATCCCGCGATCGTTCGGCGTTTGCAGCAGTTGTGCAGATCTTGTGCGAAATTTAAAATAAGACTGACGGAGCGTTTTCAGAAACAATCCAAAGTGTGTTCTCATTTTCCCGCTCTAGGTTAGTTTTCCGCGAACATTTTGGCCTGTGTAAACAATCTAACGACGAAGCTGATCGTATCCATTGGATTAAGAGAACAGGTAGTGGTTGAGCATATGTGGATCTTTGCATCCAAGTCAAGATATATAGCTAATAGCTATACAAAAACTCTTTCGAAGAGCTTTCCCTCTCGCAGGAATACAGAGGCTCACGCACCCACCTCTAGCCGAAAGTTCTTTTTCTCGAAAATAATTTTAGAATACACACACAAGACCGTTCTCAAATATGCTTTCTATTTTCTATTCGACTTATTTTCTAGCAGGCCGCACTGTGCCAACGACTAATAATATCGCAGTGCTCGATTGCAACCATCTGCAACGCGATTTGACAATCTGATAAATGCGATGCAAATTACGAAAATATCTCTCAAGAGGAAGAATCCCAGCAATGCTGGCGCCCTGTGGTCGTCGCTCTGCACTTGACCTCGGCGACGCCGGAAAAGTTTATTGTTTCAATTGGCAGTTTGGCGGTGTTCCCAAACTAAATGCAAGTCTGGGTTCTGGGAGGTACTTTCAATACGTATACGTGCCCTGGCATAATGGCTCTGGAGCCTGAGGCTGAGGCTAATTTGGGGAGTGCCTTTGTGGTTCGTTAGGTTGGCATTGGCACCAACGCCCTACTCGTGCGAATTTATGACCAAATAAAATCGGTACGCCCCTGACAAAATGCTGGGGCTTTTCTGAAAATTGCCGATGGCTGTTCCGCTTTTTGGCTCTAATTGCCAAACGTCTATGACATTCGCTCGTGCCTCGCCCGCACTCTGTGACATGAGGCAATAATTCTGAGATCCGACCGACATGTGGGAGCGTTGATCTCGGTGGGTATTTTCGGACCAATGACTTGGTATTCGTGGTCTTCCAGGAAGTATGCAATTTATTATGCAAACTGCTTCTCTAGCATCCAATGGCCTGGCTTTTTTGCACTCAAATTAACTCTAATTTATGGCACTGTCCCTGAATCGGTGACATTAATTCGTTAAAATATATATGAAAATATAGATGTTTGGCTTTATGATGATCAAACTTGCTCAACCAGCGATTATTATTTCGCTAATTTGGTAGTTTTAATTTTCTTGTCTTATTGCATCTCGAATGCTGGGGGATTGTTTGGTCGATGATCTGAGTGCGGAGATCCTAGCCCACTAAATGGCAAACGCCCCAATAAAAAAGCTCTTAACGTTTGCCTTTGTTTGTTATGATTTCCTAATTAGCAGCATATCAAATCATAATTAGGCACTAAAAGCATCTTTTATTGTTGAAACTACTTGCAGAATTTGAAAACAAGGCAATAACTCTATGCTGCGCGATTGGAAAGCATAAATTCGCTAGTAACTTTTGCGGTGAAGAGTATTAATATTAAGACGTTGTGGCAGGCAGTTTTACGATCCGCCAATTGAGGTCGCAACTTGGCTACGATAAAAAATAATTGAGAGTCGGCCAACAAGAAGCCGATTTACGACAACACTGGTCCACTGTTTAAATAAATGACTACTGCTGCTGGTGGATTTACAATTTCAATTTAGGGGAAAGAACGCCCAAGCAGTTCGCCTACCTTAATGACCTCCAAAAAGGCGATGGGTGGAGGAGCTTTCTGCTGTCTTTCCAGGGGAAAGTCCCCGCTGGTAGCCAGCATTTTGCGGTACATAGTCCCTAATTGATTGCACCTATTTTTCACTGTTCACTTTTACTGCGTAGGCGTCTTCCTGCACTCTGTGACCACCGATTTAGCACTGAAATGTCGCGCAGACGCAACGCCAACTTGCAATCACAATGCCACGATCTCGGGAGAATTGCAGCGACAGCAGCAACACCGAAAATTAAACGAACTCGCGATCTCGGGTTCACTAAACTACGGTTGCATCGGCTTCGCCTGCGCCTTTGCAATTTGTAAGGCGTTTAAGTGGCCAAGCCTCGCCACAAATTAGGAGGTCCTTGCTCTGCAGACAGCATGCAGTATCGGCTATGGCTATAGTGCTGCGATCGCTGGATCGCGACTGGATTCGCGTAGGAGGAGCAGGCAAATATGATCAGCTCTGCGTCACGCGAGCGACTGAAAGATCACTTGTGTTGGTGGCAGGCGGATGGCGCAGATGCTGGTTTTTGACTCGGCCACAGCTGCTCCAGCAAGAAGAACAAGAGCAGCACCAGCAGCAGCAGCAGCAGCAACAACAGACACAGCAGCAACATCACAACAGCAACAGCAACAGCAACAATACAATGTAGAAGACAAGAAAGGGCGCTGTCGCTGTCATCTGCAGTATCCGATTTTCGGATGGTGTTCATTGTATATTTATAATACCCTAATGAATTATTACAGTTTAATGAAAAATGGGCTGAAATAATTACGGGGTCCGTGGCGTCTGATTGAATAAGTTTTGTGGCTGAAAACAACAGCACTCGCCGCTCTTAATTACAACAACTGTACAAACACTAATGAGAACACTGGATGGTTTTAACAATTCGCGGTCTCAGCATGGCACATACTATATTATAGCATATTATACCATAGGCCTGGTGTTTGCATACCCCACATACGTCGAACACTTGGGATATGGAATATGCAAACGTCGAAAGCAATCATAAAAGTTGGTGGTGCCCTGGAGAGTTAGCCTTAACAACATACATGACATTCCAGCCTTTGTCGATACGCATCACAGGGGAATGGGAATAACAAGGGGGTATTTAAGACCCTTTTTCTGGCTGAACTGGAGGGCCTGTTTGGGTACTTATTAACGCTTCATTAAATTTCCGTTTGCGCCCACAAAGTAAATGCGAACCGACAGCCATGAAGTTTGGCAGCCAAGGGCCTCGATCGAAGGTTAAGAATTCGGAGTAGGGAATACTTGAGAGTAAAACAGGTTTCGCAATATTCAGCGATAAGGCGGATTCCTCCAGAGAACTCGCTGGTCAGCAATCGCAACCGATAAGATCCAAGTTAATTGAGGCTGGCAAGTGCCGTGGCCAGAACTTTGAACCGGAACTGAGCCCAAAAAGCAAATAATTAGTAAATGTTTCCCCATTTTGTATTGGCCAGCGAAAGGATCAGATAAGAGAGACCAGCTTGCTAATTGCCAAATTATTTAAACTGCCCGAAATGCTAATTGTTGATAACCAGAAAAGCCAATATATGGCCGAACTAATTAAGCTGCGATGATCAAGCCAGCTTAAACCGATTAGATGGCAGGGCATAAATAAATATTCTGGATTCTATAGGGTATCTGCACGTGGACGCTTACTTATCTCCCACATTCGAACAGTTGTGAAAAGCTGATGATGATTACCACTGAGACAGTTCTCATACGCAACTGATTGCGGTCCGAAAAGAAATCAACAAAATATAAACCATAAAAATTAATAAATTTTTCGTATTATATTATTACGCACGAGAAACAAAAAGGCCACAACAAAGACAATGAATTGAACCGAAGACCAAACATAACAAAAAAAAAAGGGGAAAGAGACAAAACTGCGCCAAGATCATGGTGATGGCAGTTGTCAGTTGCCAGTTGGCCATTGAAAGCCGCGCTTGAGGCTTTCGGCTTTCGGCTTTGGTTTTTTGGGCCTGGTCGGGTTGGGTTTTTTTGAGTTTTGAGCTTGGAGTTTTTGGGCTTTAGGCTTTAGGCTTTGCGTTGCTGCGACTGTTCAATCCATCAAAAGAGATTATATTCATTAACTAGGCGAGCGGCCGGCAACAAGACTGGAACTTCGATGGCGCTGATGGCCACTGTACTGCTGGAATTTATTAATTTTTTTGACAGTTCTCATCAAAATGTGTTGAAATTACTATTATTATTTGTATCTGTGTCTGCTGGGTGAGCAAGGGGTTTTACAAGAATAAGAATCATCTAACAGCTCCACTGGCGCGCATGACAAGACGAAATTCTCGGTATTCAATAGCCTCGATCTGTGGACTCCATTAACAGGCGTTTTTTTATTTCTGACAATTAGACGCCATCAAAATTAATGTCCGTCCTCCTTAATTCGCTCTGAATTTGTCCGCATCTGTTCGATAAGTCAGCGCCTAACGCACTTGACATTCAAATTATGAAAGTTTGGTCATCCAAACTTGTGGCCTTGGCTTCCCGCCGATCTTACATATATCGCCGATCCACCAGATTTAAATACAGATTCCTGCAGCTGTCGGATGTGCTCAGGCAATTAGTTTGTTTTCACTTTGACATGTTTACAAGCGATTGGCCCGGTCTAGAGTCCGATAATTATGGGGAGCAGATGGTTTCCCTCACCGACATTTGGGGAAGGCGTAAAAAACGATCATCCGTCCCTAAGAGATTTGTAAATAGTATCGAGAGAGCAGGGTGCTTAAGGGCCAACTGCGAATGTGCCCCAGAGATCCGTCCATTGTGATGTTTTACAGTCCGACCTCGGCGACAAATGAGGAAATGATTTTTGGAGCTCTACCGAAAATGTTTTATTAATGGGGACCAAACTTAAATTTGATTGCTCGCAACAATGGCGAGGCAATTATTGCTTTAATTTTAATTGCACGACGTTTAGCACGGAAAAGGAGCGACTGCTTGATCTCATCATGCAAATTTGGCAAATGGAACCACTTCGGCTTTTATCTGTCTATCGATTCGTCTCCGAATCACTACCAATTTGGTAGCTTGCCTCGCAAGTGGGCTAACCAGTGCAGTCGAAGGCTTTATTTCGTTGTGACCCGATGAGGGCAGGTGAAGCAAATAAGGCATTTTATAGACGCGATTTAATATTTATGAATATTAATAATTGTTATTCCGTTTGGCGGGGGGCACAAGTGTATTCTATTTGGTAACCTAACGAGATCCACTCGAGGTTGATGTACTTGAAAAGCAGTGAATGTACACACGAACGCTCTTGTTGAGCAAACAGACCCACATACTCGAACTTAGTCACAGACTGTGTTTTCTTAGTGGGTAGTGCCGTAGTTTCACAAGTAACTAGTTGGCTTGGCTTGGCTTGGCTTGGCTTGGCTCCTCCACCTGCGTCGTGGCCACTCTTGATCAGAAGGTGTGCCACACACACACACTCCATACCCGTGCCCTAGTGCTATCTGCTATGTGCACAGCTCTTCACAACGCACATCTGCTCGGAGACCGGATTATGGATACCCACCGATCCAACGATCCAACAATCCATCGATCCATCGATCCATCGATCCACCGATCCACCGATCCAGCGATCCACCGATCCAGCGATCCATCGAACCATCGATCGTATCGTTCGATCATGGATTGCAAAATCAATGGGTCGTACTATCCATACAAATGTGTTTTACTGCCAGACATTCGTCGTTTATCGATTTGCATTGTCTGCCGTTTAACGGCGTTCATTAACCGCGGGTATTTATGACCCCCAATTCCAGCTACCACGTTCTTATTCTAATTTTTCTAATTTGGCATAGGTCTGCCATCAATCTACTTAGCATGGCCATTGGCCATTGGCCATCGATCGATTGCCGATTCGATTGTCACGCTCGGCATGACAAATTGAACAAGAGTTCATTTGTGGGTGGATATTATGTGGACCCGCTGCCAGCAAGTCTTTCGGTCTTTTCACTCAGGGCAAACAAACTAGTTTCTCGTTTCTCGCGGACACTGCGATTCTGGTGCCCTGGGCCAGCGACCAAATCTGACCCAATTTCCTTGACACATGCCTGGCAGGTTTACAAACAAAAACTGTTACGGTTAACAATAATTAATTCTGTTTCTGCCCGCTCCGGCGGGGCGTTGGCAGTTCTCATTATTTGGCCGCTGTCGCTTTTTCCCCTATTGCCGATTTCATTAGGCCATAATTGAGTTTAGTTGTCAGTTTGTCGGTTTGTCAGTGAGCCCATAAACACGGACAGGCGCCCTGGGGCCAAAAGCCGGGCAAACCACATCGCCACCACCGCTGGAGACCCAGGTTTTTGGCGCTAAAGAGCACCATCAGCTCGCGGCCACGTTCATTGAGATCTGCGGATGGCGGATCGCGAATTATGAATTGTGAATCGAGAACCCCAGCCACGGAGTTCCCACGCCTCGAATTGTTCACGCACGCCTCTATACACAACAAAAAGAAAGAGTTTTACACTCCAACTCGACTATTAGATACCTGGTACCTAAAACAGTCCTATAACGACTTATAAATTTATGCCTCTATGAACCATATTTTATTATTTGCAATCCTTATTTTACCATCTTACTCTAGTAAAAGTATACTATACTAATTAATCTAATTAATCCTTATCAAACCGTAGAACTATGCTGGGCACTACTTTTATTCGTAAACCTATTCACGGGGATGTGGATTAGAATTACCATCTTCCTTTAACTCATTGTAGACCTAACTATGATATTGATTATCCTTTTAGAGTGCTGTGTAATAACTATACTAGACTATACCATATTATTTCTACAAATTTAGCACAAAATTAGTATTAGTATTTTATTTCGTCTGTCCGTTTCTATATTGTTCCTTTTATTTCTCATTGATTGGTGTCGAAAGGGCTTCTTTTTTGTGCCGATCATAGTGCATCAACGTCCGAAAAAAAAAATTTGAGTGCTCTTTGATTGTTATATTAAACTTGCAAGAGCTCCATTACTGACGCTGGATTCTACGATTTATACTATATAATATATAACTAGATTCTACGATTTATACTATATAATATATAATATATATAGTATAAATCGTAGAATCTAGCGTAAGTTCTCCTATCATCCCAAAATATTTTTTATTCGAAGAAGTTCAAAGGAAGGCAATAAATAAAGTGTTCACGGTTCAAGCCATTACTCATAAATTATAAAGGCAAATAGGGCTTTCACTAGTATTAAAAATATCTGCAGAGCTTAACAAGGCATGAAAATGAATTAAAAGAATCATTAAGAAGATATGTGATGGTTGCATATATAATATATATTGGCTTCCCTAGATCCAAGCTAATATATTAGACTACATCATTAATATTTTCACTTACAAGTACCGAGGATAACCGTCGATCCGTACAGCTGCGATCTGTAACAGCCCCGGACTTTCGCCTTCTAGCTTATATTATTGATATTGTGGATATTGATGCAAATTGATTTGGCGGCCAGCAGGCTCTAAATAATGAATTCCATAATGTTTATGAAGACCAGATGCGTTTGGCCAGTGGGTGGTGGTGGGCTGGTGACTGCAGGCAGATAGCCAAATAGCCTACTGGCCAACTAGACAGATAGCCGAATGGGCAGACAGGCAACGGCCCACAGGCTGCGGACTGGGCAATAACATAATCATAATCATAATAAACACATCCGATCGACGGCCAGCACGTGTGTGTGGTGCTCTGTTTGGGCTGATTTCTCGCTTTGGTAATGACCCAAATACGCCTAATGGTCGTTTAATTATTGTACGACAGACAGCGACAGCCGTTGCCGCACAGGCAGCAGCATAAATACAACTAATTGTACAATAACAAGGCGGGCAGCGGGTAATTGTATTTGTATTGGCCCAAGCGACTAATTCGCAGGCGAGCACAATCGTAATTATCAACTAAATGTTGGCCCCTCCACCATTGGCAGCGCCACCTAGTGGCCATCATCATCATCTTTCGCATTTGACAAACTCAAGTTGAAGCTGTTGCCGAACACAGTAATTTGTTTATATTGTACAGCAATTGACACGCCTGCTTTACCGAAATTTGTGGCCATTGTCTGGAGTGCTAAAATTATAATAAGGGTGCTTAGGCTTTTTAAGTTTATTTTTACGTTTTGCCACCTTTGACGCACTATCTTTACGGCAAAGGCTGAATTTTGCCCCTGGAAATATAGAAGCAAATGCTTAGCAACTGTTTGCGCGAGTGTACGTAATACATGATATATTGTGGCTGTTTGACCGACCGGGAGTTTATTTTAATCTTAAATTGATTTCCATTTAAACACGCCCCAATATTAATTGCCAAAGGCTATTTGGCAGCGGGAATCCGAGCATCACGGTGCTCATGTTCCTACTTGCGTAAAAAGAATTTCTTGTTCCGTTTAAATTTGCATTTTATATAAAAACGGAATGGCCAATATTGTGTAGCGTGTGTACGTGTTAAAAATATATTTGTTTCAACATATGGGTAAGTGCAGTTGCGTAAATAATAAATAGAACGGGCCAAGTTCACTTAGAACATGTTAAATTTATAGATGTTCAAAACGGAGGTCTATTCAATAATTAATCAAGCCTTTTTTTTTCTCGGGAGCGTAAATAATCCAACATGGGTTCAAAGAGTTTGGGGAATTTTATTAATTTTAGGCTGAAAAAGTCTTATCAGCTCTTCATAGCTGCCAAAAATAGAAGGCACAATTTTATTAATTGTGTTTAATGTTATAAAAAAAAAAAAAACAAAAAGTATGTTTGTCTAGCCGAGCAGCTGAGCAGCCAACGTGCTGCAGCTCAGGGCCCCAGTTGACCGGGAAAATAAAACAGATAAGGGAGCTGAACTTGTTGCTATCAGCATTAATTAGCAGATCACATCGATCGCACGCACACAAGCTACGTTTAAGTACACAGAAAAAAAAAAACAGAATACAACATACAAAGCAACTTATCACATCATCAAAATGTTTTTAGGCATTTCGTGAAACTAATATCGCATGCTAACTAAAAGACTGTCATAACATAATTTAGCCATAAACCCGTTTTTTCATGGTGTTATATTCTCGTCATGTCCAGTCGATAAAAACTATAATAACAAAAGTTGTATATATAGAGCGGAAATATTTCCGCATCTTGATATAAAAAACAATCGTATGATAGTGTATTTTATTTATAGCTATTTTCAAACATTTTACTTTAAAAGGATGGTGTATTCATATTTTAAATGGAAGTTGAAATGGAAACGAATTCGAGCTGAGAAAAACACTCTCTGTAAACAAATGTTTCTGTGTATTCACATGCCCTGTAAGATCCCGCTTATGAAGTAGCAGCATGGTTTAAGATGTGTGCTTTGCGTTGCTAAACATTTGGGTAAATACCAAATTTGCCGTGACGTGCACTTCTGTCACTGCAAATTAACACCTATCTATCACCTGCCAGCTGATCGAGCTAAGGTCTATGGATAGGTTCGTTTAAAGCCCTAGAACGTACTAGATAGCACGTGTGTGGTCCTAGGTCTATGTAAGATACATTGCGGAACGCGTGTGAAATTTAACAGATACAAATTGGAAAACCCCCCATACCAGCTATAATTTTTTACTAGCAACTACAAACTATATAGTATATAGTAACCAAACTTATGTAAAGACTGTAATGCAAGAAAAAATACAATAGCAAATAGTTTTTATTTAGAGTAAAGCTGATAAGGTGGAAAAGATACTCTAACTTTAGAACAGATGCAGTGTTATAGATACGCAAATACAATTCAAGGTGATCTGTATTGCAGGATAATATGTCTTATCTGTTTGGTACAATATTGCTTAACCAACAAATAAACATTTATATTTCTTGGCAGATTAGACTCTTGGCTATCAACATGGATACAATGTTAAAAGGCGAGATATTAAAATAAAGCGACGAGCGAAATGTAAATAAATAATAAATAAAACAGGTCGATTTATTAATGACTTCGAATTGATTTTCTATGCAAATGACAATCTGTTTTGTTTTAGGTTGCCGCTCAGTTGCCGAAACCGTTAGGCAAATGGCCTGCGGCAGAGATGGCGAATATTCGATTTCACCAAACGGAGGGCGTGTGGCAATAATGCGATTATACGTTATATTTATAAATGTCAGGTATCGCTCGGGGTTCCCAGAAGAACGGGGCTGGGATGAGAGCTCCGGGAACTGCATGATACCACCACTGGGCGTATACGTGATGCGCCATCAAATCGACATCACTTGCCCCATAAATCATGCCACCCAAACGAAAGGGTATACATACATTTATATACAAAATAACACCCCTCATAGATCGCAGTCCAAGAACGGCAATTTCTCGTCTAATTCCGAGGAATCGAAACAAAGGCAATCCACAGCAAATATCCGAATTCCTCCTCCTTGAAATATTAATAAAAAAAAAAAACGAAGCAGCCAGAGAACAATAATAAAACAATAACGAAAATAAAAAGGCGATGCCATTAAGGAACCTTCTTTTTGTATTTAGATCGCGAACTGCGTTCGGCTTATGCTGCACCCATCCGCGTCCGATGATAAAGTGACGATGCCCCAAGGTTTCCAAATTGCTTTCAAATAAATGCCGAGCCCGTCGGCCCAGCTAAACCACTTCTGACTTCTGAATTCAGAAGAGTTTAGCATATGAATAAAGACGCACCGCCCCAAAGAGTCCGTCCTCGTCTCGACCGAGTCCCAAATTTATATGCAAAGCGGCAGTATCGATAATGCCGCGATGATCCAGCTCCAGCTCCATTTGCTGCCTTGATCGTGAAGATGGGAGCGATGATGCCACCAGCAGCGGGGCGAAATAATTAAAAGAGTGTCGTTAAAAATAAAATATAATGGACTTATGTAAAGTGATGTTACACGCTCAGGCTCGAAATGGTCACAAACGCGATAAGACGGCTCACAACAAATGGCAGCAAATAAATAAAAAATCATTAAGATAGGCAGGTAAAGGTAAGTCGGGTCTGGTCTGGTCTGGTCCGACCCGTCCTACTAGGGATGGGGCTTAAACTAAACACCAAATAAAGCATTCAAATGGGCCCAAAGACAATCAAGACGAGATGAAACCAGCTTGTGCTCTATGGGCGGTTCCAACGTTTGATGTAAGCCCACGAGTCAGTTTAACAAATTTTTATTTACCAAAAAAAATCGAAATAATTTGTTGAAAAATTCATTCAAGACCTGCGAGACCAGCAGAGACACAAGATACAAAATCGATAGAAAAATCAGCCGAATGTGAAGAAAAATTGGACAGGTAATTATTAGAGGTGTTTTCGCCTTGAGTGGATTAGCTTGGCAGCCGGGGATGGACACTGGCCCCCAATTATGCTAATACCCCGCCGAAAAAGGCCGCTAAAATCCATATTTAAATTATTAACACAGAAACCCCGGCTGGGCCAACACCGAATTCGGTTTCCGAAACCAACTCCTAGCCAGATTGAACATGTTTAACATTAATCTTGACTGATAAATTAAAAAAGAATTAATTAAAATGAGCAATCACTTGTCAGGTTTGGAATGGCTTTAAGATGTTTTCCCATACTCTTTCCATAGCTTATACTAAATGTATAAGTAAATATTTAAAATGCCTATGATGAATCTTTTATAAACAAATACAAGTAGTAATATATCTACTTGTAAATAGATAATAATATTGTATAGGATTGACTAAAAAGCAATAATAAGGATAAAATAATTTGTTATTTGTAAGCACTATTAAATTTACAAATTTTTTAAATATAAAAAGAGCATACTATAGTCGGCTTCCTTTCATAAAATAATATTTAAGATTTTTATAAACATTTTTTCATAATTCTGACAGTATTCATAAGATAGAAAATGAGCACTTGGGACTTTGCTCTTGTGGGTAACGTGGGTGGTTTCCCGAGGGGAGGGGCGGGGGATGCGGGCCTTCGCAGAAGTGTTTGCATGCAGATCACGTATGTATCTTCTGCCGAAAAAAATATATAAATTAAATTCAAAATAACCAACGAAAAACATAAGCACAGCACCCTAAAGTCACGCCGCGACATCACACTTAAAATTATATGGTCGTTTTTTTTAGCTTTTTTAGTTGAAATTATTTTGCGGCCTGTTGTTATTGTAACTCGTTTCTTTTTTGTTCCCTGACGGCGTTAATATTCCGACAAATTATTTGTCACCCCTCCATTCGAAGGGCTGCAGAGGCACGCCCTCCTAATTTGCATACGAATTGGCATTCAGAATGGTTATTTATAGCGTTAATCACCGAAAGCCGAGCTGAATAATTCACGATCATTACACGTAGGCTACAATCCGATTTTCTGCAGGCTCTTCGCGGGTCATCCGTCTAGTTTCGGATGGCAATACTCACCAGAAATTCGTCGACACCCACATATTGAGTGGTACTTCGCTGGGATCAGTAAAACATGTTGGCGACTGACAAATGTTCAATTTCAGACTTCTTTTCTTTGCATTATTTTTCTCATTTTTAATGTCAATGAACGCCACAAAAATTTTCTTCATTTTTATTTAAAGTAGACGAAATAAATTGAAGACAAAATGAATAGCGAGAAGCTAAGGGGACAGAGAAACACGCGCAAGCAACGACGTACGACTCACCAAAAAAAAAAAAAAGCCAAAACAAAACAATAACAAAAACCAAAAAAAAAAAATAAATATTCAAATTCTACACATTGTGCAAATTTTCGTAGTTGAAATACAAATTGGACAGAGCACCCCAATACAGGGAGAATTACTTACAGCAAGTGTTCCTCGAAACAAGGCGCCACATAAAGAATTAGAAAATTCTATTTTCAAAACACAGTGCACAGTACACACATACAGAACTATTCGAACCGCACTGAAAATGTCACAATTTTTCATTTGCTCCCCAAAAGCAAATGGGTGAATATATATATTACATATACATAAGTATGGACTATATAGACAACAAGCAACGATCCCAAGGGGGTTACGTTACACATGGCCAGCAGCAGCGGCAGCGGGTCGTTATCAGTTATAGTCCGGCTTACGGACTTCCTAATTCGCACCCAACATTATGTATTATGTATTCATGAGTCCCGGGTTCGTGATGTTTTTCAAACTTTACATTGCCCGCCCCGTCGGACGTTGATAAAATTCTAATGGCCTGTAAGTCAGTAAGCCATGTTTTGGGCATGCTTCCACATTTGTTGTTGTCACGTCCCGAACAACTAGTTTTCACACCTTGTTGGGCTCTGTAAATCTTAATTATCTGCGGTTTCCACCCAGTTCGTGTAATTGAAATGGCATTTCCCCAATGCGAACTTGAAAATGTGCAGCACATTTGCATGTAAATTTGGTTAGACTAATAGGTAGAATACAGTTCGTACACCCTACTCTGCGATATCTACTAACCAGACAGGGGCGTCCACTTTTCGCTAGTATTGTTATATAGAGTGTCTTAAATTGTTTTTATTTTTTATGCGACTGCCACCTTGCTTAGATAACTTTTACTTCTTATCTGAGGTGAGACATGTGCTCAGATGCAGAATCAACTTTCCCGAAAAGTGTTGCTGCAGAGTAATCGCGATAAGGCTTTGGCGGAAACACACGTCTAAAATATCAGCAGTCCCTCCGCCTGACGTAAATGGATGGATGGGTCCAGTGAGTCAGTAAAAGAGCAATAAACTAGTTTTTTTTTTCGGCCATCGAATTTGGGGGGATGCACTGCGTGGATAAGTCACTCGGATCTGGAACGAAGTGCCAGTGCTCCCGACTGCACACGTTGCACGGTGCACTATGCAGTCGCTTTGAAGTCGTCGAACGGTGAGGTCGCCGAAAATCGAGCCCGAATCGAGATCTACTTTTCCATTGAGTGTGCCGTTGTGCAGTGAAGCGTGTGAATTCAAATGCGATGGCCACCGCGTCGTCGTCGCTTTCTTTGTGTCCCAGCGGTATTTAATCAAAATCAAAAAGTGAGCCACGAATAGAAATAAAAAGCCAAAAAAAAAAAACAATGCGGCATACAAAAACGAGACAAGCACACCAAAATATCGACAAATCAAGCGAAATTATAAAAGAAAGGAAAGAACTCAACACATCGATGTGGAATCAATGCAATAAATTAACTTGAATTTGGTTTTCGCTTGGCCAGCCGATTTCGATAAAGCAAAAAGAGAGGAATACAAACAAAAATAAATGAAAAATCATAAAACAAAAGGCGGTAGAAAATCCCGGTCTGCGAATTCGATCGCCATGAAATGCGAGGCGGTAGGCTAGACCTCCAAGCGCACACAAATTTGTCGGTCCCAGGACCCATGTACCTGTCTGTCCAGCAGCGGTCCCGAGCTTATGAAGTCCTTCTTCGGGGAGTACAGCTCCGGCGGTGGTCCTTTGAAGGAGTACCGCAGGCCGGCATCGTCAAGGTCGTTCGCCGCCCCCCGCAGACAGCAGACAAGGTCCTCCTCGTCGGCGTCGGTGAAGAAGGATGGAAAGGGCTCTCCGGCTCCGGGGGATTCGCAGACGGTGGTGCTGTTGGTCCGGATGCTGTGGCCGGATGTGGTGGAGCGGAGCGTGGTGCTGGCGTATGAGTAGGCTGGAGACTTCGAATGGTCCTCCTGCTCGGGCAGCAGTCGATGGCACTCGGCCTCCTGGCCGGCAGTTTCCGGCGAACCGGCTTCCGGCATGGACATGGTGATCGGATGCACGGGTAATGGTAACCACGGACTCTGGCGATTCCAATCTCCCGTGGCACGTGCAAAAATGCCCGCGAAATCACAATCGCAATCGCACAATCCACTGTGCGTATACGCTGGCTGGCTATATGTATATGTGTACACTTTTGCTGGCTCTTTGGCTTTGCTTATTTTGTTAATTGAAATGCGAGCGTCTCGTTCCGTTGCCGTGGGCACCGCACCCGCCAAAGAAATGAAAAAGAGTAGACTTCGGCTCGTGGATATTAAAAACGACTCACACTTATGGCTGCGATTAGCTAAAATAAACTACTTTACTTCTAGAGCGATTGTACGATCTCATGATGAATCTTTTTGCCGAATCACAGAATTCGTGGCGGGCCAATGTTATGCTTAAACTTCACACACCGCGCTAAATGCATTCACTTTCGAGAGCTGCACCATTAACTTGGTCACCTTTGGCATTCTGGGTTGGCTTTCTTTTCGGCAGTGCCCGTACTATTACCAGTGGCAGTGGCTGTTTTTGTTGGCTTTTCGATGGCGAAGGTTGTCAACAGCAGCACCATGTCAGAGTTCACAAGAACGCGCCGATCGGATGGCATATTATCGTAGCGCCGTCGACATGGCTGGACAGGATTCACTGGCGCGTAAGTATAGGTCGGTTTTATTTTTGGGATCGAAATTGGATTTGGAATCGAAATTTGGAATCGGAGTAGGAATTAAACTCAAGCAATTGCCGCGCGCGCAAACAAAACGAAACAGACGAGAACGAGGCGGCTGACCAAGTGCTACAACCAGACAAAATGTATCTGTATCTGGCGATGTTTCGTTTCGACTCGCTTGAGTACCCGCTGTGGACTAAACGCTCGAGTCCGCCAGCAAATCTACGATCGCTCACAGAGTCAAAACGCTGCTCTCTCGCCGCTGATACGCCTTGTACATTCATATATAGGGATATGGCACAACCAACTGAGCTTTAAAGACTCAAGGGAATGGGTCTTTGGCGATTAAGATTAGCCACAGGAGCGTTTGGAATTTCACATCCCGAAAAGATATCAGACGGCACTCTGGACCACGTACTCCCATACCATATAACATACGATCTCACACGATCCCCAACGAAGTTAGCCGGTGTTGAAAGAGCGGGAGTTAAAGAGCTCCATACCGAAGAGAAAGCAACTCGTGGCGAGCGCAGCTTAAAAGAGCGCTCGAGCTTTCTCTTAAATTCCCTCTTTATTTTCACACACATAATCCGCACATGTGGTTCGCAAGGTTCCATAACCTTTAGAGTGCCCAATTTTTCTTATCTTTGTATATGTTTGATCAGATAAGATCCTAATCTTGGCGTAGTAACAATTTTCGCATCCGATTCTGTGGTCCAGATGGGGATTTGATCAAGAATCCGTTTTCAGTTAATCGATAGAATAGTTATTTATATTATGTTTTTATAAAAATAATTTAAATTAAGTCTTACATTTGGTCAAAACATATCTAAAGAAAAATTTTTTAATTCGAATTTATTAACTTATTGAATACTTTGGACTTAGTTATTTTGTTTATGTTTGGTTATTTATTATTTGCTATTTGTTGGAAATAATCCGTATTATAAAATTTTATTAATAATAATGATTAAGTAAATTAGTAATTGTTTAAAATTTATATCACCATATGTTTATTATCAAAAATAATTTGGAAACATTACAGTAAATCTTTGTTAGTTAAACAGTTTTAAGTCGTTAAAAAATAAAAAATCGGGGTAAGAAAAATCCAAGGAAGATGACTTAATACTGAATAGATATGCATGATTAATGTGAGTAACAGTCCTTTATTATTTATTTGGCTTACTTATATTAATTCTTACGAATAATTATGAGTCAATGAAATGGGAGTGATGAAATTAGTTTAAAAATTTGGTTGAAACATTAACTGCTAATCGTCTTGGGCATTACCCAAAAGTTAATTATGAGATACTACAAGAACGGAAGATGACTTTTTCATTTTTATCTGAAAAAGAGCATAGCAGAACTGTGACTTACGTTATTTTTAACTCGAATTTAACATGCCACATTTATGCCAAAAATGTGTCAATGTACAAATTTCTTTTTTTAGACAATTACAAATTTCAAAGTTAATTTTAAGAAAACTAAAAACCGGAAGATGACCTTTTCATTATACCCGTTACTCGTAGAGTAAAAGGGTATATTGTATTCGTGCAAAAGTATGTAACAGCTAGAAGGAAGCGTTTCCGACCCTATAAAGTATATATATTCTTGATCAGGGTCACTAGCCGAGTCGATATAGCCATGTCCGTCTGTCCGTTTTTCCGTCTGTCTTTCCCTTTTTTTTTCCCTTTTTTTTTTCTTTTTTTTTTCCGTCCGTATGAACGCTGAGATCTCGGAAACTATAAAAGCTAGAAGATTGGCATTTTGCATGTAGATTTTAGGGTTCCTACGCAGCGCAAGTTTGTTTCAAAAAGGTGCCACGCCCCTTTAACGCCCACAATCGCTTATATACGATTTTAAAAATTTAAATATTTCGGAAAAGTAAAAATGCAGTTTTATTGTGTTTATCAATACCTATCGAAATGTAGAAGAAATTTTTCAAATCGGACCATTCGTTAAAAAGTTATGCGTGATCAAAGTTTCTATCTCCATCTCCCTCGCACTCCCTTTACCTGAGTAACGGGTATGTGATAGTCGGGGCGCCCGACTATAGCGTTCTCTCTTGTTTTGATCTGAAAAAGAGCAGAGCTGTGATGAACGTCATTAACATGTTAAATTGTGACCAATATTTAAAAAATGAGTCAATGGGAAATATTACATTTTAAAGACAATTAACAATTTTCCAATGTGTAAGAGTCTGCTCTTGGGAATTTGGGAATTTCATCTTCCGTTCGTTTAATATCTCATATACAAAAAAAGTTGACTAGCTCATTTTTATCATAGAAAGGGTTTAACTGGGTTTATAAGCTGACAGTACTGTGACCAATCTTTAAAGACAATTTGAAGAGAGAAAACTTTCATAGACAAGGATGATACAGTATATTAGGCCATGTATACAAAAAGCGTGCGACATCTGGTGGATCCCATTCAATGTGGGTCAAGATCAATCTACTGATCGCGTCAGTGGACAAAAATAGTGGCGAACCGCTCCATTATTTGTGCGCCGCGAACTCTCCACATAAATGTCTTCTATGGCAAATTACCATATGTAGCAATTGACCCTATTGTATAGTAAATATTTTCTTTAATCAAACGCAGCAATAAGAATTAATCAATTAAAAGACGAGAGCTCGTTTGCCAAATTAAAGTATAGTTGGAAATTAAAAATCCATTTCGCTCGGCTGCAGCAGACGGCGAAAATTCTGAAATATTCTAAAATATGATATATGTTCGCCTGGTATGTACGAATATAAACTGAATGTGCTGTGCCCCCGGCTAATGAAAAACAGCTTAAAAGATTCCGGGAAGAGCGATCGCCAGCGGGGCGTTGCAATGGGGCAGCAACTATGCAATCGGCAACGCTTGTTTTGTAATCAACAACAAACTGCCGGCACCCGAATGAAGGCAACATAAAACAGCAGCCAAAACGGCAAATCTTGCAACATACAGCCCCTAAAAGTCTGGGGCAAGTGAGTTCTGCAACACCATTATTACCATCACTAGACCGAACTGGCCATGCCCTATGTGTTGTGTTTACACAGCCACTGAATAAATACCTTCTTGGCTGGAGACCAACTATCGGGCTCTCTAATTAATTGTTCAGTCTAGCAAATCCCTTACTAGTCTTGGTCCACACTAAAAAGGGGTGAACATGCTGTCTGAATTAGGAAATACTGCTCAAAAGAGGCTCCGCTGCCTTTGGGATGTTAATGATCGAACCACTGGAGATCTCTAGGCGGATGCCACTGAAGCTGACCGCAATGTATCTATGTATCTGTCTATTCATCTATCTACTCATCTATGTTTGGTATCTCCGTCCAGATCAACATCGCATTGTATCATCTCAATAATTAACGCATTTAGATCATTAGGCAGCCGGCAGCACGCGCAGTCATAAACTTTTGTTTAGCAGTAAATGCCAAAATAGCAGCAATGCTGTTGCCTCACAGCAACATCAGATGGGATCCCCGCACTCGGATTCAGAATCACTCTCAGGTGCCCTTCCATGTGCAATTCCGATGGGTGATGGGTATAGCGACTGCAGACGGCCTCCAAGCGGATCGAAGATCAACGAGCGAGAGGCTGTGAAGGGCCCTAGACTGCGGATCAGTATCAAATCCGCAGCATCTCCACATGTTCGATGTCAGACTGTCTGTCTTTTCACCCATCCGTGCGTCCAACACGCGCAGACCTCTTAGTCAATTGCGTCTGTCCGTATATAATTGTGGGTGAGTGTGGCTGGTGTGTGTGTTGGTTTTTTATTTGTGTATGCTCGATTACATCCATTCAGCCGATTTCGCTCACCCACACTCACACACTTGATTGATAAATATTGATCCTGATTGAATGATCGAAAGCTTGCGAAAGCCCGAGACAGACATTCGTTCGATCCGCAAACCTCTGGAATTATTGAGAGCTCAGGCTTTTAAGTTCCATTGACAGCTGCTCAATCAAATCGAATCAAATATGTGGGCTAACTAAACAGAAACCTTTCTTAAAGAGCCACCTCACCCCGATTCCATGCCCTCATGGGTGATGTCTAAATTCTGGAAATTCGCAAAAATCAAACTCAATTACTTGCGCTGTCAATCAGCGGCAGGAATAGGAATACGAATCGAAATCGGAATCGGAATCGAGAGACATGCGTAAGAGGCATTTGTTGTACTCCCATAGTTTGCGTATCTCGAAGATACATTTCACTTAACTGTATGGCATATATCATCCATTCAGCAACAGCATAGACCAGCCACAATGACAGCACACGCAGATGGCGATGGCGATGGCAATGCCGATCTAGATGGGAATCGGGGATGACTATGGGGAAGGGTATAGAGATGGGGATGGTGATGGTGATGGGGATGTGGATGGGGATCGCTGGGAACTGGCCGACGTGCGTTGACCCTGAGACTAGCCCACGCCCACGCAACGCGAAAAATATAAACTAATAGTGGTTTATATATAGATGCACAGGGCAAAACGGGCCACCTAAAAGAAGACATATTTTCTTATTCATATTTTGTGTAACCTTGATCAATATGGATATTTCCCTTGAGTAAAAGTAAACAGGTAGCATATGTTAATAGTTATATTTTTATACAAACATTTTAATAATATTAAACAACTCTTGTGCATACCTATCTTTAATGCATTTTATTCAATTCCAAATACATTCCAAATTTAAGCTCCATTATTTTGACCAGTGTACTTCTATTCCTTGAGATGGAGAACGAATGGCGAATGCGGTAGCATACGGGCATGCAAATCGTATCCCATAGGCTTGCAAATATAGATGGGTATCATGTGGAATATACTTAAAGTGAGTTGAAATTAAAAACATTTTAAATGTAGCAGAAGTACAATGAGAAGCACAGCGCTATTGCCATAAAAAATGAGTGCCCGCTGAAAGGCAAGATCGTAAAATGGACTAAAATTCAAGTACATACGCGTGCATAGTTCAATTTCGTGGATCTGAACGGGCTCTTTGAACTGTCGGTGAGTCGGGGAAAGATATTAGACATCTGCAGATGGTTCCGGCCCTAATCGACCCCTGAACCGCTCCAGAAATTCGCGTTGGGCAAAACGGTTCAACACACGGCGATCGGCTTTCAGTAATGCAACGCCCCTTTTGGAGTTGGCCAGTGCACTGGCCAAAGACTTCAATTGAAAATTTTCATTTACACTCGGGCCGGGCCATTCAATGGATATGAATCGCTTTTATATAAGACCCAAAATTAATGTTTCTTTCTGAATAATTCTTCTGTTCATTGATTCCGAAAACGTAATTGAATGCAGCCATTACATTGCATGGGTACGAGTATTAAATTGTACATATATGAGTATGCCTGCAGGCGGTGTTCTGAAGTATTAGAAGCCGAGCATGGTGCCATAATGCAGAACTCGAGCCGAAATAATGTCGATTCTGCGCTGTGTCAGCGCTCTCTCCGATTACGGTATAAGTATATATGGCATATGGCCTGATGTCGATATGTGATGGCTTCACTTTTGTTTTCATCTGGCTGCCTAAGCCTAAGCCTTTGATTTGGCCATCAAAGGGGCTTATTTCGCAGAGCTGCACACGCTGCACACATTATACTCACCAAAATCGTACGACAATCATGAGTAAGTTCTTAAAGTGGAAAAAAAATATGGAAAAATTAAAAAAATCTTATGAATAATCATGCGATGAATAATTCAACATTTTTTGATGCAGTTAATAAAAATAATAATTTTGTTTTCTTAATTTTTAATAAAGCACTAAGTGACTCTAAAACTAATCATGGTATTTTATATTTTAAGCTAAAACTTATAAGTCATATTTGACAATCAATAATTAAAATATGTATGTTAAAAAATCTTTTTTGAATGAATCTGTTTATCAGGACTTTTTTGGTTTAATATATTTCTTTTAGAATTAAAACAAAAATGTATACAGTTTTAAATAAAATTTTTGAGTGAAACCTTCGAATTGAAAACCAATTTTCATACTTATAAATAAAAAAAAATGTTTTTTAATTTTTAATAGCGTTAAAATAGAGAGATTTACTTTAAGCTTAGGTTTATTTTATACAGATGTCTTAAGCAGCCAAAACTTTCTCTCAGTGTAATCACTCGGCACCACTTGACTGGGCCAGCTGTTGCCCCACTCTGAGCCACCGGTTGCACCACAGCTGCAGTGACAATCCAAACCGATTGGTGCGAAGATCACCTGCGTGGTTCTGCGGCTCGAGAAGATCGTGGGCTGTTGCACCCAGGACAGCTTGGTGGCATCGCCTTGAACCATTGACATTATTTGTGGCGCATTTTAATTACGCCAAGGGGTATGGAAATGCATACTGGCTAACTATGTAGATAACTGGCTGCTGGCCAGTTTTTGCCATTGCATAATGCATTTTGCTGGCAGGGAGCGGCACCGGAGATCGCAGATCGGAGGCCCGACTTCCCGTTTCGGTAGCGCCGGCAATTGTCACAATGATTTACAGGCACACCGCGTTGGCAGCTATAAATTGCTAAATGGCCATTACAGAATTAATTACACGGCTGCCGAAGAACCCCCTTTTTCAATGGCTAGAAACTCTGAGTCAGTGTCGATCGCAATTGACCTTTCGCCCCGCCTAGACTGCCGGCTGAAAATGAATTATTATCTTGTAATTGTCACGTATTACATAGTTGTGTGCAGATATGTTACTGCGATATTCCGAGCTGGATCAAAGTATGCAAAGCAGAACGAACAGAACCACTCGATGTCCATGTAACGAGCTTGTAACTCCGATGGTATTAAATTACACTGGCGTCGACATGACCAGACGCCCCGAGGTTGACAAAGTGTGTGAATAAAATAAGTTGTTTCCCTAACTAAATTAACGAAACAAAGGAAACCCACGGCCAAACACGACTAATGTACTTACAATACATACCGAAAGATATTATTAATGTGATTTATGGGCATGTTAGTGTTCATTAAATCAGTAAGAAATAGAAATTATCCATAAAGCTTTATCTAAACTATTATTAAGTATGGACAGGTCATATACTATCCAGATTTACAATCAATTAGCGTTTGGCTCATGAATTCCTGAGTCTCTTACAATCAGCATTAACAAACCAGAAATATCTCTGTCTCTTGTGTTTTTTCTCTGTTTAAATAAGGTTCTTGAATTACATAAATTTTTAAAGCTATTGCAAAAGAAATTTCAATGAATAAGTTGTTTAGTAATTCGATGTCAATTTCTGTTTGTGTTATTTAATATGCGAAACATTTGGCGTGTGCAGAAAACTCTATAACGAATTAATAAATGCATAAAAGACTTTGCTGGGCAAGCAAAATATAATATATCTATTATATGTAATGATTATATGTTAAGTCAGTTTTTATACCCTTGCAGAGGGTACTATAATTTTGGTCAAAAGTGTGCAACGCAGTGAAAGAGAGATCTCCGACCCTATAAAGTATATATATTCTTGATCAGGATCACCTCCTGAGTTGATATAAGCATGTCCGTCTGTCTGTCCGTCTGTCTGTCTCTACGCAAACTAGTCTCTCAGTTTTAAAGATATTGAATTGAAACTTTGCACACACCCTTCTTTCCTTTGCACGCAGTATATAAGTCGGAACGGCCGGGATCCGCCGACTATATCCTATAGCTGCCATATAACTGATTGATCGGAAATGCCATAACTTTGGTGTTTGTAAAGTTAGGAAGTTGATAAGGATCGGCCGACTATATCCTATAGCTGCTATAAAAATTGCCAACGCTAAAATGAAAAATTTTGATGCAGATTTTTTGAGAATCAAATTACGAGTCTTTATAGGTATGCCACTTTGAAATCGGATAAAATTTGGTAAAGTTATGGACTTCGGAAGTCCAGTTATAGGCCACCTTTTAACAACACATCGGAAACTTGGAAATAAATGACATGAAAATGGGTCAAAAATTGGACCAACGCTAAAATGAAAAATTTTGATGCAGATTTTTTGAGAATCGAATTAAGAGTCTTTAAAGGTATGCCACTTTAAAATCGGATAAAATTTGGTAAAGTTATGGACTTTGGGAGTCCAGTTATGGGCCACCTTTTAACAACACATCGGAGACATGAAAATTTGTCAAAAATTGGACCAACTCTAAAATGAAAAATTTTGATGCAGATTTTTTGAGAATCGAATTAGGAGTCTTTAGAGGTATGCCACTTTAAAATCGGATAAAATTTGGTAAAGTTATGGACTTTGGGAGTCCAGTTATGGGCCACCTTTTAACAACACATCGGAAACTTGGAAATAAATGACATGAAAATGGGTCAAAAATTGGATCAACTCTAAAATGAAAAATTTTGATGCAGATTTTTTGAGAATCGAATTAAGAGTCTTTAGAGGTATGCCACTTTAAAATCGGATAAAATTTGGTAAAGTTATGGACTTTGGGAGTCCAGTTATGGGCCACCTTTTAACAACACATCGGAAACTTGGAAATAAATGACATGAAAATGGGTAAAAATTGGACCAACGCTAAAATGAAAAATTTTGATGCAGATTTTTTGAGAATCAAATTAGGAGTCTTTATAGGTATGCCACTTTGAAATCGGATAAAATTTGGTAAAGTTATGGACTTCGGAAGTCCAGTTATGGGCCACCTTTTAACAACACATCGGAAACTTGGAAATAAATGACATGAAAATGGGTCAAAAATTGGATCAACTCTAAAATGAAAAATTTTGATGCAGATTTTTTGAGAATCGAATTAAGAGTCTTTAGAGGTATGCCACTTTAAAATCGGATAAAATTTGGTAAAGTTATGGACTTTGGAAGTCCAGTTATGGGCCACCTTTTAGTAATATAGGCATAGAAATCGAAATGTAGTCGATTTGTAATAACTGTAAGGGTATATAAATTTCGGCTTGCCGAAGTTTGCTTCTTTTCTTGTTTTTAATAAAATTTAACTAAAACACTGAATGAACTTGTCATATTTGTTCACCTTTTCCAACACTCAGTTGGTGCCCCTTTCAGTGGCAGTTGTCAGGTGGAAAATACTTGTATTTCGATTCGAAACCACCCCGTTGGCGAGTCGGCAACCACCGAAATGAGTGCCAGTGAGGGCATTAGTCTCCCAGGCAACCAGGACCCCAGTCCGCCGCGTGAAAAACATAAACAAAAGGCCAAGAAGGACCGAAAGAAGAAGTCCAGCAGTGCCAAAGAGAGGGCTCCTCCGAGTGCCATGGACGCGAAAGCCACTGCCAGCTACTTCAGCCTGAGCATCACGGGCCAAATAGTGTCCGCCACATTTCCCCTGGGTCCCGACAAGGAGTTCGTCTTCCTGCGCTACGAACTGGTCGCCGGTCCCGACTGGCAGTTGGCCTCCGGACCCCAGCACGGACTCACCCAGCTGGCCACCAACCGGAGGGGACACTTCAACGAGCCGGTGGTCTTCAACATGCCCATCGAGGTGACCTACAAGAGCACCAGTCCCTTTGGCTGTGGGTAAAACTGTGCATTAGTTCTATTGAAATGGAGTACAACATGTAGTTACAGAAGTAACAGATATATATTTTTAGCTTTACTATAAGTTATTGTGGTTTCTGTGATACATATGTCGAATAATTTGTTTGAAATAATATAATATGTGATTTCTATTTTATACACTTTAATTCTAACTAAAAATAGCAAACTAAGCAGACTATATTTTAGTAATTAATTAACAAGCTTTTATCATTAAATTTCCTTTTCTGCAATTCGAAATGGATTTAATGATCATGCAAAATAGAAAATATTAGTTATTTATTTTCTACACCCATAACTTAAAAGTGTCTAAAATTTTTTTTTGGCAGATAACTATTTTGTGATTACTTTTGATTAACTACAATTTTACTATTGGATTATAAAGTTTATGGACACAAATAAGGACATAATCTTAAGATCAAAAAACTTCTAGGATTCCTTTTAGGCCAAATAAGTGATATGTGAAATGATGGACTTACTTGTCTTTTCTGTTCTTTCAGGGCCCCAGATCCTGGTGAGCGTTTTCGGACGCAATGGAATGGGGCGGGAGACGCTCCTTGGCTACGCCCACCTCCACCTGCCTGTGTTCGGGAGTCGTCGTCCTGCGGAGCAAGCGGAGCAGCTGCAGGCTCCCATACTGATGCCCAAGTGCCCCAGCATGATGGCGGACATCACCAGTTGGCTGCTCCGCCGCGAGCCGGAACTGAAGGATCCCAAGGTCCTGCTGGACAACCTGAAGTGCAAGGGCCTGTCCATGGAGTCCTACGGCAGCCTGCAGTTCCAGCTGTCCTCCGTGATGCGAGGAGCCCGCAAACTGGGCTACCATTGGCATTCCTGAGGAGTCGACGATGTGTGTCAGTAAACGTGAACTTGGCGAGGCAGGAAAGCGTTTGTCTTAATCTAATTGCTGGGTGGGTGATGGCTGGTGGGTGGGTGATTTCTGGTGGGTGGGTGATGGCTGGTGGGTGGGTGATGGCTGGTGGGTGGCTGCCTCGAACTTGACCTTGTCCATCGTGGCCCGCTGGCGGCTAAGACGGTTTGCAAGTGACGCGACACTACTCGTAATCCGACGCAGCAAATTAGCGGCAATCGAAAGCCCAATTCGGATCGGTAGCTTTGGATTGGCCAAGTGCCCAAGTGCTTGGTAATTGGATTAGGGCAATTAGTCTAAGACGTTCTGGACACAAGTGGCCATATAAAGACCCGGCCAGGGTTCTGCCGCAGCCATTGCCGCCGAGTCCGCGTCCCGAGAGTCAGTCGTCCTGCTATGGACAGCGAGTAGCCATCCGCAGCAGAGTAGCCATCCAAATCCGAGTCTAAGTCCAAGTTCAGACGAAGCCACCACCGAACTAAGCCGAATCGAAACAGCAGCTCCGAAATGGTCAGCCTGAATCCACCGAGCTATGGCTTCATGCGCGATGGCCGCAATCTCAGCCTGGCGGAGAGCGTGCCCGCCGAGATCATGCACATGGTGGACCCCTACTGGTACCAGTGGCCCCCACTGGAGCCCATGTGGTTCGGCATCATTGGCTTCGTGATTGCCATCCTGGGCACCATGTCGCTGGCGGGCAACTTCATCGTGATGTACATCTTCACCTCGTCGAAGGGACTGCGCACCCCGTCCAACATGTTCGTGGTGAACCTGGCCTTCTCCGACTTCATGATGATGTTCACCATGTTCCCGCCGGTGGTGCTGAACGGCTTCTACGGCACCTGGATCATGGGTCCCTTCCTGTGCGAACTGTACGGCATGTTCGGCTCCTTGTTCGGCTGCGTGTCCATCTGGTCGATGACGCTGATCGCCTACGACAGGTACTGTGTGATCGTGAAGGGCATGGCCAGGAAGCCGCTGACCAACACCGCGGCGGTGCTCCGTCTCATGGTGGTGTGGACCATCTGCGGAGCCTGGGCTCTGATGCCGCTGTTCGGATGGAATCGCTACGTTCCCGAGGGAAATATGGTTAGATCTGCTAGAGTTAAAGATTTCAGATGGGGGATCACTTATAATACCTTTTCAGACCGCCTGTGGCACTGACTACTTCGCCAAGGATTGGTGGAATCGCTCCTACATCATTGTCTACTCGCTGTGGGTTTACCTCACGCCACTGATGACCATCATCTTCTCCTACTGGCACATCATGAAGGTGGGATGGGGTTACTTCATTAATTAACCAAGAAACTATCTAATGACTACTTCGCATTCCAGGCGGTGGCTGCCCACGAGAAGGCCATGCGGGAGCAGGCCAAGAAGATGAACGTGGCCTCCTTGCGGAACAGCGAGGCCGACAAGAGCAAGGCCATCGAGATCAAGCTGGCCAAGGTGGCCCTGACCACCATCTCGCTGTGGTTCTTCGCCTGGACCCCGTACACCATCATCAACTATGCGGGCATCTTCGAGTCCATGCACCTGAGTCCACTGAGCACCATCTGTGGATCGGTGTTCGCCAAGGCGAATGCGGTGTGCAATCCCATTGTCTACGGATTGAGGTGGGTGCTTTAGCCATCTATGCATTTGATTATACTCATTGTGTGGCATTTATCCCTCAGCCATCCCAAGTACAAGCAGGTCCTGCGGGAGAAGATGCCCTGCCTGGCCTGCGGCAAGGACGACCTCGCCGCGGACTCGAGGACACAGGCCACCGCGGAGATCAGCGAATCGCAGGCTTAGGGGAATCAGAGACGACGACTGCAGACGTAGGGAACTGACGGCTCTAGATCTACAAAGACTAAAACTATTTTGCAAATACACCTCAAGGAAAACCAAAAAAAAAAAAAAGATGGCATTAAAAAATGTAAAAAAAAATAATGTAAAAATATAACTGCAATTGATACAAAATCAAAGGACCCCGCGTAATGACTTACTAAATAGTGCCCCAAAGAAGTTAGTGCCTTTATTGGTTTATTAACATTTCAAACATTTCAACCATTTCGCCATTGCCATCGGATCACATGAGTCATTAGTTCAAATCAAAGCCAGTTTCGTTATCAGTTCAGATATCAGGATCAGGATCAGGATCGGGGGAAGTCCTTAGCGGTAGTAGGTCTGTAAGCCGAGGTCTATCAAGGTGCCATTGTTGCGCCTCTCTCGCAACTCCTGGGTGAAGAGGGCTCGTCCTTGCAGCAGGATGAAGTCGATGAGCCTTCTGTCCGAGCTCTGACGCAGTGCATCCGGGTCGGATCGCTTGCGAAGGTAGTTAAAACAGCAGGTGCTAAGGGAAGTCATGGTATGTTAATTAAAAACAAGAGTTTTAAGCATGCATCCTTTTGAAATCTAAATGTTAGCCCTTTTCTTTGACCAAACTGTAGTCTAACTTATCTTCTAAATCCCTAAAAACCCTCTAGAAATCTTAGCAAAAGTTAGGATTGTTGAGGGAGCTGCTACATAAAAATATTAACTTACCGAAAATGCTTGGTTCCGCAGGCGCTGGCACACTCCTTGCCGCAAGTGTCGCATTTGATGGCCCTCGAGCTGGGGCACATCAACCATATGCCTGGCAATAATCAGGATTAATAGTTAGGTATTGGTAACAACTCATAGCTTTCAACTCACATAGCAATATGATCTGGAAATGGGCCAGCCAATGCATGGTTGGCTTGGTCTTTGGTCGGGGACTTGCTCAAAAGGTTGTGTCGCTCATAAGATCCTCTATTGGAGTCCTGTGCCGTGTGCCAGAGAAATCGCAACTGAAAGGACCGAGATGCCGGCCATCGAACTTATATACACGCCTGCCCCAGGACATCCGCCCACTTAGGGATTCCTCCATTCAAAGTGGTCAATGAAGCGATGTGGCGATGGATAACCAGGAGGAGGATTCGGGCGAGTATGTGGACACGCAGTGCATAATAAATAGCAGCTCGCAGACAATTGCAGCTTGCGCAACAAGTTTATGGGGTTATTTTGGGGTTGTGGTGGCTGGGCAGCCGCAAATCAAAATCAGAGCAGCTGCACACAGGTTGTAAAAAGTTTTGAAACGGGCTGGCAGGCGACCAGTTTAGCATATTAAAAATATTATATTTATGAAAGAGCACGAGTGCGAGAAAAGTACTAAGTAATTTACACTTACAAAATGTACGATATTCCCTCAAACGAAATATAATAATGCCGTTACTAAATTAAGATTTATCTTGTTTTATGGCTTTTATAATTTATTTAGAATAAATTATGTAGAGGAAAACGCATTAGACACGTTTAATAAGCTAAAATATTAGTCCAATGCCATATTTGTAACGTCTTTTTTACGATATAACGATATACGATATTGAACATATTTTCCAAGATGTGGCAACGCAAAAAGCCTGTTGGTAGTCCGGCAACTCAGGGGTAACATATCCCGCAACAACAAAGCAAACAATTGCTTCAATTCTTTTATTTTGTGCAGTTTCTTTTCATTTCCGTATAACATCTGCATTCTTGATATATAAACTTTATTTTTTTTTTTTTTGCCTTATTACAATATTTTTATTATTTAATTTATTCCAACTGTAAGTTGATACTTGACTTCGAGTTAACTAAACAACTTAATTCAAAAAACAGTTATAAACAAAATATTTTCATAACGGTTTGAATTGTAGCGGAGACGCAATCCCAAGAACGCGTTTCCCAACACCGTTTCACATTGAGCGGCCTGCCAGCTTGTTTTCTTCGGAGCTCTGCCAGATTGAACATTCCTGCTCTAAATAACAGACATAAATAAGGATAAAAATAGGGATATGTGGGAACCGCCGCGACTGAGCGCATCCTTGCGCACCAAAACGGAGCTGGAGGCCCGGAGCCGCCGCTTCAATATCCTGCGCCAGGCGCGAACTGCCTCCACGGCGTCCACGACGACACACAGCCAAGAGTGAGTTGAGATTTCACCACCTGTGAAATTCCCCTGAACCCATGTGCCTTCCTTCCAGCAAGGAGGAGCAGACCATCGCCAAGCTGCTGGCCCAGATGCCGCTGGGGAAGCAACCCGCCGCCAAGGTGCAGCTGCAGAAGCTGCGCAACCTTGTCCAGGAGTGCATGGGCTACGAAGAACAGCCACAGGTGGTGGAGCACGCCGCCCTCTACCTCTTCTGGCTGCTCCTCGAGCAGCGGGTGCTCCTGGTGGCCACCACCCACCGGCTGCACGGCACCTTCGGCCAGACCTTCGACCGCAAGAAGACCCAAATCCACGACTGCGTCCTGGCCATCGGCGATCTGCTGGAGGAGCACGAACGGGCCGGGCTCAAACGCTGGCAGCAGGCGCAGCGCAAGGCCCCTGGAGTGGGTCCTCTTTGGGGCGCCCACATCCACGTGAAGTGCACGCCCTCGGAGTGGATGGACATCAGCCTGCTGACGGACCTGGCCCCGGATGCCCTGCTCAAGAACCGCACCGTCAACAAGTTCTCCATGAAGTACAAATCCAAGACTGCACCGGCGGTGTCCAAGAGCACTGAGGCCGCCAAGCTGAGTCCGGAGTTGCAGACCCTGCTGGGGATTTCGGAAAAACTGGACGACGAGCACCTGTTGAATCGCGTGGGTGACATTCTCGGCTCCAAGCGCAGCAGTGAGGAGCTTCAGAACGAGCTCATGGAGCTGCTGGGCTTCGATCACTTTGAACTGGTGGGAAAGCTGCTCCAAGAGCGCGACAAGATTGCCCGGCAATTGGACCAGTTTGCCACTCGATCCCGGCGTGTCAAGGAGGTGAAACAGAAGCGCGTCCAGACGGCGGCCAGTGGAGGAGCGGCTGAGCGACGACCCACTGTTGCCAGCGCCGTGGTGGTGCAATCAGCCCAGGAGAAGCAGCTGGGCAAGATGCAGCGACGGGAGGAGAAGAAGCTGCAGCGCATCATGCGAAGCATCAAGGACGAAGAGCCAGAAGACGATCCGAACTGTGCGGTGGCCGTTTCCGTCCAGCAACTGCGCATGCAGCATCAGCGAAAGCTTCTGGAGGCAGCCCAACGGGAGCCATTGCTGCTCAGCACCAAGGCGGCAAAGGCGGAGCATAAACAGTCCTCGTACAACCAGCCCATCCACTACCCTTATGTGTTTGACAGCCAGCTTTTGGCGAAACAGCACGCCGGATTCATTGGCGGCAGCCGGATAACATTGCCCGACAATGCCCAGCGTGTGGACAACAAGCAGTGGGAGGAGGTCAAGATCCCGGCAAGCGAACCACCTCCACTTACTGTCGGCAATAAGCGCATCAAAATCGAAGAGCTGGACGACGTGGGAAGACTGGCCTTTGCCAACTGCAAGGAACTCAATCGCATCCAATCAGTGGTATATCCAGTGGCCTACCACAGCAACGAAAACATGTTGGTGTGTGCGCCCACGGGAGCCGGAAAGACCAACGTGGCCATGTTATCCATTGTACACACAATCCGTTGTCACCTGGAGCAGGGAATAATCAACCGGGACGAGTTCAAAATCGTGTACATAGCTCCAATGAAGGCTCTGGCTTCCGAAATGGTTGATAACTTCTCCAAGCGCCTGAAATCTCTACAAATCGTTGTGCGCGAACTGACGGGCGACATGCAACTGACCAAGGCGGAGATGGCAGCCACCCAGATACTGGTCACCACGCCGGAGAAGTGGGATGTGGTCACCAGAAAGGGTAAGCTGGCTGAAATATTGGTAGGACTTAATGATAATCGAATTTCATTGCAGGTAGCGGAGATGTGGCTTTGATAAGCCTGGTAAAACTACTCATCATTGATGAAGTTCACCTGCTGCACGGCGAGCGAGGCCCGGTTGTGGAGGCACTGGTGGCCCGCACCCTCCGCCTCGTCGAGTCTTCGCAGTCTATGATTCGCATTGTGGGTCTATCCGCCACCCTGCCAAATTACATCGATGTGGCCCATTTCCTGCGTGTGAATCCCATGAAGGGCCTCTTCTATTTTGACTCCCGCTTCCGACCTGTTCCACTGGACACCAATTTCGTTGGCATTAAGTCGGTCAAGCCACTGCAGCAGATCGCCGACATGGACCAGTGCTGCTACCAGAAGTGCGCCGAGATGGTGAAGGAAGGCCACCAGGTAATGGTCTTCGTCCATGCCCGAAATGCCACTGTACGAACGGCGAATGTGATCCGCGAACTAGCCCAGCAGAACAATACCAGTGCCATCTTCCTGCCCAACGACTCGAATGCCCACGGACTGGCCATGCGATCGATACAGAGAAGCCGGAACAAGCAGCTGGTGGACCTGTTCTCCTGCGGCCTGGCCATGCATCATGCGGGAATGTTGCGCGCGGACCGTCAGATGGTTGAGAAGTACTTTGTGGATGGCCACATCTCGGTACTGGTCTGCACGGCCACCCTCGCCTGGGGTGTCAATCTGCCGGCACACGCAGTCATTATTCGAGGTACGGATATCTACGATGCCAAACACGGCAGCTTCGTGGACCTGGGCATTCTCGACGTGCTGCAGATCTTTGGACGCGCCGGTCGACCGCAATTCGACAAAAGTGGAGTGGGTACCATCATCACCAGCTATGATAAGCTCAACCACTACCTGTCGCTGCTAACCAATCAATTTCCCATCGAGTCCAACTTTGTAAATTGCCTGGCTGACAATCTCAATGCGGAGATCGGTTTGGGCACCATTACCAATGTGGAGGAAGCTATCGAGTGGCTCAGTTACACGTGAGTTAATTCCTTAATCGAAGTTTACTTACAACATATTTATTATAATTTTTAATTATACATTTTAGTTACTTGTTTGTGCGAATGCGAATCAATCCCCATGTCTACGGCATAGAGTATGCGGAACTGCAGAAGGATCCCACGCTGGAGGCACGCCGCCGAGCTCTCATTATGTCCGCCTCGATGAGTCTGGACAAGGCTCGGATGATGCGCTTTAACCAGCGTACCATGGACATGAATATAACTGATTTGGGCCGCACTGCCTCGCATTTTTACATTAAGTACGATACTGTAGAGACTTTCAATGAGCTGATGAAGCCATTTATGAACGAGGCTGAGATATTGGCCATGATTTCCCAGGCGCAGGAGTTCCAGCAGCTTAAAGTACGCGATGATGAAATGGAAGAACTGGACGAGCTGAGGAGCTACTATTGCAAGATAAAGCCTTACGGAGGTAGTGAGAATATTCACGGCAAGGTAACTATCAAACCCTATATACTACTTTTTTCCCTTTTAAACAAAATTTTCCCTTCAGGTCAACATTCTTATTCAGACATATCTTTCCAATGGCTATGTGAAGTCCTTCTCACTAAGCTCGGACATGTCCTACATCACCACAAATATAGGAAGAATTACTAGGGCCCTGTTTTCCATTGTATTGAGGCAGAATAATGCGGTACTAGCAGGACGCATGCTGCAGCTTTGCAAGATGTTTGAACGTCGGCAATGGGATCTTGACAGCCACCTGCGACAGTTCCCAGCGATTAACGCCGAAACCATCGACAAGTTGGAACGCCGTGGCTTGAGTGTCTACCGGCTAAGGGACATGGAGCAGCGGGAACTGAAGGAGTGGCTGCGAAGCGATCGCTATGCCGAGCTGGTTATCCGCTCCGCACAGGAGTTGCCCATGCTGGAGGTGGAGGCGAGTTTGCAGCCTATCACTCGAACGGTGCTGCGTATTAAGGTTGACATCTGGCCCAGTTTCACGTGGAACGACCGCGTTCACGGCAAGACGAGCCAGAGCTTCTGGCTGTGGATAGAGGATCCCGAGTCCAACTACATTTACCACTCGGAGCTGTTCCAGGTCAGCCGGAAGTTGGTGATGAGCGGTCAGGCACAGCAGCTTGTGATGACCATCCCTCTGAAGGAGCCACTGCCGCCGCAATACTATATTCGAGTGAGCAGCGATAGCTGGCTTGGCAGCACCACCTGCATACCACTGTCATTCCAACACCTAGTTCTGCCAGAACATCATCCGCCGCTGACGGAACTTCTGCCTCTCCGCCCGCTGCCAGTCAACTGCCTCAAGAACGTCCTCTACGAGTCGCTCTACAAATTCACACACTTCAATCCCATTCAGACGCAAATCTTCCACTGCCTTTACCACACTGATAACAACGTGCTTCTAGGCGCTCCCACCGGCAGTGGCAAAACAATCGTAGCGGAGATAGCGATCTTCAGGGCACTCAACCAGAATCCCAAGTGCAAAGTGGTGTACATCGCTCCGCTTAAGGCTTTGGTGAAGGAGCGCATCTCGGATTGGGAGCAACGTTTCCAGCGCTCTTCGCTGGGCCTAAAAGTGGTGGAACTGACGGGCGACGTTACTCCAGACATCCAGGCTATTCGGGAGTCGCAGCTAATCGTGACCACGCCGGAGAAGTGGGATGGAATCAGTCGCTCCTGGCAGACACGCGAGTATGTGCAGCATGTTTCCCTGATCGTCATCGATGAGATCCACTTGCTGGGCGAGGATCGAGGACCGGTCATCGAAGTGATTGTCTCGCGCACAAACTTCATTAGTTCCCACACGGGTCGGGCTATCCGAATCGTTGGATTATCCACAGCCCTAGCCAATGCCCAGGACCTGGCCAACTGGTTGGGCATCACCAAAATGGGTCTGTACAACTTTAAGCCCTCAGTGCGACCGGTTCCTTTGCAGGTGCATATCAACGGCTTCCCGGGAAAGCACTACTGCCCCCGAATGGCCACCATGAACCGACCCACATTCCAAGCCATTCGCACCTACTCCCCGTGTGAGCCCACCATAGTGTTTGTCTCCTCGCGAAGGCAGACGAGACTGACTGCCCTGGACCTTATCACATTCGTGGCTGGTGACTCCAATCCCAAGCAGTTCCTGCACATCGCCGAGAATGAAATGGAGCTGATCCTGCAGAACATTCGCGACCAGAACCTCAAATTCTGCCTAGCCTTCGGCATTGGCCTGCATCACGCCGGTCTGCAAGAGCAGGATCGCAAGTGTGTGGAGGAGCTGTTCCTCAACCGGAAGATCCAGGTGCTGGTGGCAACCGCCACGCTGGCGTGGGGTGTCAACTTGCCTGCCCATCTGGTGGTGATCAAAGGCACGGAATACTTCGACGGCAAGGTGAAGAAGTACGTGGACATGCCCATCACGGATGTGCTGCAAATGATGGGTCGAGCTGGACGGCCGCAGTTTGACAACGAAGGCGTGGCAGTGGTCCTGGTGCACGACGAAAAGAAGAACTTCTACAAGAAGTTCCTATACGATCCATTCCCCGTGGAGTCCAGTCTGCTGGGTGTGCTGCCGGAGCACATTAACGCCGAGGTCGTGGCCGGAACAGTTCAGTCAAAGCAGGCGGCCTTAGACTACCTTACGTGGACGTACTTCTTCAGGCGGCTACTCCGGAATCCGTCGTACTATCAGCTGCAGGGCGTGGAGCCGGAGAACGTCAACGCCTTTATGTCCAATCTGGTGGAGCGCGTGGTGTACGAACTTTCCGGTGCCGCCTGTCTGGTGGAGCGTGATGGATGCCTGGTGCCAACCTTTTTGGGGCGAATCAGTTCCTACTACTATCTGTCGTACCGCACAATGAAGCACTTTCTGGAGGACCTGCAGCCGGGCATGAGCACCAAGGAAGTTCTCCTCGCCATCGCCGATTCCTACGAATTCGACCAGCAACCCGTCCGTCACAACGAGGACAAGTACAACGAGCAGATGGCCGAGATGAGTCGCTTCAGGCCTCCATCTGCCTCCTGGGATTCTCCGTACACCAAAACGTTTTTGCTACTCCAGGCCCACTTCACCCGCCAGTCGCTTCCGAATTCGGACTACCTGACGGACACCAAGTCAGCCCTGGACAACGCCACTCGAGTGATGCAGGCCATGGTGGACTACACGGCGGAACGGGGATGGCTATCCACCACCTTGGTGGTGCAGCAGCTGATGCAATGCGTCATCCAGGCCCGCTGGTTCGATGGCAGCGAGTTCCTCACACTGCCAGGAGTAAACGAGGAAAACCTCGATGCCTTTTTGAGCATACCACACGATGATCACGACTATTTGACACTGCCCGTTCTTAAGGAGCTGTGCAGAAAGGAGTACGAAGTACTGGCAAGACCGCTGCGAGATGCCTTTGAGGAGCACAAAATCGAGCAGATGTATAAGGTAAGTTTTGAAGACTTTATGCCGTGGGTTAATCTCTAATAGCTCTTTGTTAATCTTGCAGGTGATCCAAGATTTTCCTGAGATAGCATTGCAAATATCCGTAGAGGGTCGCTATATGGAGAACGAGTACGCCAAACGACCGCTGTCACTATCCGAAGGCACAAAGGGCGAATGGATGCCACTGCATGCCAATGAGGATTATGTCCTCACAGTGAATCTACAGCGTCTCAATGCCGGTGGACAGCGGAGAGCTGGTGGCCAAAGCTACACGGTACACTGCCCCAAATACCCCAAGCCCAAGAACGAAGCCTGGTTCCTGACCCTGGGCTCACAGGCCAGTGACGAACTGCTGGCCATGAAGCGGGTATCGATTCGCGGACAGCGCTGCTCCAACCGCATATCCTTCCAGGCGACTCCGCGACGCGGACGTCTGCAGCTCACTTTGTACTTGATGTCCGACTGCCTGATTGGCTTCGACCAGCAGTATGACCTGCAATTCGAGATTATCGATGCGAAAGAAGTCTAGGGGTCCCATTAGAAAGTATATCTAAGACGAATATCGTAGCATTCTGTAGATTTGAGGCTTATCTTTTAGTAAATGGTGTTTAGCGATTATTCGATGAGTGGCCGGAATGAATTCCCGTTGATTCATATGTCTTATGAACGTCTTTCACAGCCACTGTTAGAGGACCTTAAGTTTGTAGTAAAACTGAACTTGCGTATTTATTGTGTGATCCTCCAAATATGTATAACATTTTTATCATTAGTAACTTGCTTCGTCACGAAGCTTCTTTGTTATTCGACCATGATGAACTGGCATGCATAAATGAAAAACTTTCTATGAATTTAAGATGTAATGATTTTTATTAAATGAAGTTAATAAATTTTGTATTTAAAGCTCAATGAAATCTGTTTTTTAATGAAAAACTGTTGGCATTTGAATTACAACTTTTTGGGATTTTAATACAAATTTGTATAAGAACTTTAAATATAATTAAAAACCATTTTTCAATGTTTCCATGTTAAAAAGAAAGTGTTAAATAAAGCAATGAAAGTCTACAGAATCAAGAGCTCCAGCATAGGCATCCCTTGAAAATATTAATCATTAATCCTTAAGTTTTGTTTGTATTCCCAAAAAGCGTTTTTAATTGTTCAAACACAACAGCCAGAAACCATTTGCTTTGCCCGCTGCTAAGTTATTCGCTGCGGAAATATGTAAACGACCCACCTCATCCAGATGTATTGTTTACGTGAGGCGTCTTTTAATGGCGAGTTTTATCTGAGTCCTGCCCATTTCATGACCCGCTTCCCATCCCCACACATGGCGCTGAGAAATGTGAGCATATTCCAGTGATTAATGCAGATGCCCACCGCATCGGGCCAATGCGAATCCGCTGGTCCCCAAGGGGAGTCCTTGGGCGGCGGGCGGATAAGGAGCTGGTCTCCTCCCGCAACGTTTGAGTAATTAAACTTGATTAATTGTCTAGTCAGCATGAAGGTAAAAATCGGCTTACCCACGATAACAAAACGGAAATGGAAATTAATTAATATGAGGCTAAATAAAACAGAAAGAAATAATGAACAAGTTTACTTTGGCAAATCGTGGCTGCATACTCTGGGGATATTCGATGGTTGATCACTACGCAATCCAATCAATAAGTTCGAGTGCCAGGTAGGCTGCCCCGAAATGTACAACATCCAATTTAATTTTCACCTGCGCAATGCTTACATTCCTTTGCATTCCATTGCAGTTCTCCCACCTTCGAATCGGCAACGTTGAAATTCCATAATCAGCAAACAAATAAATAAACAGGTGGAAAACTTTCAGAAACTTTTGCACCTTGCGCACAAAAAGGGTTTCATTTTGTCTTGGCACGCCAACTTTTCAGCCAAATCAGCGATGGCAGCCAGTGGCATTTATTTAATTTGCATTGAAAAGTAGGAAAAAGGCCTTGCCGGCATCTTTCAAGAGTTATACCCTTTTTTTGTTTGATTAAATATTGCTGTTTTAGTTTATTAAGTGTATTATGCACACATTTCATTAAAATAAATCAGTTTAAATTATAAATACTACTACCTTTTGCAACATTGTTTCTTCGCCAAACTCCGTTCTGCAACACCACACAAATTTTGACATTAATCCTGTGACAGTGCTGTAAAGTCTTGTAAATTGAAATTGAAAGTTTTAGTTACCTGGCAGGAGTTTTCAGTCATTTGTAATTTTTTCGTCATTTTGTCATATACCTAATAAAAATGAGTACCAATAAGTACGTGATTTGTTTTTACGTAAACGTTTTCTTTGCAATTATTATATTTTTTTTATTTTATGGCTTGAAAAGCGTGGACAGTGTCAAACCTAAGTCGGTCATCAGGACCTCTCCGTCAATTACCAAGAAGTCGCATGGTCAGCACACCAGTGGCCAAGAGAATAGAACTTCCTCGGATTCCAGTAACCAGACGCTGCGTTGGAGTTACGCCGACCATGGAAGCTTCCAAACCGGTGACCCAGAGGTGCCTCTCGCGAATCAACATTCAGGACGTGGAGGCCCGACGAACCTCATCATCAACTATTTGCCGCAGGACATGAAGGAGGCGGAGTTGCTCGAAATGTTCTCCGAGTTCGGCGAGATACGCAAGCTCAAGATCATCCGCGAACCCATTTCGGGATTGAGCTGTTGCTACGGGTTCGTGGACTTCGTGTCCGCCCGCCAGGCCTCGGCGGCCCAGATCGCCCTGGACGGACGCAGACTGCGCGGCAAGTGGATGAAGGTGGCCTTCGCCAGGCCATCGTGCGATCAGAACAGGAACGTCAACCTGTACGTGGCGCACCTGCCGTCGTTCATGGACGAGCAAAGGCTGAACGACCTCTTTTCCTCCTACGGCCGCGTCCTTGACGTGAATGTCCTGCGGAACAAGATCACCAAGCACTCCCGTGGAGTGGCCTTCGTGCGTTTTGAGCGCCACCAGGACGCGGAGGCGGCGAGGTGCGCCCTGGACCAGCACCGTTTGAGCGGGTCATACCGGCCCATAATGGTCAAGGAATCCAATCGCCAACTCGATCCGCCTCATCCCGGCCCTGGTGGCGCGAATCGCACCTCCAATGGCCTCCAGTTCAAGTTCCACCAGCACTCTTCCCAGCGGCGACGGAACAACACCTCGCCGGCGATCTCCAAGCGCCGCAAGGAGCAAGAGCCTCAGCAGGATCACAAGCGTTCACGAAGGTTAGACTAGCCAAACTAGATTTCACTGCGAATCCAAGCAATCATTTCACTGAAAATCCTTTTCCGTTTTTTTTTTTGCTGCATTTAAAAATGTTATTTGATATGTAACGTATAGGTATTTGATTTGATATGTATTTGTGTAGATATGTAATATATAGATCTATGCACCTTACTTGTCCAAAGGTTTGTTAAAACCTTATATTATCAAAACTAATTCAAAACAAACATAAATATGTTCCAGTTTTATATAATATAATAGTTATAATATAAAATATTCCCAGAATAATTTTTCTAGTTTCGTTTTAAGTTTAAGTAAAGAGCGATTATGATCCCCGCCCATCAAATCAATAAGATTCCTGATTAAATTAATTATCTAAACTTTATTTATAGCCTTTATTTAACCTTTTTTTGAGAATCGAATTCTCCTGAGCTGCATTTTGGATATATAACCTTTATATAATCCAACCCAATTAATTTCTGCCTTAACGTATTCATTCAGTTATGCATTTGGCTGCACTCTGTTTTTGGCCTTACATAAATAATTCATTATTTGGCCGCAGGAGCTTGGCTTATCGTCTGCAAACAAGCCACTCCTACAGACACGAGATCCTCCGTTCCTGAAAAACATTAACAGCTTTATCAATCGCCTGGTACCCTCAACTTACCCAGGGGCAGCCAGTTGGCCAAAAAGGTGCGTCTGATTTGGTTTCGGTTTCAGTTTCTGATGCCGATTTCGATTTCGGGATGCATGCAAAAGTTTTGGCGAGTCAAATAAATAATGAATACAAAGGGCGCATAAATATTTGAAGATCGCAAACCGAATAAGCAGGAAGGGCTCACGAAAGTAGGTGGGAAACAAGTGAATTGAAAATTATTTCCAATTCGTTTGCTTTTCTCATTATAATTGAGGCGCAAACTTGCCTCTGAATCTCGGTTTCGGTATCTCATTCAGTTTCTCGGCTTGTTTCCCTTTCGGTTGTTGCTCTTATTTCAGCCTCTGGTCCATTCAGATTTAAATTACAGATTTTGTCCACTTCCCTTTGCTTTACAAGGGCTCTTTCTTTATCGAAGCACTATGCACTTTTTTATGGCCAAGGTATAAAGGGTCTTGCATAATCAAGAGCTGGCTTTAAAAGTGTACTTTACAGAAATACATAGACATTTGATCTCTTACTTATTGTTGGTATTCAAATTTATTTAAAATCTGTAATTAACATTTTTACGATTTGTTGTATAAAGTATCATTATTTTGACTAGTTTTAACTTCTTTCGTTTTGCCCTTTTGGCCAAAAGCTATTTATTTACGTACGTGTAACGAGTTGCATAATAATACCATTTCGAATGGAAACCAAAAACTTTAAGGCAAATTCCTTGACTGCGTTGATCAGTACATATAATTAATTTAAATTTTTAAGAAACTTTTTACAAAGAACAAATGCAAATGCATTTGTTTACGCAATTTTGAAAACAAAAACTTAACGGAAGAAGAAGGATAACTCTTTTGTGAATCGAATGCCCTGTGATATATATGAAAAAAAAGAAAACTAAACAACAAAGGCTTTATGAAACCTAAAATTGAGAACAATTGTATTTCAGCTTCATTTTGTGCTAGAAATGCAAATCAAATTTTCACTTCCCTTTTGTTTACAATTTTCATTTCATTTTTCTTGGAACAGTGGCGCTCGTTCCTTGGAAAAAAAGGAGTCCTTGTAAAAAAAAGGGCTGCAGCCCCTTGATAAGCAGATTATATACGCTTTTCACCATTTTCATCCTTTTTCTCCGTCGGGTGTTCTGGGTGGAAAATGTTTTGTGGATTTTCATTTTGGTTGCGTTTATTGTTGTATTGACATTTGTGGCATATTGTTTTCAACAGGGATTATTTTCGAAAAAGCGATTTGCTTTCAATCAAATTTTATAAGTTTACATTTTTTTTTCGAATGCCAAGAAGTGAAATTCCGCCTTGCATTTCCAGATTTTCTAAACATTTTTCTCCAGCTTAAAGTACTTTATTTGAACATTTTTCGTTGCTGACTTCGACTCATTTGTCTTGCTTTGTCCGCGAGCATTAGGAAAGCAGACTGCCCACAAATTGGGAAGGCAAAAAGCGGCAGAGGCTAAAAAGCTTGTCAACCAAGCCGCCCACAAGCGTCACGTCAGGATAATTAAGAAATTTTTCAGCTCCCGCTTCTGGACGCCACTTTTGTGGCCCTTGGTGATGCGACTTTCACTATCGAAATAAATGGAAATTGATGCTTCGATGTTTTTTTGCTTACTTTTCATTATTTTACTGTGGTTCTCAGAGAATTTGGCAGCCCTGAAGTGTGATAGGTTGAATTCGTCTACATTTTGCTTTCATTTCAAGCGGAATCTTAACTGAAAACTGAAAAGTTAATTCAAAGTGTTTGAACTAAAACCAACAAAATTTAAAAGGTTTACTTTTATCCAGAAACTTAAATACAAAAATAATTATTTTGTTTTATTTTTATAACAAGCTTAGCTAATATTTGAATAATTTTCTGGTCCAAATAAGAGTATACACTTAAGGTTTCTCAATAAAATGCGAATTTATTAAGCCAGGCAAGGGACCGAACCAAACGCCTGCCTTTCAAATTAGATGAAAACTAATGAGCTATGCACATGACCATCGACAGCAGGCATTAAAAGTTGTCCAGCTTCCGACTATTATTTTGGGGGGTTCGGAATTACGTTCGATGGGGCAAAGATGTCTATTTCTTCCCTGAGGAGAACATTGAGTCATTAACGTATTTCAGAGGGGTTGCTTGGGCTTTGAGATGAGTTTAACCACTGCAGGTCTGGTAATGGTTAGACATTACAGGGTTCACTCATCTGGTTTATTGAATTTTGGTAAATAAACCTGGAAGGAAAAGAGAAACTTTATTTATTAAAAAGCCTCTGAAAGCCTCTGTTAACTGTTTAAGATAGATTCCAAAAAAGAGTATCCTATTCTATTCTATCCTTTCCCATCTTATCCTATGCTATCCTATCCTATCCTATCCTATCCTATCCTATCCTATCCTATCCTATCCTATCCTATCCATCCTATCCTATCCTATCCTATCTATTCCTATCCTATCCTATCCTATCCTATCCTATCTATCCTATCCTATCCTATCCTATCCTATCTCCTATCCTATCCTATCCTTCCTTATCCTATCTATCCTATCCTATCCTATCTATCCTATCCTATCCTATCCTATCTATCCTATCCTATCTATCCTATCTATCCTATCCTATCCTATCCTATCTATCCTATCCTATCCTATCCTATCCTATCCTATCCTATCCTTCCTATCCTATCCTATCCTATCCTATCCTATCCTATCCTATCTATCCTATCCTATCCTATCCTATCCTATCCTATCTCCTTCCCATCCCTCCTATCTATCCTATCCTATCCTATCCTATCCTATCCTATCCTATCCTATCCTATCCTATCCTATCCTATCCTATCCTATCCTATCCCATCTATCCTATCCTATCCTATCTATCCTATCCTATCCTATCCTATCCTATCCTATCCTATCCTATCCTATCCTATCCTATCCTATCCTATCCTATCCTATCCTATCCTATCCTATCCTATCCTATCCTATCCTATCCTATCCTATCCTATCCTATCCTATCCTATCCTATCCTATCCTATTGTATCCAATCCTATTCTGTCGTATACTTAATATATACTTTTAGCTTCGGTGTTTTTTTGGCATTACCCAAGGGTTACCTGACGATCGTGGCACACTGGTTCATCATGAGCTCCAACTCCTTTTCCGAATGATAAAGTAGCTACGAGGACCTTGGAAGGGTCTTATAATTCGCCGAGATCCGTGACGGGATTGTCAGCCAGTGCGTCAGTGGAATCAGTGCATGCGTGCCCCATTCATCATCGTCAGCGGCACACACTCAACTCTAACTCAACATATTGTTGCAACATATTTTACGTGAGGGGATACCGTACCTCGCCCCCCTTCCCCCTTTTCCCTTCTAAACCGCTCCTGCCAGCGTGGAGATTTTTTCAATTTTTAGCGAAAATTACATCATCACTTATGCTGAATGAGATTTCCGCCCGCTTCTGACTCGGTGAATTATTAAAAAATTTCTTTGTCAACAAATCACTTGGCTCTGGGGTTTGGGGTTTGGGTTTGGAGCGCTTCACTAAATAAGGCGTAGGTCATACACACACATGCGATTTACATTAGCCGCTCCCCTTCGTCATCATATACAAAAAGAAATAACACAAAATTTAAAAACGTCGCAAAGAAATTTGTTAACGTTGGAGGGTTGTTTTGCCGGCTTTCATTGCGGGGTTGCAAGCCCCTGATGATGTATGACGGCAAAGGTGGAAAATCGTTTCCAAACATAATTCTGTTTGCCTGACACCTACAACAGTCGCATAAATCTCGGAGCTCTTTAATTCTGGGCCTGGTTCTGGGCACTCTTAAAGCCCTCTCTCTCCGTCCTAATTTCTGGTCCAATCGCCTGCGGCAGTCGTTGACAAATTCAATAATTTTTCCCATTACAAAAGGTGGGCGTTTTTTTTGGGGGCGACGACTGAGGCTTGTTTTTGTCTGACGAAAGCGACCAAAATTGATTGACGCTGATTTGAGTGGGGCGGGGGGCGGCAGGGAAAGTCCCTGGCTAAATTTAATTTCGCCCAAAAGAAAAATCACACGAAATCGACACCTGCCGAGGCGCCGGAAAATAATAAAAATAAAATATGGATTTTCCTTTGTTCCACGCGCCCGAAGGGGAATCCAGTTAGAGGAGCAGGCGAGAAGGTCCTGCAAACGGAGTCTACCAATCTGCAATTTGTCTTGGCCTGGCGGATGTGGGGCTGCGATGAGAGTGTGTGCTTGTGAGTCTTCTAAGCCGCTCGGCAAACAAGCGGAAGTTTCCCCACGATGCGTTAATACTCGAAAATTTGCGATAAGGCCGGGCTCCCTTCTCCCCCAGCAGATAATGCAGGAAAGCTGCTTTCCTGGATGTTGGGCGTGTTTATATGGGTAGGGTTAAGAGCTGGCTACGACTTCTGGGGATTGCCTGCTCATTATGACAATAAGTTCATTCAAAGCCCATGCTTCAGTGGGTCCACATCCAGTTCTGAGCTGAATAGATTTAAACTTTGAGTGTCTATTTATAGATGTTAAGAATTTTCATCTAGGCCTAACGATTTAAGCTTAAGTTTAGACGATAACTGGCCTTAATTAATTTAATAATCGATGCTAGAGTTCGTTGTAATTGTATCTATGTTCCTATTCTTATTATGCTTTTCTCCTTTTACCACTCATTATTTGCCCTTCTTATCGATATGAAGAAATTGCACTTGGCGGAACGAAACACGAAGTTCGGGCCACAAATAACCCCAAAGTTGCCGAGATAAGCGCGGAGCATTGGCAGTCGAAAATAATTTGCCAAGCGCGGAATGCCAAAAGTTGGCCGGAACGGGAAGCCCAGACCAAAAATTGCAGACACATTACCGCGCTTCAATTTCAATAATGTGGAACACTCGAGTGTGAACACAAACGTGCTCCGAAAACTATTCTGGGCGAAATAGTTTGCCAACACATCTGTTGGCATCTCCGGCAAAAGAAAAGGCCAAAAATTGGTATTATTGAACAGCAATAAATTTGACTAGAACACAGGAAGTGAATGTGGATGGGACAAGGTCTGCGGATGGGAATGGGAATGGGATTGGGTAATGGGAACTGGGATTCGAATGTGAATTGGGCAAAACAAAAACCAACTTTCCGGCAAAAATGGGCAAAAGTTTTAATTACCCATAAAGATGTTCGAACACGAAACAAAAACTACTACAAGAGGGGAAATCAGGAGCGGAAGGGATGAATGGATGGGGGGGAAGGAAACCAAGCAGTGGCGATGGCATTGGCAAAGTGTTATGGCAAATGACTCGGTCTCGCCTCGGTGGAGAGGCCCAAAATGTAATCGACAGCACCAGGCAAGGAGCCGCTCCCCTCGTAAAGATCATAACGCATTAAATTGGCCCACAAATTGGCCTCCTCTTGGCCTGGCCCATTTTTCAGAAATCAATGGCCAATAAGTAGGCAACGGCCAAATCGTTTTCTGGTCAGTCAGCCGCCTCTTCTGTTGTTGAGTAATCGCAATTTGGCAACCGACTGCTCAGCTGCCCAGCATCCCAGTTGGCCAGCTCCTTTGCACTGTCATCCGTGGCCAGGACACGCCCTCGAGATATCCTTGGCTGTTGTGTGTCGGGCTTTGAGAAGTTAAGAATTCAATTGACCACGAAATCAAGATTATTGTACAAGCTCAAGAGCTGAAGTGGGTGGGAGAGTCGTGGACAAGGCAAGGCCACTCGGACCACTCGGACCACAGTGGCTTTCTTTTCCCATGGCCCCGGGTGGGGTTTTGAAGTCTATCCCTGGCCGGTCGGAAGTGCCAGCGGCTATCCACTGACCACTAACCACTCACTGACTGACTGACTGACTGACTGTCTTAACGGTTCCGAAAAGTGGCCATTGAAACCCCAAAAAGGCGGTGCGGGGCGATGAGCTGGAAAGTGTCGGATAAATCCAATTTCGCTTGCAGCATTGGACTTATTAAACTGTCAGTGGGGATTCATTAGGTGTCAGGACAATTAAAGTCCAGAAGGAGTTGTTTGTGAGATGATGAACTGGACACCAACATGCCAAGAAGTTGGATCAGTTATAGATTATGATGTGCTTAGAATGATTCAACAGTCTTATACATATCTTTTAAAACCAAGAATTCATATGTCGATTTATATATTATCTTCAGAAAATGTGTGAAAACTAATTAGTATGTCAGTCATTAGTCATTGGACTGTTTAGATAATTAAGAAATAATGTTAGTATTTTTATTTACTTACATTAAATGGTCAAGTGAAAAAGGCCAAACAAGTTCTAAAAAATCTCAATTAATGATAAATTTATCAAACTTAAGATATTTAGTAAATGAGCATCTAATCCCAAGCAAATACAAGTCTTGATTCCATTAAACAAAACTTTCCTCTTTAATAGCTACTCCCAAATGATTCCCATGCTAATAAAATATGTATTTACACTTTCCATCATATTTCATTGGACAGTTTGCTCAGTTTCCGAAAACATTATGTCTGGCAGCACTCAATTATCAGGCAGTTGGCCACCATCAACCGAATATGGCCAGGGCGGAGTCCAATTGGGCGATGTCCATGTCCAGTTTTGGTTAATTGAAAGCAAACAAAACAAAACGCAGCGGAAATGCTGCTCAAACACGCTAGACGACACCAGCGAAAGTGGAAAGTGGGAATTGGGAATTGGGGGCAGGGTAGCAGGGTAGCAGGGTAGCAGAGGCAACCCCTAAATATTATTTATGCCTCCCCATATATTGACCGTTCATTTCGGGGCTTTTAACGCCCGGAACACGGCTCTTTCATCTGGGTGCGCCGACGGACAATATTTATTAACTCGTGACCAGTTAGTGGGCCGAGCATTTAACATTCGCCGGCCGCTGATTGTTGGTGTCGCCTTGCACGGAAATTAGTGAAATTGTATCGTCCTCGACTCGGTCGCCCCGTGGTTGTAACTTAATTAAGTCCAAGTCGATTCGGGCGGGGCAGCAGCTGCTGTTTGGGCAGGAGCCGAGCAATTGACACAGTGACACCAAGGACCCACTGTCCTGCGGTCTCTGGCCGTGCATGGCCAGAATGATTACATAACTCATCGTTTCTTGTGCAAGGCGACAGGCGAAGGGTATGCATATTTAATGGTTAGCTGTGTCATGGGTGAAGGATTTCCGTGTTGGGTAATGTTAAACGAGTCGGAGATTTATTTAAAGTAAATTTGATAGAATGTAAATAAAGTATGTATATTTAATAATTCCGATATAGCTAAGTCTTAAGTTAAGTTTCCAGAAAAAGTATACCATTTTAAATGCAAAATAAAGAGTATTCGAAGAGCGACTTTTCCTGCTGAAATTCCACACTTTGCTTGTCGTTAATTTTTTGTGTGTTACGATTTTTCGCCCTTTCATGTTAAGGCAGCATAATTTTCAGGCATTTAGCCAGGCCAACCCGGAAGCATTTGGCTTAAATGTCTGGTCATTTGTAAATAGTTCGTGTCCCACAGCCGCAGACGCGACACTTGACGGAAATGGCCAAGAAATGAGCCTCCGTTTGCTCGACCGCACGAAAGTGTCACGACTTTCACCTGGCGGGGGAATCCCCATCCCATCCCCATCCACATCCTGCTACCTGGGGTGTGTTTTCGTCCTGTTGACTTGGCCAGAAATTAGCACAACATTAAATAACACGATTTTGTCGCTGTGATAAGCGAGACTCGCATATTTGTTTGCGTTGACCTGCCCTGACATGAGTTATGACCTTGTAATAATTGGGAGGGGGCGCACCCCATGCATATTTTATGGAATTCGCTTTAATGGGCCCAGCGGATGAGTTATGTCTTAGTCGGACTTAGTTTGGGCTAATTAGGTTAACGCTGTGGGAGGAGTCAAAGTAGGGGATAGTTTTGACATTTAGTTTCTGCTTTCTTCATCCGGCTGAGTATGCTTACGGAATTTAAACATTTTAAGAGAAAATCATTCTTACATTTTGTTTTCGTACTTATATTATTATTATGTATTTTCAAAATAATGATATTAAATATTTTCATAGCTTTTAAGTTCCTAATCTTTTACACTTGATGTAAACCGATTTTAAAGTTGTAACAAGTTGAAGTTTAGTTAAAGTCTTGGTCTAATCTTCGACACTCAAAATATTCCAATATTTTTTCATAAGCTAAAGGTAAGGTAACTATAAAAAACATGTGAAGAGCAAATTCAAACTAGATCAGCATCAGAAATCAAGGCCTATCACATTCACTCTCCCTCTTCACCAACACAGTGCCTCTCCATAAAAGTATTCCTCAATTAGCCAGACTCCCACTCATTTAGACCTAGGACGTAGTGAAACTTAACTTCTTTTCTGGTAAATGGCAGGCATTTGTTCCCACATCCAGGACAGTCGGATCGTCAGTCAGTCAGCCAGTCTGGCAGTCTTTGGGAGACCAAAGAGCTGGAGCTGCGGTCGTTCATTTCACGGGCCGAATCATCAATAACTCATGCCAGGCCAATTTGTATACTTTGGACAGTTTTGTGTTCGGCGTTCCCTTCTTGACTTTTGGCCAGCAGTGGAGCAATGAGCGGGGAATAGGCTCGCCTGCCGAGACTGAAGCCACATTTCAAAAACAGTTTCCAGGGCATAAATCACTGGGGTGCTCTAGGAGTCTGAAGATTTCGGAGTGGAAACGGGAACAGTTCGATTTGCCGGCTTCAAAAGTTTCCTCCATCCTCTGCCGCTGTCTTCATTTCGACGGATTGTTTTTTTTTCGGCTCCTGTTGGTTCTTTATCATAGGGTAAATTGATTTTTTGTTTGGGCCTGGCCAAAAATAACGATAAATTGAGCAGATGTCACCGAGCGAGAAGAGTGGCCGAAACTACCGAGTTGAGTTGAGTTGAGTTATAGTTGGGCTTGATGTGTGGCTTTTAGTTACCTGCTTCCGAATTTGGCCCGGTCTTTCAATTTGGCCGGCTTGGCATATCGTCGCCTAATTTGTGGAAAATTGAGATTTATGGCCAGCAATTCGATTCGTCTAGTTCTTAAAGTTGCCTACCAAATTAAAGAAATCGAGGGCTAAGCGGGTTGAGCTGAGCCCTGTTAATTATGATTAATGACCGACTAATGACTGTTTTCGCCCTTCGCTGGCGTATCAATGTCACACATCAGCAGATTTCGCAGCTCGGCAAAGTTGCAAATTTATTGAAATTTTCTCTAAAGCAGAAAGCAATCAATATTCGATACTTTTTCTGTGCACACATTTAAATCCTAACATATTGCTGCTTAAAAAAGGAGGACAAACATAACGACAATTTCACGCTACAAATGTTTCGATTAAAAATGTTGCTTTATTTTTTTGCCAATGTCGTTATGGGGTTGCCAATAAAGCAACCACACCCCCACATCCTCGTCAATCCGCATCCACATCCACATCCGTCCCGGTCATATGTGCAAAGTGTAAGTAACAGGGAAAACAAAATACGGCGAATGGCGAAGCGGAAAGAGCAGGGAATAAGAATCCCCGGCAGCAACTCGCCGGACTCCATTTGATATTTGCTGAAGCACGACAATGAATAATAACTACACGGAATGCATATGCTGGCAAAAAAGGAAGCACCCATGGAAAACCTAGAAGGGTTGAGCGAAGCTCGCTTTGCAATTTAAAGATTTTCCCCTCACTCTTTTATTATTTGCCATTTGATTGAGGGTGAGATGGCAATGAACATCAAATAAATATTATTATTATCACATAGATAAGAAATCAAACGTATAAAGAAATATTTAATATTAAACAAGAAAGAGGAAGGATTTCTTATCCAAAATCAGACTATCCCAAAATCTGATGGTCACTTTTCTACCGCACAGCAATTACTTAAAGCGACCTGAACAGAAATTGCAATAAAACTTTGTCAAATATTTCATATAGGAGACAAAGTCCCTAACCTTTCTGCGCCTTTTCGTGTTGGTGTTTCTGTATTTATTTGCCACTTGCCAGAGACTTGTTTCATATTTATCAACGTCTGTGGCAAATAATTTTATTAACTTTTGCGCAAAACTTCAGCGATGCAATATTTGGCATTGGGAGGGGGGGGGATAGAGTCAGACTGTGAACTGTTCGCGAAAAGTTGCAGTAGGTACAGTTTCGTTGGCTCTTAAAGGACTTGGGGTCCAAGGGGGCAAAAGGACGAAGTCGGACATTGGAGCAGGGACAACTTTGCAATACTGGCGCAACACTATCTAGAGCGCATATTTTATTATTATCCTTTCGCACAAATAAATATACTTCTGTGCAAATTACAAAAGAGCGCAACTAACTGGTGACTTTAAGTTGGAAAGGCAACTATATCTATGGCCGTTACCCTTCGTTTCCCCTCCCTTCCCCACCTCCACTTACCGGACTGTGCGACAAAAAAGTTTCGTCCAGATCTAATCAAAAATTCACTTAAAAAGTTTGCACTGCCAGTACGAGGCTGAATGACTTCAAGTGCAACCTTCGTGTTGGTGTTGCTGTTGGTCGGGCATTGTTGCAGCTCCTTTGTTGCATGTTGCAGGAGTGGCGGATGGCGGCAGGACTTCCACGGCCGGCACTTAATGAAATCTTCCTTGGGCCTAGTTCTTTTGGCGAAGGAGTGGAGGGTTGTAGTAAATAAAGACGACATACTGGGAGGTGGGTGAACATCAAGGTATTTCCTTCGTCGAGAACAATAAACGAAATGCTTATGACGGATCCGAAGATTTTGCGATGTGTTTGAACTGCAAAAAATCTTAGAAAAACCATTTAAAAATAAGTCACAAATTCTTAAAACAAAGCTTATAATGTTTCAAACTTTAACATATATATATCGCCGTTTAATAAACCGAGTATCAATAAGCCGGAATTTGGCAAGAACTTTTCAATTCTTCCATTACCGAAACATTCTATTAAATTGCACTTCCACCGCCCGATTTAACACTCTGCGTTCGGAAAATGCAGCACTCAACTCAGCTTAAGTCAAATCCGCAACCACAACAAGGACTCCACTCTGATTCCTTCAATGCAAATTGCTGCACAATCAACGACAATCGACAACAATGCAGCAGCTTGAAAATCATATAAAATCCGTTAAACTTCGCTGCCACAGTGAGTGACACAAATGAAGTGTCAATTTTAATATCCCGAATGCAAAAAAAAAAAACCAGTAAATTGAGCAGACGGAGGAGGAGTCAGCCAATCTCCTGGGCACAACAATGGCCCACCCGACCCTTCACTTTTCCCCGCGCTTTTCCACTTTTCCTGCTTTTCCGGCACAAATTGCATAAAAAATTTCGCGCACTCTTAAAAAATTTTCAAGTGCAGTGCCAAAGTCACCGACTGGAGGTTGAGGGCCGTCTGGCTGGATTCTCCTTCATTTTGGTCCCTTTTCTGCTTTTAAATTTGCACAAAATTGCAAATAACTTGCAATCAAGGTGCAAGGAGTGCCGCAAGGGGATGGGGCATCCAGTGACTTTGGAGTCACAACAAAATGGCGAAGACTGAGTTGAGTTTCATTTCGCTGCGAAAGTCTGGGAATCAATTTAAGTTAACTCAAGTCTATTGTTTCAGCGCTGTTTGGTTCGCTTTAAGCTCTTCACATCTCCACATCCCCCCACATCCCCCAACTCCCCGTAATCTCCTCCAGTGTCCTGGGCTTTTGTCGTCAACTAAGGAATTTTTATGAGCTGCCTTGCCGTCGTCCTTCTGTCTTTCGGCTTTCCGTCGCGCCAACTTTAGTCCCGACTCCCGCTTGTTAATATTTCACCTAGATTGATACTGCAAAAAAGCAGAGTGGGCACACCAGGGGTATATGTACATATAGATATGCATATAGATATAGAAGGGGGGAGTGGATCAGGGATCGGGACATCTCGCCAAGTGGCTTCGTTGTGGGCACAAAGCAGCTAGGAATTTCATTATATGCACCCCGGGCCAAAGGACAAAGACATGTTTTTAATAGTTTCGCATGTTTGTGCAGCAGGCTTTCCTTTTTTTTGGCTGCCTCCTTGTTGGAGGCTCCTTTTCTCCTTGTTTTTAGTGCCGATTGTGTGCAGTATGCGCAAAGTTTGGCCAGATTTTTCCGCTTGCATTTTGAATAGTTGCATTTTTGAGCAGTTCGTGGTGCAGAGCATAAATTGTGGGCCTGCCAGGGGTTAATCGTAATGAGTTGGGGATTGTGTAGGTTGAAAAACTATCCGCAGATTGCCCAACAAGATACAAGCAGACTTTAGAGAAAGGTTGACAAAGGGTTGAAATTTTTGAATTTAAAAATTGTAAAAACTGGTATGAAAAAATATTGCAGTCTGCTCTGGAAAGGACAACAAACAAATACCTTGATTATTTATTCCATTATTTATTCGCATAAGTATTTTTGTTATCTCTCCACATTTCAAACCCGAAAGCTTGCCATTATTTATTCGCATAACTATTTTTATAATCTCTCCACATTTCAATCCCCAAAATAGGCAGTAAATTGGTTAACCTTTTTATTAAGCATTCCGATCGACTTATCTTAGTGAGTCCATCCAACCAATAACTTACGAGAGGGAGAACATTATTTATGAACACAATTTGGGGGCGTAACTCAATCGAAATCGAAACCTTGTTGCACATCTATTAAGAGCAAATGTCAAAATTAATTGGAACACGTACGCTGGGGTTCACTTGTTGGCTCCGTTTAACCCTTCCACCGATGTGCCACATTAACTTTCGTTTTCAGCTGGCTTTCCCTCGACTTATTTTCCGTTCCTTCAACTATGTTTTGTGTGTGTGCTGTTTTGGGGGCGTGGCCGGGCGTCTGGCGAGGCTGCGGATACTTTTGCAGCGTCATCGCATGATTACGTCGATTTCGGGGCCGAGTAATCATGTGGTGCACGAACACACACCCCAATCCCAGTATCCCATTACCCAGGGACGAGGAGCAGGAGCGGAATCGGTGGCAGGACCGGACACAATTATCGGGGCCAAAAGGGCTTTCAATTTCACTTGGTTAGCTGCAAGTAAACAGCTTTGCAGCTCCTCCTCGTCCAGTTGGCTTTGGGTGGCGCTCAAGTCAAGCATGCAACCACCGCAAGCGGCACGCAAACGCATCAAATCAATGAAAGTGCCCGGCCATCGAGGACTTTCCAGGACTCCCAACTCCGGCTCATTTGACCACGGTTTGCACTTCATTGATTCGCCCAAGAACGGAGGCAATTGAGAGCCAAATGGCACAGAGGAAAAAATGTTTTCCTTTTACAAATATTGCTTTGAAGGCGAAAGAACGTCGAATACAAATTCTGCTTAATAGGGAAGGTCCAAGAAGTGTATACCACTTTTGAAAGCAATAAGATTAAAACTATTGTTGCAAAATAAATTTCATTGATATCTTTATTTTTTTTAATATGGAAATACAAATTAAATACATTGTTCTTTAGGCGGTATAAATAAAATGTTCCAAGCTATCTAATAAAAGTCGTTCAATTCTATTTTAAAAATTTATTATAATAATTCATAACTTTATTATATTTAACCAAATATTTCTCAAGCTCTAATTTACCAGAATAAATACCAAAGCTGCATTTTAAAATTCTCCTTCTCGCAGTGAAAGCAACAATAGTTCGATCGCTACTTGAAGCATTTTCCATTTACTTTATTTTCCAGCCACTTTGCTGCATTGAGCTTATGAAAATGAAAATTGCCAAGAAAATCGAGCAACCAACAAAATTCTTTAGCCCGAGCTCCGTTCATATTTCACAGTATTTTCCTTTGGAATTTTGGGCTTCGTAATTGCTCTTGTATGAGCTTATTGGGGCATGTGCCCTTACTGCACCCTTCCATCTACGTCAAAAAGTGTATGAAATGCGATTGCATGACCTAATCGGAATACAAACCGCTTTTCAGCCCGAAGAGAGGATTCTACAACAGCTAAGAGAATGGAAAACAAAATAAACAAAGCTAGAGTAAAACAAGAAAGGAAATATAGTTCGGCAAGCCGAAGTTAATATACCCCTATAAGTCTAATTGTGGGTCACCTTTTTACAAGTCATCGGAAACATAGAATGGGTCAAAAAATTAATCTACCGACACAACGTTGAAATCACAAATTTAATTCTTAATTCTTAAATTTAATTTTTTGATCGTATGATATATTCTCCGATTTTAATATATTTAAAAAACCTTTAAATATTAATAATAATATAAGGGTATCCGACAAAAGTGGCTTAGAAGCTATTTAATTTTAATTACGTCTCAAATTATCTCATAATTTGTTTGGCCTGACCAAAAAGATAACAAATGTCGACAATATTTTTTTATAATGACCCCAAATAAAACAAAGTTCGTTTGAAATAAAAAAGACAATTATGATAAGAGTTTTTACTGATAGTTGTAGTAAAAAATGAATACTCAGTAAGTAAATAATATAGCCTAAGTACAAATTCGTATTCCCAAGCTGAGACCCCAGAGTAGAGTGATTGAGCCCACGAGAATTGCCAGAGGAGCTTGAGCCCTGGATGCATTGCACTCATCCGGGGACTGCTTGTCCCACGCAATCTGGGAAGCAACGCCGTTTTCCTCGGCCACAGACTGGACAAAGTCAATCATCTCCTGGCTGATCTCCCGCCTCCGAGTGAAGAGCTTGAAGAGGGGGACGGGCGAAATGCTTCCGAATCCGCAGATGAGTGCCAAGTTATCGTAGTCCGTGTACATCAACTTGTATGTGACCATAACTTTATCGTACTGCAGATTAAAGACGCCCAGCTGTGTGGAGTCGTCCCAGGGAAATTTGACCGATTCATTGGTGAACTGCCAATCATTGTTGACTGTGCTGATGAAGTTCAAGTCCAGCGAAAGGGTGTTGTTCTCGATCTCAGCGGGAACGGAGACATTCAGGCACTCCAGTACCTGGAGATTGGGCACTCGGGCAGCCTCATACCAGTAGCCAGATAGCTTAAATAAAGTTAGGGAATATTAGCGGACTTGAGACAAATCAATTTTTGATGATTAAGAATAAAGGATCGAACTCCTGAAATGAGAAATTATCCATCGACGATTGGCACAGCTGAACAAGCAGAAGCCATAGCGAAAATAGTAATTTCAATTGATAATTATTCAGCAGTTAATGTTACAATAAAGAGTTGTCTGGTTTATTTTTAAAGACATAAGCTATTTATGCCAACATACTTTCAATTCTAACTGCACCGATAGTAGCCAATTTTATTGTTTAATATAAATCTGATATTTTCTACTCACTCGTGTCAGGTTAAAGTTGAATCCGATGCTCTCGTTCCGGCAGTTAAAGCCTTCTACCGCCGCCGGCAACTTGGGCATTCTCATGCGACTACCAGCAACCATCAGTGGATTTCCACTGCAGCATACGATTAGCAAAATCGTAGAAATATATGTTTCAGCCCGCATTTCGATCCGTTCGCGGTTCCGATGTCCAGACAACTAAACGCTGTGTCAATCCCTCACAAGCATTTGCTTCTCTAATGACGTGCTTATCAGTTGCGTCGAAATATTAATGAAAAAATAGTAAATAAACATTCGAGTTTCTATATGCTATGAGTCACATTCGCTGATAGGATTTAGACTGCTATCAGACTATCAGACTATCTTATCGATAGTTGCACGTGCACTTTTTATGGAGATGTCCTTTTTCTTCGAAATCGCATTTAAAGCCATTTATTTTGTTGACACTTCTTCAGGCAAAGTTCGGTTTTCCAGTCTGAGCTTTTCATAAGAAACGCAAATTGAATGAATTTTTGGTTAGATATTTTTATACACACTTAAATAAAGATTTGACATAATTTTTTTAGTAAGGTAAGTTAAAGCTTTTTAATGGAACAGTCTATTTAGAAGCCAGCTTGAAACAAAACTGAAAAACCACAGCAAAAAGTGATGAGAACCATTAGAGCAGCCAAAGGAGCTTGCCCACTGGATCCACCGCACTCCTCAAGCGATTGCTTCTCCCACGAAATCAGGGATTCATATCCATATTGCTCGGCCTGGGTATTGATCAGTTCGTAGATCTCCTGGCTAACCTCGCGAGTTCGAGTGAAGAGCTTGAAGATCGGGATGACCGAGGAGCTACCGTAGCCGCAGAGTACGGCGATGGAAACGTAGTCCGTGGTGACCAGCTTGTAAGATACGCTGCCCGCGTCAAGATTGAAGATGCCGTACTGGGTGGAGTTGGTCCAGGGAAAGCTGACCTCCTCCTTGGTGAAATTCCAACCGCTGTTAACCGTGCTGACGTAGTTCAATTCCAGCGATAGGTTGTTTCTCTCGATCGTAGAGGGAACTGAGACATTGAGACACTCCATCACCTGGACGTTGGGCATTCGGGCAGCCTCATACCAGTATCCAGCCAGCTAAACAATTAAGGGATTTAGATGTAAATTTTACGGGAGAAGATACTTTGAACATATATTTTGTATATTACCTCTGTCAGGTTGAATTGATATCCAACGTCTTCCTCCTCACATTTAAAATCTGTTAAGTTTTCTGGGAGCCTGGGCGTCTTAATGGCAGTAGCTTTAACCTGTGCACATCCACAAAAGCAGATGGCCAGCAAAATAATCCAAGTAAATTTTTGAGTCTGCATTTCGATCCGTTCGCGTTCTTAGCTTGATGAGAACTGAAGACCCATAATTTTGTTCATGCTTTTTATTCATCATTAAATAAACAACATATAACTACATATAACTGTAGCTGATAAGATTTTCATTCCACTATGGGTATCTTAACAATATTTGCACGTTTCGCAAAGAAATTGGTTCTGAGTTCGTAATTTTATGGTCTATAGGAATGTAACGCTTTCTCATCCTAAGCCCAAAATAGTAAAATGCCAGCCAGCACTCCCTTAGCTTTTAAAATACGTCAGCATTGTCAAGACTGAAATCGTATTTTTTTTTCTTGATGACTGCAATATTGGTGAGTATTGCTTTGTGTAAATAATTTTTTTAAATTTTGGCAAATAAATAGTAATCTAGTTAGATAAAAAATCAAAAAGAACCGAAGTCGTACTTGAATGAGAAACTAAACCAAAAACAATGATGAACCAGTCATGTTACTTTAGAAATTAAAAACTTGCCGATCCCATTTTGCAACAAGGATAGAAACAAAAATCATTTTGCGGACTTTGAAGAGAAGTAAAAAGTTTGCCAGACAATAAGAAAAACTGATTGTAAAAATCACATGAAATTCGATTGTCGCTTAAAGTGAAATTGCACAATGTTTGCGATGAAATGTTGTCGCAGTAAAATATCGCTGCAGCCCCTTTCCTTTCAGAGTTGCAGTTGCACTTCCTCTGCACTTGCAACTCGTCCTGTTTTCCAGATTCAGGCACTGCTGAACTGACGAAGATAAAAACGCAATCAAACAACAACAAGCAAAGGCAAAAATGGCAACGGCATCTGTTTGTATTTGAGCCAGTGTGTGAGTGTGTGTAAATGCACTCGAGCACGCCCATCCAAGAAATCCAAAAATATTCCGAAATACGGATGCTTTCAATACCCTCGGATAAGAAGAAAGCAGTGCGAATTTCCAAATATTATTGATAATATATGAGTGTATTCAGCAAAGAGTAGATCGGATATAAATGTTTATATTTAATTGATCACATTGTAAGCAGTTTATTTAATCAACATTTATTTGCATCTTTGATAAGATAAGAAAACCAATTGAAATCCATCAGACAGCGGTTTCCCCGAGTTATTTGGTTTAATCAGCTATGAACCTCTTGCTAATCATAATCACTAATATCAGCAAATAGCAGATAGACTGGTAAGCCATAAAACAGGTGTGATTCATTGAAATACATATTAAGCTGAAAGAGTTCAATGTATAAATGATAATGTAGTTGTTGTACTCTTAAATAGGTTTTAATAAGTTAACTGAATGTTAACTGAAAGCATGCACGAATTTATAACTTGCAATCCAAAATGCACATTTTTTTATTTTTTGTTGCCAGAGTTTGTATTTGTGTCGATCTAAGATTATTAAATAAAACATAGGTATCAGAGCTACCTTTAAGAGATAACGCTATCTTTAAGGGGTATTGCAGTAAAACAAGTCGATGCTCCTCCGATAAGTTTACATTATCGCGCACTGTTGCGATGCGATACTCCCGATTCGCTACAGGGCATTTGCAAATGGATGACTCTGCATCGACATCACTTCGAATGTCGCTGCAGCGCTGCCAAGTTAACTGTGTTAAAGAGTTGTCATTGTGTTGTTTGCAGAGTTGTCGTTCGTGCGTCGGACCTCGTGTGTGTGTCCTGTGTCCTAGTGTCTGTGTGGGTTGGCTTTTGTAACTGTAAAGATATTGCAGTTGCAACGTGTTGAAGTGGCGCCTCGGTAAAATTGTGTCACTGTGATTGCATTTTTGTGACTGACATTCAATTGCTGTGGTGTTTGGCTTTGGCAACTCTTACCATGGTCCTTGTATATCTCTCTCTCTGGACTGATATACACCCGCCCACCTGGGCATGTGGGCGTGGTCCGATTTAGGCACTAACGCTTGTCAATATCAGACGGTTGCTAACATTCCCTCGAGTGTTATTCGAGTGTTTAGTTGTTTTACAAGTAATGGAGATGCAGCTCATAACTCCCGGTTAATTATCGGATATCGGGGGGAGCTCCCTGCTAATCCCTGTGACAATCCAGCCACCCCAGATTGGTTAGAAATCCCAATAAAGACCCAAGAGTCGCGCAATTAACTGAGCGACCCGCTAAAAAACTCCCCAATAATGGAAAACCCTTACCCGCCCAGGAAAAACAAAACACCCCACCCATCCCTTCGGTGCACCTTGCCCCGGATACTTGGGCTATGATTATTACTTATGATAATTCAACTTGACGGCGCAAAAAGAACTTGACACCACCACCACCGAAAAGGAAAGGAAAATGCTGCCAAGACAACACTGAATATTGAAGGTGGGGGGTTGGAGGGAAAAACAACCCCTGAGGGGTGAAAATGTGGGCAAGTGGGTTTTATGTTCCGGCGACTGCAATCGAGACTTCCGCTCCTTTGTGGCGGCGATTCCCAGGACGATCATGAAAAACTCCAACTAAAATGAAACTGTTGCGTATTTTGCATTCGGTCCAGGACGTGTCCTCCTCATCCTTTATTGTTTTCCGTTTTCAGCCGCTGTCTTTTTTTGGTTTCGAGGGTGCGAGTGCGTCGCATTTGCACCTTCAATTAATATACTGGCAGTCTGGGACCTAGTTCAACCCTCGTCCCCCTGACTTTTGCTCTTTTTGTGATTTATGGGGGTGCGCTGGCAAAACAAAATTAAGCCAGCGGACGAACGACATTTGGCGTCAGCATCTTAGCCTACCCCTCTGCCCTGCGACTGCCACAGAGGTTTGAACTTTTAATTAAAAGTCACTTTTGATTTATAATTTGCAAGCGTTTTCAAGCTTTTCATAAACAAAGGGAGAGTCCTTGTTGTCCAGAGTTGACAGCCATCAATGAGAAGGTGTGACCCAACAGAGTTGTCAGCCGTCTGAGTGGCAAGCAGATACGATCAGTAGATTTTACACCATATAATAAACATCTTTAAAAAATCTTTTATTTAAATCCTGTTAATACGTATTGTTAATTATTATGTTTTTAAGTTATTTTCACTAAAGTTAGAATCAGAAATCTATTGTCAGTTGTTTCCAAATCTCATATATTGTTAAGACTTTAAGTGGCAAGCAAGGTTAGGCTTTAAGTCGAATTATATTCAAATCGTACTTTTCGTATTGTAAAAATGCAAATGTAAAGTTATGTAACTCGAACTCTTTTGGTAGCAGAAGTTTGCTCGAGCTGTGTAAGTTTGACTGAATCTTTACAATCGGATTTGAATCTAATGGCAACAGTCAGTCTGCGAATCCGTTATATTTCTGTTTATAAGCAGCTCCACCGAGTTAATAAATTCCGGGGGAGTTCTGGCCACAATAGATGCGTAAAAAACGAAATCCACCACGCATATTGGTAACCCTGGCAATCAAACGTTTGTTGCCATATTGTCGCAGACGCACGTGACGCCCAGAAGGAGATATATGACTGGAGGGCTCGAGATGTGGAGTTTTGGAGAGGGGCGATGCCTAGTGACGCGTGTCCTGTGCATAATCGGGATTTGCATGCATCAACTGGAACGGTAACGGCATTATGGCCCAAGGAAATACATCATCAAAAGGAGCCGGACAGGACCTTTATGGTCCATCTTCCAGACAATACACAGGAAAAAATAAACTATAACTTTAATTATATTTATTATAATTTATTATGAATCCAGTTTATTTTATTAATAATTAAATGAACTTGGATATTGTCGGGTGAGCCATAATTTTATGAAATTAATTTTTTGACCCTTAATAATAGATCATATAGATTTTCCCTTGTGTACTATTACTCGAAGAGTTGGGAATCACTGGTAGCAACCACCTTTCTGAAAAATGCGCTGCAGGTCCTTTGATGCGTGAACTGTTTGCGGCAAATAAAGTGAGGACTGGGGTGGGACCGGGGCGACTCATCCTCCAGTGACAGAAGGGACGCAACCTTGACAACCGAAAGTTGCATGCACTGCACATTGCCCTTAACCAAACCCAAACGCGTGTCCTTCTAATAAGCCTAATGCATGGGAAAGTGGATGGGGGCGGAGGTCACACCAGAGAGCTGACAATATTGGTAATATTTTAAAGTGGACCCAGGCACACGACCCAGACGACGCTTGTTGTCATAAAGAGACCTTTAATTAAATTCATATTTGGACACACAACATTGCTGATTAATGGTCGAGGGGGTGACCGGGGCGGCAGGGGGGCGGTCGGGGGACAGGACGCGTGTCATCAGCCATTGAAAAACAATCATGGGAGTCATAATTGTTTGTATTGCCTTGCATTAATCTAATTGGATTGCTTTGGGAGTCTTTGCGGCAGCCAAAAGAGGGCCTTATATTTCAATTTAATAAATTTTAAATTATTAAAAAAAATGCTTAATGAACAATTACTAAAATCAAGGCACAAAAAATATTGTGTACAACCAAATCATTAATTAACTAATATTCAAATACTTTCTTTTAAGACAGTAAATCAAGGCACAAAGAATATTGGGTACAACCAAATCATTAATTAACTAATATTCAAATACTTTCTTTTAAGACAGTAAATGCAAAATATTAAAATAATAATAAAGTCCATTTGAGCAAATATCTTTAAAGTCCCCAAACGGTTTAATTAGAAGTACCCAAATTAATAAATTAATATAATAGTTCGAAACACATTCTTAATATAGGTTCAGAAAAGAGATTTGGATTACATTTCGGCAGGGCTAAGAAAATGATCGGAGGTAACATTTCCAACCTCTCTTCTACTCATTATTTACAATAATATAATTTGCAGTCACTACTCGGACTTCCTTGGGAAATGCATCAAGTAATCTGAGTCTGACCGGCTCGCAAGACATGATTTTCGGAGAAGCTATGCGAATGGGTATCCTTGTCCCGTACAGAAAGCATCTCCGGCATGTGTTGTTCATATTTGCATAAGCTTCAGCCCCGAGCATATTGCGTCCTCCGTTTGATGCCTGTCCGTGCTCCTCCTCCCTTCTGCCTTCTGCCTTGTGCCTCTGCCGTTGCTGCATCATGGTCATCATTACTCAACTTCTGGGTCCTGAGTAAATACTCGTAGCGGGCACTTTACGACCTGGCTCCGGCTGATGGGCGTGGCCGGGCACAAGGTAATGCACGGCGCTTGTCCGGAGATGGAGATGGCCGTAAACAGCAACTGCTCATGCTGCTGCTGCTGCTGCTGCTGCTTCCATACGCAAACGTGCCGAGCATATTGAAATTGCTCACCGAAATCCAGCGAGCTGTTTCCTGCATGCAGCAGGGCGGGGCATTGCTGAAATTTGAAAAATGGTCAAAAGTTGTTTCCTGTTTTTACCTGGCTGACGGGCCCTACGGCCCACTTACCCAAAGCCATAGATATATATCGGGCCAGGCCGACATATGCCAAAGATCACGCGCGCGGGGCATCCGAACATAACGCAGCTGGGTTTAACCCAGTTCCACATCCGGTGCTCCTTCGAAAAGCACGTGAGTCCCGGCTAATCATTTGTCTTCCTCGACTGCATTTTCGAACTGGGCTTCGGATGGCAGGGAAGGAGTGGATAACTGCAGGCGAGTACCAAGTTTCCATTACGCACTGACAGTTGATTGCTAAGTTTATTATTGCTTTCGTTTGCGTTTCCGTTTCCGCTCTGCGTTCGCTTATGAATCGCCAAGGACTTGCGCAGCTCAACTATTTATCAAGTGTTGACCTTTGATGGCATTATGGAAGCTCGCAGCTTTTCCCAACTTCTTCTTTAGTTTTCGTCTGCAATCATTTGTTTTCCACTGACACATTCCGAGAACTTTAGCAAAATGAACTTTAGTTTTGGAGAGAAAATGGGATGCGCAAATCAATTTGAAATTGCAACTGTCTTTCCACAATTTTTTATATAAAGAAGGAAAAGAATATTACTTAACTTTTAATGGTGTAAAGGCCATTGCATACATTTTCTTGTAATTATCACATTAAATGCACTTTAATAAATCTAGGAAAATTAATTCTGAACTGTAATCACATTACCCTCTATCGGCATGGGACAAATTGACACATCCTTTGGCGAAAGTCCTCGACAACAGCCAGGATGCCAGACACAAAGGACCAAAGCGGACTAAACTTGGAGTGGAGCTGCGACTGTGACTGCAAGTTGCATGAAATTATGCTTTAATCTAATTAGCATAATTTGGCTGCCCTGATGGCGATGAGGATGACTATGATGACGATGATTATGATGATGGGTGTGATGACTATGTTTTTGTGGGGCTCCAAGGAGCCATGTTGCCGCAGTCCTGGCTGGCGACAACAATTGAAATTGAAACTGCATTATGCACAACAATGGCAACAGCAGCAACAACTATTTGGTTTTCTGTTGCTGTTCTGTGAGCTTTTTTCGCATTTCATTATGGCATTTTTGGTTACACTTTGTTCCGGCGCGTCTGTTGTCGTTTTTATGGTCGTATTTGCATTGCCTTTGTTGCTGTTGTTAATGCCATTTTGATTATGATTATGAAATTTTGTTGGCTTCTCCGCCAGCTTCCTTCCGCCCCTGCCCCCCGCCCTCTGCCCTTTGCCTTAACTCCTTTTCCATTGGCAGCAGCCAGTTTTGTTTACATGGCTCGTTGTCGGCGCACGCGGCGTATACGCAATGCCGTCCTTCTGCTGCCGCACCCGACTGCAATCCGGCCCGTCACGGGTCCGCTGCCACCACTTAAATTCATATTTAAATTACATTTGTTTATATATAAATCCCCCCGTCGTTTTGTGTGCACTTTCATTTGCATTCGCCGGCTTTGTCTGCCCGACAAATTTTCCCCCTTCTCGCATTGTGTGCTTTCACTTCTTCGCCGCGTCTGCTTACATTTGTATTTCCATTTCGTTTACCAAATTAATTTACTCAACTTTCTTTTGAGCAACGAAGGATGAACAGCATTTGCGTGTAATTTTTGGGGAATTTATTGTTGCCAAATATTATTTAGTTAATAATGCAGTGAAAGGATTCTTGGAATGTTTAATTTGATTTAGTTTGATTCTACGCTTGGCATTATTAAGTTCTAGTTAATACTTCACCTTTTGATATCCGTATTTAAGTAGTTCAGTTTAGTTATCTGGATATCTAATCTATATTTTCAATCGGAATTCATGTTTGGTTACCTAATCAACTTATATGTGTTTTAAATGGGGAGTCATGTAATTTTGATGAATCTGTTACTTTGGAAAAATCCCCCCATTATGCTGACATTAATGTCCCTTTTTTATATCAGCATTATTTAGAAAGAACATTTAAAAGTATCAAATTCGAAACCTCATTATTTCTGACACATCCTTGACTCTCGATTGCCAATTTCCACGTCGGAAGATCCATATAAATTTGCTGTTGTCTGCATCCTGGTTCATAAAAATAAGCTCTTTTTGGAGCCACTCATATAATTACACTTGCAAAAATTAACTGTGAAAAAGGCAAAGACAAAGGATCGCTCGGCGGGCGGTGGAAGTGGGTTGGAAAATGGCGTCTGGTGACATTGACAGTTGGCGGAGTCGCTGATGTCCTTGCTGGGCCTCAGCCATATGCGCCCACGTATTGCACGTATCATAAAAAGGATAACAATATAATCAGCTTAATGAGTGGCTCTGGATGCCGCGACTCCTGCTGCTGCTGCTCCTGCTCCTGCTGCTCCTGCTCCTTCCCCGCATCCTGTTCCTGCGGATGTGACAGAGCTTTACTTTTACTTTTTTTATGCACTGCTTTGTTTTTTCCTTCGCAATGGGCGGTGATGTTGGTGGGCAGGAAAAGGGGTCCTTGCCGCCGGCTGTGCGTTGTCGTTGCCGCTGTTAAGCTTTGTGTAAGCAATGTACTTTGTCTGCCATTTCAGCCCCCCTTCCCCTCCCCCGCATTGATTTACACACAGGAGGGAGGGGGGGTCGAAGTTTAAAACAAGCAAACGGAAACGGAAGTGGGCTGCACGTGATGCTCGTTGAGGTGCCCAAGAGGAAGCCAAGGACTCGTCCTGCTCCTTGTTGCTCTATCACAAACTTGACTCCCTCGTACGTGTGATCTGTATGTGTGTGTTTGTGTGAGTACTGTGTATGTGTGCGTGGCGCACAGCTGTTTTTTATTACACTTTCAATATGGGTAACAGGATATGCGGCATCTTGGCCTTGCAGCTTGTTTGTTTCCACTGTAAATTGGTTAAAAGTTAATCCGCAAATTTATGACATGCCAACAGCCATTTTGGCTGTCTAGGCCGTGCCACAGTGTGCGTGGGTTTGTACGCGTGTGCGTGAGGCTTTCCCGCCTCCTTGTTTTCCGTTTTCCCCGTAATGTGTTTTCCTCGCTGCGGAACGTGTCTGACTAGCTGGCGGCTAAATGGATAATGGCAATTGCACTTTGAACTTGTAATTAATTGTAGCGCCCATTTTCTTTTATTAAAAGAAAACGTTTATCTACGCCGGTGTGCGGATGTAATTGGAAACCATACTTCAAAAAAGTCTCAAATTAAAATGCGAAATATAAATTGGTAAGGGATGAGAATAAATGTTAACTGTGTTTTAATGGTTATATAATCACACAGACAACTTATTACGGAAATATTAAATGACAACTATTACCTATTGTTATATACTATTAATTATGGTGAAATATTTTATACAAAAACATGTACTTAAACATATACTTTTAAAATAAATACAGCCGAAAATACCTCTACTACGAGAATTCTTTATGTATACGATTTTAGCTAATTCAAATAGCATTAAATTAAAAACCAAACAATATCTTTAAATTTCAATGCCAATAACAAGAAGAATAGGATGAATACATATACTGAAAAAATATAAATTATTGTATATTAAATATATCTTTTGATATCAATGGTAACTTCAGCAATTACTAAGATATTGAAAATTAATATAAAAATTGTTAAATTAATTTTCCTTTCGAACACATTTATTTCCACAATGACTACAAACTTTGCGATGATCTCATTAAAGCAAATGCGAATTATATTTTATGTTCTACTATATTTCCTATTTCTTTTCAGATTTTAAGTGAGGCGACTTTAGTTTCTCTCCTGTAATCCTGCTTCTAACCACTTTGAATTTTCAAGTCTAGTAAGTCTCTCAATCTTCCACCCCAACTTTCACTTTCTGTCTGCCAATCCTCACTGGTGGTCTCAATAATAATGTTGATTTTGTTGGCTTGATTGGCAAACGGTTAATGAGCATCGAGCTCGTTTCGGGATATGCAAAATATGATTTAATTATGGTGGCCCGGAGGTGGCAGCATTCTGCGGGGCATAGCAATGCACAGGGGAATGCCTCAAAAGGCCAAATTAGGCAACCATTGTTGGGCAATTCTCGAGCAGTGGCAGGATGCTTGCATCCTTTAAAAAACACAGTAACCAGCGGCGGAGGTGGGAGAAACGGGATTTAAACTGCGCCGCCAGTTAGGGGTGGGTGGCGAACCACCACCGAACCACGGAATCCACCAAACCCAACGTGCCACCGAATCCACCCTCACTGTCAGTCAGTCAGCGTCAGTCAGCGTGCCACTTGTTCGCGCTGTCACGGTGAATCCTCCAAGGACTTAACCCAATTTATGAAAATTCGTTTTCGCTCTTTTTTGTGTGGGCCGTGGCAAAGCAAAATATTTGATTTTGTTTTGCACTTCATTTTTCAGCTGGCAGGAGTGAGGAAAAATCCGCCAGCCACCAGTCACCAGTCACCGCCGCCAGGACGTGGAGTGTCAAGGATAACGTTGGCAATCTGATGGGGTTGCCAGTCGCCCCGTCGCCCGTTAACTCCTGCACCACCAATGTGACAGGTTCACGTTGGCGTTACATTATTTTTGTCGCATCCTCCGCAACAAGGAGCAGCAACAGGCCACGTTCCGCTCATCCCGCTCATCCCGGCCATCCTGTCACCTTAACCAGCTTAATGAACAACTCATTAATCATGCACATTTCGCATTCATAAACTTGCCGCGACAAATCAATCCATCAATCAATCAATTGGGCCCACTTGGCCTGGCCGCCCGACTTTCACCTCAGACAGCGAAATGCTTTTGTCACAACACTCTCGACTCGGAAGAAAGAGGCTTTAAAATGTTATATGCCGCATGATTGATGCGGTCGGGGCTCGAGCTGGTTCTAATTCCGTTCGCTATAGGGCTAAATTCGGAGTGGATCCGGGGTGGAAAGCTGCCAGCCATTCCGTTAAGATTGATGGACTTGGAGTAGAACTGGTATTACGGAATCGAAAGCTGATTGGGAAGTGTCGTGTTAAATGGGACTGCGCTTTAAGGGATATCCCTAACCAACCTCCAACTAAATCCCGGCAAACCACATTTCAGCAGCTCGCTTTCCGAGAATGGGAATCAGCTATATCAGCAGAAAACGGAATGCAAAATGCAGGAAAAGTCCTTGCTGCTGGAATAGATACACAGATATATACCGACACTCTGGCAGATGCTTTATTGCAGTTTCAGCAGCAGCAGCAGCAGCTCCTGCTTTGTCCCTGCCGTTATCGCAGCTTTTCAAATGACATTTAAATATTTTCCACAAAGCCACAAGCTGTCGGCGAATATGGAATAGTGGGAATGTGGCCAAGGATGCCGACTCGTGCCACAAGGAGCTGCAAAAGATGCTGTCTGACAGCGCACAAAGCTCAAATTAGTGGCGGCCTCGCCCTCGGCACTCTCTCCTTTCGCCGTCATCAAAAAATCCATTCTGGTGTTATCAAAAGATGGCTGAAAAAGAATATTATATCTATGGCTTTTCGTGCGACATCAAAGTGCCTCATTTTTTTTTTTGCCTAATGGATGGAAATTGCTTAATTACTTGTAAACATGAATTGCCAACACCTCCCAGTCCGAAACGGGCCACTCCCGACCGACCTAATTCAATGCTATTAACGCCTTGACGCCCGCCAAAATTGAATATCAACCGCCTGAGCCCAGGACACTCTTAATTTAATTAGAAGCCCGACGCACTCCGAGCTCTATGTAAATGATGTCAACTTTTAAAGTGAGAACTTCAAACGAATTTCCCCAGGATCAGAGCCGGGGCATACATCATTTGCATTCTCCTGGATTCGGGGTCCACGAAGGATGTTATTTTTACACGCCAGATATTTATCTATGTAATCCGGTGGGGGACAGGGGATGAAAGTTCGCGTAGTAAAAGATTTGGGTCGAAGGAAAACTGATACAACGTAATCGAATTAAAAAGTAATGGGGCTTCCTTAGAAAACCGAAACTTTAGTTTATAGAATAAAATAAATTTCACTTCTTATATATGTAATACTCCATTGAATAACAGATATATAAGGGAAGGAAATCAAACTTAAAAATTCGTATTGTTTATTGAAGTAAAATCAAATCTTAGTTTATATTTTTTGCGTACTTCAATTTTGGGTACAGAAGTAACTAACCGATTTTAATCAAATATGATTTTAAAGTAATTTTAAATGTTGATATCTTAAGATGATTTAAAGTTCTGGTCATGTTGCAATAAAAGCATTTATTGCCAAAAATTGAATGTCCACTACAAGCAATAATGCAACAAGAAAACCCATTCACCACGGGTCATTGTCTGCATTGCGTTATTTATTCTTTAGATAATCACTTTTTTATTTAATCTGAAGTCGTCTGTTTTCGGTTTTTAATGACACTGACGTGTCAATGCGGCAAATAAAAAATACAGCTTCTAGCGAGCGATGTCCTTTGGCATTGAGTCAACTCCTGGCTGGGCTGTCCACTTCAGGGCCAAGTTGTCTAGCCAATGGATGAATGTCACCGTATTGATTTCAGACTCGGTTTTCTTTTTCGCTTTCCACCAATCATTTGAGGGCTTTAAATTACTTTTCAAACTGCCAAAGCAAAGTAGGAGAACACACAGAAAAATAAAAGCAGATCCGTGTCTGGGTTTATATTACTATGTTAATTTAGTCTTTTCAAACGAAATAAATATAATAAAATTGTCTTTTAATTTGAAATGATGTGATTGAATCCTAAAAATATAAGGTAAATAAAATGTTGGATGTTTAAGAAAATAGAAGCGTGGCTAAATGAATATAAAACAATTTTATTTGAACGAAATCCATCTAGTATTTTGTGACTGTGTAGGCAATAGGAGAAATTCCCGGGCCAAGCCTGTAATAACTGCACTCGGAATCTGTTTATGATTGACATTTCGTGGCAAAGGCGTCTAGACTACAGATAGGAACTTTATTTTGCAATTAAAATTGCCTTACGTTTGCAAGTGAGTACTGCTCCCGTGAGGTAGTTTTAATCGTGTAGCTTAGCTTAGCATTCCCCAAGACTCGCCCTTCTAATGCATATAGCTCCATGGATTGTGTGGAGTGTTATCTTTATCGCATTGTTAAGTGTTGGCACGCTTTAAAGTGACATCCGCACAGCTGCTGTCCATGATCCACCCCACCCACTGGGCCACCCACTTCCACCCACTGGGCCACCCACTGGGGCGGCCATAAAGCTCTCGGCGATATGTTTGCAGCCCGGCTCGAAGGCACTTTTGCTTTATGCCCGGCCGAATAAAACTTTAGTGCTCGGAACGACTGAGACGCCAAGGACTCGCACACTCGCACTTGACTCGAAACTAAAATCTAATAACACTTTTAGCACAAAATACATGTTAATGTGACCCCAAGGACTCGCCGCAGGCCCACATAAAACCAAATGCAAAGTCACGCATCCAACTTCTAGGAGCGAATGCCTTCCAGGCAGGATGCCTTCTGGTCGAAGGAGGCTTTCATATTTTTGTGCCGTGCAGAGGGTCTCGTAAAACCGGGCTTGGCCTGCCAACCTGTGCCAAGTTTATGCGGCAATATTAGCCGTAGTAAAAGTTGAGTTTTTAAACAAAGTCCAGAGATGCCTCTCGTCCCGCCCTGGTTTATTAGATGACCGGGCTCTCTCGTAAACTTTTCCTACCACCGGGCATTAAAGTAAAAATGCCGTAAGAGAAACATGTAGCCAAGTAAGAGGCAAAAAACTTTTAGATCCCAAAAAATGCAGAACTTTCCATTTTTTTTAGGGGGTAGTGGTATAAAAATATATTCCTTATACTTTGTTTAATATGCGGCCGCATTGAAAACTTTCTTTGCAAAAGTTTCCGGACTCGAAGTGAATACCGGAAAACAAGAAAAAGTTATAATTGTTGTTGAGGTAAGATATTTGTTAGAGGAATTTGTGTTTATAGAGAGGTCAGGCATCAACAAAAGTACATCATTGATGAAGAGGCCGCACTCCAACTTAAAGTCAGACAACAAGAAATTCGGTGCATTTCCGGGGACTCGGATTTAATAAGGATATTTCAACCGCAAACGGGATGCAAATTGGCGATATGTAAATGTGGCCAGCGGTTCATTATCGCAAGTGCCGCACCGCAACACTTCAGAGAGGAGTGCACTCGGATATGCGGATATCCCGGCCATATTCATATCCTTCGAACCTCTGATATGCGGCCGTTTGACAGCCAGGAGTTCCGCCACGGCCATTGCCATTTTTGTTAATTAATTCGGCCATTAAGGGCTGTCATACTTCAAGTGCCGCAGTTCAGCTGGTTAACCTGCTCGTCGCAATTAGCAAACCGAAATGATCTTAATGGGTAATCCGAAACCAGCCTGCTGATTATATGATACGCTTCGCCACCAATCGAAGACAAACAAGCCAAGCACAAGTATCACTTTGGAAGCCGAAATCAGGTGAAACCGATACAAATCCGGATACACTTGCAGCTGGCAAGGACCAGGATCCAGTACGTGTAACTATGCCCCGATTGCCGACCGACATTCCATACCAGAATCCCGTCTCCATCGTCATCGCCATCGTCGTTTTCGTCATCACCTGGCAACCGCCCATCTAATGAGACATCAAAGCAAGGGCAACCTTCGATTTGATTTGTTTCTGGTTTCGGCTGCTGGGGTTCTGAATTTTGGGGAAAGGGGGCAGCGTATCTGGCAGATACGTGTTCGCCTCAGATGTACGTGTTGCGGATTAAGTGAGCCGCAAAATTCGGTTACATTCACCTGAAATCAATACTACGGAGAAAGTTTCCACCTTAAAGAGCTCTATTGGGGTGAAATGGTTTTTGGACAGGCTTAAGGGGTTGTTGCGGTTTTACTTAACAACTTTAATTAGTAAGTAAACATAAGTTTTACATTATAATGAGGCATTTTGTAGCAATTAATGCAAAGACTATATAATATTAATAAGGAAATGCTTTTGTTTTACTTTGCTGATAAATAAAACCCATTGTAAACTTTCATTTGAGGAAAGATAGTTGATTCATACATTCAATCTCTTTTTATATTATTTTTTCACAAGATTTTATCCTCTTTGCTTGGACCATTAAAGGCTGTCAGCTGCTGTGCCAGTGGCGGTAACTTATGGCCTTGTTTAATGTGCAACAAATGAAGCAACAAGCCAGAATCAGACCTCAGATCCTGCCCGGTCCTGTCCAGGACATTCAGCTGGCAGTTTGCAGTTGGCAGTGGGAAATGCGAATGCATTTATTTATTTTAATTCCGCCACAACACTTCCGCTGTGCAATCAATGCATGCGCAGGCACAATGAGACATATAACCATATGCATACATGTAAATACATATCCTTTTATAGAGGCGGCAGCTCTTCATATATGTGTATTTATGCATATCGTCCTGCGTCCTGCGTCCTGCATCCAGTGTCCAGTGTCCTGGGCCAAGGCAATCGCTGATCACTTTTCGCACACAAAGGCACAAAAACAATAAATGCAAATGACAATGACGATGACGTCGAGGAAGAGCAGGGCGATAATGATGAAGCCGCGACAATGCCGCTGTGGATGATAATAATGATAATGATGATGATGATGATGATGACCAGGACCAGACGTCGTCGCGCCCACCAGACGCCATTATTGCCCCTGGGGCCACGCCCCCTTTTGGCCATGAAAAAAATGGGGCGTTTGCAGCAGACACGAAATGCATTAAAAATTCACAATTTGCAGATTATTTTTAACGATTTTAAATACACATAAATGAGGCCCTGATGCTCGTGTCGCGGTCTGCCAAATGGATCACACACGTATAGTCTGGTCTGGGGTTTTTTCGGATTCTGGTTCCGAGTCCTGAATCCTGGCCACCGACCGGAAGTTGCAACTGCAGCAGCAGCAGCATGGGCGGAAGTTGAACCGAACAAGTGGATGTTTCAGGCAGCACCGACAAGAGATACTAAGCCGGGGTTATTCAACCGATGAATTCAGAAATCAACGAGAAATGCAAATGCTCGCAATTAAATTTGCCTACTAGTAGATCATGCCACCCGCATTTGCTGAATAAACGGAAATTAAGGAGTACTAAATTAATGAATAACCATGAAGAATCAATTTTGAGCTATACAAGAAAGGAAAGCTAACTTCGGGCGGAGCCGAAGTTGATATACCCTTGCAGAATACTCTGTAAATTATATTCTCCAAAATTATTCATATGATGCATTCTTAATACTCATAAAAAATCCCAACTTCCTAACTTAACAAACACCAAAGTTATTCCGATCAATCAGTTATATGGCGGCTATAGGATATAGTCGGCTGATCTTATGAATTTTGGTAGGTCGGATTTATTGGCCAAATATAAAACCCATAGAAAATCCCAACTTCCTAACTTAACAAACACCAAAGTTATGGCATTTCCGATCAATCAGTTATATGGCAGCTATAGGATATAGTCGGATCCCGGCCGTTCCGACATATATACTGCGTGCAAAGAAAAGAAGGGTGTGTGCAAAGTTTGAACTCGATAGCTTTAAAACTGAGAGACTAGTTTGCGTAGAAACAGACAGACGGACAGACGGACAGACAGACGGACAGACAGACGGACAGACGGACAGACGGACATGGCTATATCAACTCAGGAGGTGATCCTGATCAAGAATATATATACTTTATAGGGTCGGAGATGTCTCCTTCACTGCGTTGCACACTTTTGACCAAAATTATAATACCCTCTGCAAGGGTATAAAAATCAACTCTGATAGCTTAAATTGATGCGAATGTATATGTTAGATGTATTTAATTGATGGAAATGTATAGAAGTATGGCAGAATATTTGTTTGATTTCCAGTTGTCTTATTTAGAATATATATTCATATTTTGATAATTCGAAATATGAAAAAGAAATTAATAATTTTTTGAGCTCCACCACCTCTGCCCATTCCCCAGTTTCAATTATAATCCACAAACAATGCAAACACTTGGCATTTAGCCATTGGATTTAATTAAATTCAATTTTGAATCAACGCAATTCCCAATGAAAGCCAGTCGAGAACCGACTCGAAGTTCCAATTCGGGGAATATCCGGCCAAAAGTTCAACTCCTTGAGGATTGTGCGGTTCGTAATCAGGCAAGCCAAGGCGAATTTTCCGCCAGCTAGGAAAAGCTGATTGCCACGGCTTCCATTTGTGATTGTTGTTGTTATGCGTTCTATTATAATAGTTGTTGTTGCGGTTGTTATTATGCGCTGCACTTTAATTACACACTTGTGGTCATTTAAAATTATTTCACTGTAGTTGCTCAGCGGCAGCTGCCACAGAATCCACGAGTCCCCCTTGTTTTTGGCCAACCACCCAGTCGCCCAACCCCATTTAACGCCACTTTCTTTTGCTCATTTTCCCAGCTTATCTGCGGAATGAATATAAAATAAAACCCAAAGAAATGAAAATGAAAATGGCAAAGTTAACACTTGTTAAACTTTCAACGAGATCGTACTTCTTCCTCTCTCCGCTTCTGCCGCTATTGTTGTTCAGAATTTTTTCTTGTAAATTATACGAGGGGGGGGAAGTGGCAACAAAGTGGCCAAGTGCCCGGGCGAATAATTAGCCAAATAACCGTGGGGCATAAGTTCAAGTGCAACAAAGTTTTCGCCACTAAAGCAAGAGCAACAAAGTTGCCACCGAGTGATAGACAAATCAGCGGAAATCAGACTGGGAAACTAGTTCACAATGTTGTCGCTCTGAAATGCAATATCCAACATGTTGACGGAGTCGCATCTTGGCCCGTTTTGACCCGGCCAACAACATGTTGCCAGTCCAATTGACAGCAATTGCAAAGGCGCTTGGCATGCATCGCATGTCGCCGGCGCGAGACTTCCCAAACCCATAAATTGTTTATTGCCCAGAAAGGTGGGCCGGGAATCGGGTATCGGGGATCGGGGATCGGGGATCGGGGATCGGGGATCGGGGATCAGGAATATATATCTGCCATTTAACACTCGCTCCTCGGGCAGCTGAAGTTTTTGCCCAGTTTTGTTGCGTTGGCGTTGATGTTTTGCCGACTTCGCTGCCGGTTGACAAATGTGCCGGCCACATGCGCCGCTTAACTAAAAGTGTCGGCCCAGCCGGTTGGGATTAACTCTGGATAATGGTCGGGAAAAGGAATGGGGCTTTAACTATCAAGTTTCTACCTACCTCGATGCCGACCAATCAATGCGGAATACGTGCGAAGTTAGTTCAAATTAATATGTTGGTGTTTCAGACAGCCGCAGCTCTAAAATAATGCATTATTAGAAGGGTGTTTGGTTATTACCATACTGTTGGTTTAACAAAACTATAAATATATACTACAAAATTTATTTCCTATGTGTACATTAAAAAAATATAAATATAAAAATCGGAACTTAAATTTATAACTCCAAAGCTATTTCTAAAGCCGGAAAAATAATAATTAGTTCATAAAATAAAGTATTATCTTGCAATACAAGTAAATCTTAGTAAATACAAAATACTCTCAAGATAAGGATTCAAATAAGTTTAAATATATATACACATACAAGAGTATCTTCATCGTCGCATGCTTAAATTAACTTTCCTTTGAGTCTCCAAGTGGTTTGGTTCAGTTGATTTATTAAATACTTCTGCTGAATGCGATTGCAAGAGACTTTATTTGCTGTCCCTTCGATTATGAAATGGCAGTTAGAGTCTGATTATCAAATCGATGTATTGCAGTGGTTAACGGATATTGAATAAACCACTCGTGACTGCCATCCTCCATATTAATTCTCGACCCCCCAGGTTGCCCTAACTGATACTAAGGCCAACCGCAGCAGACACCACAAAATGATGCCATTCCCCCATCGCCGGAAAATCCCCTTTCCGAGCCTTTTGGAAAACCACAAGCGTCCACAGCTGCTGTGGAATGGCCCAAGGCGAAGTGGCAACGTGCGAGGGACTCGCGACTGTCAAATTAAATTAATAAACACAACAATTGGCAGAGGCGAGACGGAGCTGAAGTCCTGCGAGTCCTGCGAATCGTGCGAGTCCTGGCCAACTGTCCACTCCCACATTTTCGGGGGCGAATGGCGTCGGCAATTGTAAATGAAATTTTTATCAAATTGAGTTTCGGGCAACGGCACTGCGGCAAAGACTCAACTTTTGGCATGCCACAGGCTATAACGATCCCCCGCCAATCCCTTCACTTCACCCGCTTTTCGTCTCCGGCCAGAGCATTTTGTATTAATTACAACATAGCCAGCGGTATTGGCGCTACAAAAAGTTTCAACATAATTGATTTCATTTTTATTCTCGCTTTCTCCGCCGGCCAGCGAAAGCTTTACGGTCATGGCGTGTGCAGTACATGCACCCTCGAGTAACTCGTCGCTACCACCGATTCCTGCATTAAAGTGCAAATAAATTGATTGAATTATTGGCTGGACCAGAAGATGCGTCCTCTGTGCTGAAACTTACTTTTTAATTTACTCAGTAAGCCGAATAAAAGAAAAACAATTGATGCGGCTTAGTAAGGCTGTCACGATTCAGGACTTTTGGTTGCCCCTTAATTTACTTAAAAACATTTTCGAGGGGAGATAAGTTTAAGTTTAGTTTAACCTTTAAACTACCTTATGTTTATTATTATTTCAAATTGTTATTCTGGTAGTTAAATTGTTATTTTGAAATAGAATCAAGTATGTAAGTAATACTACAAATAATACTTTCATAAATATAGAAACAGTATAAAAAAGATGCACTTTTCCTTTGACTTTCTGACTTTATCAAAGAACTTACACTTATACAGCTCAATTTAATACAGGGTATATAAGCAAATGGCCACCAGATTGGTTTTATTTTGTGTGAGTTTTTACACTGTTTTTTTTTTTTCATTGGACTGAGCACATTCTGCTATCATTGTCCTGCGGCAGTGCGTTTGGTTGGATATTCCTTTTTGCACATCCACAGATTGAGTTACGCCCGCTTGTCCTTTGCGAACGGCGTCGGTGTCCTTGTCGTCGCCTATCAGTCGCACTCGTCCGAATCGGATTCTCGTCCTGGCAGAGGGATCCTGCAATGGCCATGGCCGTGAACAGGACGAGTTTTTTTTTCATCTGCTGCTCAGGACTTCCCACTTTGGGTGGCACTTTGGTTTGGTTATTGAAAAATCGGATATTGCGTATTTTTTAATTATGAACGAAGAGACTGAATATTAAGTCCCATTTGGATTTAAATTTAATTAAACTTCACTTTGGGCATGTTGCCTTTTTCTTGGTCTTTGAGGGATTGTTAAACGAAAGCCGGTCTTATTTCGACATTTTAAACATTAAATAAACTTTAAAGCACAAATACCTCCCCATCTTTATCCAATCTGAATTTCTCCTAATTCCCAGAACATGTGCATACATGCAGAAATATTTTAACCCGCTCGAGCAGTGCAAAGTCCGTTGAACAAATAAACTTGAAAATACATATCATAAATGCATAGTTTTGGTTCTTTTTTCAGGGAGACTGCCAGACTTTGCTATTCATGTTTGGCCAGACGCTCGAAGGATCGTGGGGCCATGGAAAGGACCATGGGACAATAGCCAGGACCAATGGCAAGGACAAGCTGCTGCTGCTGCTGCTTCTTCGCCCGCCACTGCAGTGGCAAGCTCGAAATTTTAATGATATTAAATACATACAAAGCTGTGCCAGTTCGTATTCACGTGTGTGTATCTGGGCACAATGCAGTCGGCATTAAGTGGAAAAGGATGCGGCAAAGGATACACTCACACATGGCTAAGGATAGGCAGACATGCATGCGTAGATTTTATGTATTTGGCTCACGATTTAAGCTTCTGAGGAATAGGAGAAGGAGCCGGTGAAGACGTTCGCTGCGGCATAAAATCCGACAATGCGAGTGAGTCCTACCCACAGGATATGCGCCAAAAGCAGCCGACAATCAAGCCAGCCCGAAATGATGTACTTAATTCTTCGCATCTACTTTTTTTAGCGCCGTTCCTATTTAATAAACTGCATGCAGTTTTCCGCTCTGCTCTGGGGGAAATGCAAATGAAACTGCAAGGAGGAGGGAAATTCGGAGAGCGAAATCCGTGGCGCTGCCACCAGCTGCACCGCAGGAGTCTAGAGTCTAGACCTTGACGGCCACATCGCCGTCCTTGTCGGCGGTGTCGACTCCGATAAGCATACGCCCTGTGGGCGCGCCAGATATTATAATACGTGGCCATTATCCCGGCTCTGCCGGCGATAAATCACACCGGGACATCTTTGTGTGCCAGCAGCAGACGCAACACCATTGCAGACCACCAGCAGTCCACCAACACCGAGAGAAAAAACTATAAAAAAAATATTTTTTTTGAAATTCCCATCCCAAGACTATTTTATAAAATAAAATTTAATTTTTCTGTTAAGAGATTTTATTCCGACGTTTTAAACAAAAATGTTAGAATAGTTAATTTCATTTAATTTGAATTCAAAAAAATCATTTAACTGATATTAACAACAGCATTTAATTTAAAATTAATAAATCATAGGTAAACAAGACACCCTTTTCTGCACCTAACATGTTCATAAATAGTTCAAAACATTTTAAAGATTTTTCTGTGAGTGTAAGAGCAAAACCCATTGAAACGGTTGTCCTGGAAACTGGAGCAGTTGGAGTCGGACAGGCGGTGCTGTGCCGGTCGAGCAGACGTTTGCCTGGCCATATCTGAGTCGCTGCATCGCGGGCACGCTCATAAAATGTTGCGCCTGCTCACACCCCGCAATCAGATGCCACCCCCTCCCCGGGGTCGACAAATTTGCTTAGAATTTGAAATGCAAGCCAGACAATGGCCGCAGACAGAAAAAGACGGACGGAACGAGGATGCGCTGGCCATGAAAAGGAAATAAAATCCGAAAGTGGAGAGGAGCCGGTGCAGAAATTGTTACTCCGGGATCTGCATTATTATTATTATTATTTCAGTCGCAAGTTCAAGTTCATGGTTGACTCTTGACTAGAAATGGAAACTCCTTATAATGGGGCATTGAGAGACTGCCGGATAAGAACACCCCTCTTTCCATCTAGAGAAATGATTTGATAAGAAGGCTCTGGTCATGAGGACTTTGTGGCTTCAATATGTCTTAAATTGGTTTTAAGATCATTTTGACTACCTCTCATTTGTAGTAAAGTCTTTAACTTATAATTTTTCATGTAAAAATCACTTTTACTTAAACATGAAGCTAATCAATGTCTGGATTAAAGCCGCCACCCTAAGGATCGAACTCTGAAAGCTGGCCTCGCAATTAATTTCCTTATGTACATCCCATAAGCAGTTTATGCCGAGTTTCGCTCACCCCTTCGGCTGCATGATTGGCCCTTCTGGGACGGCCATTTCATCTTGTCACAATGCCAAACTCATCGCTTCATGGGATCTGCCCGGTTGTATGTGGCCCTGGTGAAACTTTTGAATAATTCCGTGGACACTCAGCAGCATGCTCCATCGGCGCCCGCCCCAGAATGCAGCTATGCCAGCCAGGACTGATCCCTGCGCCCCATCCGTACTATCCCCTGTACCCCCTCCCTCGGACCGTTTTATGGCCATGTCCATGTCTGCCGTCTGCTCTCGTGGCCTTCAGACGCTCATAAACAAGCGACACAAGTTGGACACTGCCAGCGGAGCATCATCAAAAGTGGGCGGAGCGGGAACTGGACGGGATTGCGACTGGGATTTAGCGGAGGGATGCGCGGAAAGGATCTAATGTGCTGGGCGTGGCCCTGCATTTATTCGTGTGTAAAATTTTAATTGAAATATATATTTAAGCAGGGAAGAGGCAGCGAGACAGCGACGAATGTCATTTGTAGCTGTAGCTGTATCCGTATCTGTATCTGTCGCTGGCCGTGTATCTGCATCTCGCAGATGCGGATGCGCGTGTGCCTCGCTAATGTTTTCATTTGCATGCGAAGGACATCAGCCCGGAAGCGTGTTTATATGCAAATGTGTCCTGTGATTATCGAGGCTGCCCTGAAATGTCTGTTCCTGCTGCTCCTCCTCTTCCACGGTTACGTCTGGGTGTTAACTATTTGTTTTTGTGCGCAGATTTTGTTTGGTTATCCCGGGGCGTGTACTTTTGTCTGGCCATCAGCACTCTTAAAAGTGTGGGGGAATGCAGACTACTTTATAACATATTTTAGTGTTGCCAATTTAAAAGTTTACTTAAAGCATTGTCTACTTGGCCGGCACATAAGTCTGTCGACCTTTGGATATATCAAGGGGCAACTGGAAGACCACAGCATTAGCCACCGGCTTTTCATTTTCGTAATTTTCCCCAGCGGCACAGAGTGCCAGATAAGTGGGATCAAGCCGTTTGCAGGCACTGCCCGGTCGCATCGACATCCGGTAAACGGGCCGCTCCACGAAAAGATCCGTACTAAAGGCGCACACGAAGGTGAAGTAGTGTACGGAGTTCAAGGTGAATCGCATCGCCGAGCAGCCCACGTGGGTATTTCGGTCAGCTAACAGGAGCAATGCCTTGGCGGTACCACTGGAATTAAATAAATATTAGCAGATATATATAGTATCAAACTAGTTCAAAAAGGGGATCATTTTTATAAATTTCTTTGCAAATCAACCCCACCTTTTCTCCAAAGTATTCGGCATATAGAGGACCATTTTCATATTGATGTTTTCCACGTATTTTGTCCAGTCCTGGATAGTCCGTAGCATCAGCTCGAGGTCCTCGTAGTCGTTCAAGTTGCCCAGATAGAAGGTGGATCCAAGGTTGGTGCCCACGTAGTAGAATTCCGGCGAGCTGAGGCAGAACTTGTGCGTGGAGCAGGTGATGGCCGCCAGGCGGGCCAAGTCCTCCAGATCGTTGGAGTAACTCAGGCGGGACATCCGGGCCGCAGCTGCCTGAAGGTACTTCTGCTGTCCACTGGCCGTATAGTTGCGAAACTCGTTGAAGGCATTCAATAGCGCATTACGGTACATCGACATGGAAAGAGTCCTGGCACTCGGCGGACACATAATACTGTATTTCTATGGGGTAAAACAATGAAAGGGATTACGTTTTATACACTGGTTCTCTGCTCACAGATGGATTGTTGCAGGCTAGGTTATTCTTTCCACAGTAGCGCATCTGGCAGTAGTCGATATAATAGCCCCATCCAAAGGGTATGAAAGTAAGTAGTGCTACGAGAATCAACCATTTTAACTCCATTTCTGTTTAAAGAATGCAAGTCTTACTATAAAAGGTGAAGCTATGCACCGACTAGCTTTTGGCTAGACACCATATGTCAAGCTTAAAACACATTTAAATATCAGTTTCTTCTCGGGAAAATAACTGGAAAACAACGTGCAATTAAATTCTAAGTATTTTGTCGGTTTATAGTTCTAAGCCCCTTTTTCACAATAGAAAAATACAATTTCGATATGGTGGATCCCTGTGCAGGTGCATTATATAAATTAAATAATACGATAGATAAATCGCCAAAGCCTTTCAAGTAGATATAAAACGAAATGATTAAAGCTGCTACATTCTTTGTGGAGTGTGTCAATCGAACAATGTCGTTAGGGATGTGCTCATTAAGAGCACAGCAGTTGGTGATATTTGAAAAATCCATTAGAGTCGCCTGTCCTTCGACCACAACCGCAAGGCAACTCCTGCCCCGCCCTCTTTTCCCATCCCTTTTCCTTTTCCCGCTTCCACTTCTCTTCTGGCCAACTCACACTTAACGCTCCGCGTGGCATAAAATTTCTATACAACAATTTATGTTAAAATTAATGAAGAGCTCGTCGCGGGGTGTGTCCGGGTGTTGGGGTGTTGAGGTGTTAAGCATTAAAACGAGCCCGGAAAAATGTAAATTCCGAATGCCTGGAGCTCTGGACAGGAACAGGGACAGGGGCTCCTGTTGACCCAGGTCGACGGCTGGCCCGCAATGAATGTCATTTGGATTAAGCGTTGGATAAGTTTTTAATTTATTGTGCACACAACACAATGTCTGCTAGTCTCTACAGTCGGCGGATCCGCCAGGTTAAGTGGGGGTGTAAGTGCAGGTTATCTTGGCGTGCTTATCGGAGCGTTCCCATCGCGGCCACGTGCCGTGTCTCACGCTCAGGAATACGATTCCATGTACTCCATGTCCCGCTCAGTTCAGCTTGAGCTGGTTGGGCTCGGTGCCAGCGTGGAGGACCAGGTACTCGGGGGTCATCGGTGCGGTGAGGGTCACCCACGATTTGGGCACGCCGGCGTCATCGCGAGCTGATTGCAGGGCCTGCTGCAGGGCGAAGGCCACCGCGATGGACAGACAGATGGCGGGCTCACCAGTAGCTAAATGAAAAGGAATTCCAGTTATTTGGATTAGAATCCGAATCAGGTTCTTCGAACTCACCCTTGGACCTCATGAAGCCCGCCTTGTTGGGACTCTTGGGCAGCAATTCGATGCGCAGATCCGTGGGAATATCCTTCGCTCCTGGCGGCTTATACGTCCAGGTGCGATTCGAAAGGCACTCGCCGGTCTGTGGATCCACAATCACCTGTTCGCTGGTCCAGTAGCCCAGGCCCATCATGAAGGCGCCCTCAATCTGGCCGATGTCCACGTTGGGGTTCAGACTCTCGCCAGTGTCCTCCAGAAGGTCCACGCGTCCCACAATGTAGTTGCCCGTGAGGACATCGAACTCCACCTCCGTGAGGCACAGACCGCACACGGAGTAAGGATCCATGTCGCCCTGTTTGCACTGGTCGCTGGCGATGAGGTTCACCTTGCGGTTGTAGGCCTCCTTGATTAGCTCATGCCAATTCTCCGGCTTCAGCTCCTCACGTATTGGCTCCAGTCGCTGGTTGAGGGTCTCGCAGGCCTTGCGCACCGCAAAGCAAAGTGTTTCACTGCCCACCGCTCCTCCAGTGACCATGGAGTTGGCTCCGTTGATGGTATCGCTGGCCTCGATGCGCACCTGTTCCATGGGGATGCCCAGGGTGTGGCCCACCACCTGCGATATCTTAGTGTTCATGCCTGGCAGAGTGAGAGATTGAAATTAGGACTTAGGGTCTCTTACCAAAATCAACACTCACCTTGTCCCATTTCGATGCCTCCGTGGGAAACCACCACGGTGCCGTCGCTGTGGTAAATGGCCACGGTGGCGGGATACTGTCCGAAGTAGCCGATCTGGTACTCCATGATGCACAGCCCCAACCCGCGCTTGCGCCAGCGGTTTTCCTTGTTGTGGGCAATGACCTCCGCTCGGCGTGCCCTGTACTTGGTGCTCTCCAGGAAACGTGGCATCATGTCGCCCATCTTGTGAGCCGGCAGCAAGTTGGCAAAGCGCACATCAGCCGGATCCACACCGGTCTCGAAGGCAATGTGCTCGATGATGTTCTCCATCATGGCGATGCCCTCCACCGAACCAGGAGCACGGCACGGGGTGTTGGTCGGGGAATCGGTGTAGACCAGGTAGCCATCCAGCTTGTAGTTGTCGCTAAACTCGTAGCAGTTCTTGGACAGCAACACGGTGTGGCCAATGGGTGATTCGTTGGACAGGTAACCGGCATCCTCGTAGAATCGCATCGAAATCCCCGAGATTTTTCCCGATTTCTGGACAAAGAAGTCGTAGTCACTGTGGAAGGCCCAGCGCTTGCCCACACTGGTCATGATGGACTCCAGGGTCTGGACGAATCGAATGGGTCGGTTCAGCTTGTGGGCTGCAACAGCGGCAGCGGCGGCGGCCAGATTGCAGCGGGTGGCCTTGCCGCCGTAACCTCCTCCAATGCGACGCGTCTTCACCTGCACTTCGTTGTTCTTCAGGTTGAGCACATTGGCGATGTTGTCCTGGGTGAGGTCCATCCATTGGGTGGCGGCGTACACCTGCATGCCGCCCTCGAAGGGCAGCACCACAGTCGTCAGCGGTTCCATGTAGTAGTGGTACTGCAGACCCATGTCCAGCTGCCCGGAGGAACTCACGTCAAAGGATTCCTCCAGTTCGAGGACATCGATGGTGGACTTAACCTTCTGCTCGAGGCGCTTATTGTTGCCAGCTTGGGTACCGACCTTGCCCAGAACGTGTTTCAAGGTGGGCAGCAGCTCCTCCGCTTCGCCCTCGTAGCTCAGTTTCACCAGCTCTGCGGCACGATTGGCCAGGGCATTGGAGTTGGCCACGATCATGCCCACGGGTTGGCCATAGAACTTGATCTCCCCAGTGGCAAATAGCTCCTCGTCTTGACTGAAGAAGAAATCATCCCTGACCTTGGGCCCAATGTAGTTGGGACCAGGAATGTCCTTGGCATCCAGGTAGGCCACCACTCCGGGCAGATCCAGAGCTGGCTTTGTATCCACATTGGTAACCTTGGCGCCAACCTTCTTGGCGGTAACAAATGCCGCCCACAGCTGGTTGTGCTGGGTGGCCAGATCGTTGGAGTAGGTGGCTTCGCCGGAGCACTGGATCATACCCTCGTGCTTCTCCGTGGCCTTGGTCACGGGATAGTGTTCCTGGAAGGTCTCGAAGCTTTGTTGGCCTCTGGACACGGGCCTTACAAGAAGGGAGCTTCCTGTGAGGAATCGACTGGCCAATCCCTGTTTTCGCTCGGCCGCTGTCTTCAATAGGAACTTGTAGAAGAGACCGCAGGCCAACTTGCGACGGTAGATGGGAGAGGCATCCGGTAGGATGGCATCGGGTTGCAGCAGGGTGGACAGCTGTCCGAAAGCCTTGTCCACCAAGCCGTTATCAAAGGGATTCTTTCCCAGGATCAACTTCTCAATCGCTGAGGCATGCACAAATTCGGGATTGATCCCTCCGAAGCAAATGCGGGCTGACTTTACCTTGGAGTCCTCTGTAAGCTCCAGGAGGAAGGCCGCGTTTACATAGGCATGGGCGTTCTGGGCACGGGGCATAATCTGTTTAGAAAAATTGTTATTGATTACAAATTGTTTCTACTCATATCAATTATAATAAAAACTCACCTTGTAGGAGTCAAATGCAAAGTTCTCCTTGGGGTAAGCGGGCAGAACTAGACCACGGATAATCTTTCCCTCCATTGAAGCGCCGAGATAGCTGGCCAGGCTCACCGTCTCCTGCTTGTCCACCGCCTCCTGGACGATCACACGGGCATCTAGGGCCTCCAGAACGATGAACACATCCGAGGGGAACTCGGGGTGGGCATGCTTGATGCTCAGGTTGCCCGCCAAGGTGCCGGCCTGGGTTAATGCGAAACGGGTTGATAAACAATAGGTACTCAAGGTGTTTTTATAGGGGTTTGATTAGATATGACTGTAGGGCTTACAAGCGATAACACCACTTTGATTTGACTTACATTGCGCACTGGCACATTGGCGATCCAATCGAGGTGTTGCCACACCTGAGACAGGTACTCGAAACCCTTCGTTTTCTCCAACTGCCGGCACAGCTCCATGGTTTCGCTGAGACTCAGGTTTCCTCCGAGGGTTAGGGAGGAGTTATCGGAGCTCAGCTTGTAACCCTTGAGTTCTGCCAAACCAGATACGTCGATGAATGCCTTGATGTCCTGTCGACGTCTGTAGACTCCGTGGGCTGTGTTTCCAGCCACCAGCATGTAGGGTAGCTCCTCCTTAACTGCTCCCTGCAGAGCGGCAAAGAGCTCGCCCAGATTCGACGGCCAGCTCCAGCGACTGCCATCCGGATACAGTTGACTGCCCTTCGGTTGCTGCTTCTTGCAACTACCGGCGCAAGTTTGGCCCGTCTTGGGGCACGTCTTGGTGCTCAGGTCCTCAATATCGGCGCACTCAGCCGGCACCTCGATATTGCTGTCCACGGCAAAGGACTTCATGGCGTCCAGAATGGGACGGTAGCCGGTGCAGCGGCAGATGTTGCCACCGAATGAGTTCTCAACCTCTGCCATGGTGACCTTGCCACCATTGGACTTCAGCAGACCGTACATGTTCATCACGAATCCCGGCGAGCAGTAGCCGCACTGGGTGCCGTTCATTTTGGCCAGTCGCTGCTGGATGGCATGGTAGCCGGTCCGCTTGTTGCCCAATCCCTCGGTGGTGGTCACCTCCAGGCCCAGGCAGGTGTTCAGCAGAGTGAGGCACGAGTTGACCGCCCAGGTGAGCGGCTCTCCGGTCTCCGGATGCAGTCCGCTCAAGGTGCAGACGCAGACCCCGCAACCGCCCTCCTGGCACATGAACTTCGTACCCGTCAGTCCGGCGTGCTCCCGGATAAAGGTGTTCAGCGATATATCCGCCGGGAGAGCAGCCAGATTAACTAGAGGGGAGCAAAATGTGGGGCATCAGAGGTTATACATTCGAGGTGTTATCTTATCAGGTTAAATCTACTGCTCGTAGCGGAATGACTTTTGCTTTTTTCAGTTTGTAAGAACATATTTACTTCTCAACTGCAAGTGTTAAGTGTTTTTTTAGATAAGTTTTTAAGAAAAAAAAACAGATAATTGTGTTGTATTGATTAATGTATGTAACGAGAAACAAAAATAAAACTTCACTATGTATGTAAACAATTTATTCTTTTCAACAGTTTTGATTCCAGCATTCTCCTTCAGGAAACCTGAACTTAGAAATAAATAAAACAAGAAAGGAAAGCTAACTTCCGACGGAGCCGAAGTTGATATACCCTTGCAGAATATTCTGTAAATTATATTCTTCAAAATTATTCATATGATGTATTCTTAATACTCATAAAAAGTCCCAACTTCCTAACTTTAAAAACACCAAAGTTATGGCATTTCCAATCGTTCAGTTATATGGCAGCTATAGGATATAGTCGGCCGATCCTTATGAAATTTGGTAGGCCGGATTAATTGGCCAAAAATAAAACCCATAGAAAATCCCAACTTCCTAACTTTACAAACACCAAAGCTATGGCATTTCCGATCAATCAGTTATATGGCGGCTATAGGATATAGTCGTCCGATCCTTATGCAATTCGGTAGGTCGGATTAATTGGCCAAAAATAAAACTCATAGACAATCCCAACTTCCTAACTTTAAAAACACCAACGTTATGGCTTTTCCGATCGTTCAGTTATATGGCAGCTATATGATATAGTCGCCCGATCCGGCTCGTTCCGACTTATATACTACCTGCAATAGAAAGACAACTTTTGGGAAAGTTTCAAGCAGATAGCTTTAAAACTGAGGGACTAGTTTGCGTAGAAACGGACGGACGGACGGACAGACGGACAGACGGACATGGCTAGATCGACTCTTCTGGTGATGCTGATCAAGAATATATATACTTTATAGGGTCGGAAATGTCTCCTTCACTGCGTTGCAAACTTTTGACTGAAATTATAATACCCTCTGCAAGGGTATAATGATATAAAGGTGTTCAAAGTTCATTCTGTGAAGCTCAATTAAATAGTAACTTAAGGTAAAAACACAAAAATAGATGATGCTTTTATTTTTATATAATCATTATCGCTGCCATAAATAAGATAACAAGAACACCAAGCCTTTGAATTATTTTTCCAGCAAAAAAACTAAATTCTCAGAGTCACATTAATAATATTAATTTGACATGAATTAAGGTTACTTTACTTCCACAAATGATCTAACTAGCAGTTATTTCGTAGTCGAATTTCTCGACACTATTGTTCCAGTTCGTTGTCTCTACAATCTTGTAGATGAGAGCCCCCATCAATCGAATGGCAATTAACTGCCCACACACGCATACACACCTTCCTGACTGGTGCCGTTGATTGTAATTCTTCCAGCCATTATCTGCTTCTTATATAAGTCCTCGAATCACTTTAGAGCCGTTAGGGAATTGTGAAATTAATTTCAGCCTTTTTCGCCTTTAATTGACTCCAATATTCCTCAAAGTTGTTCTTTAGTGGGTTCTGGAAATTATGTATTTCACCATATGAGGCAACACTGTGTAGTTGTCCGTTGTGGGCGAATTCCTCGCCGATCTCCGAGCGACTGTAGTTTGGGGCCTTCCGGAGTCCCATATATATTCGTTCTCCGGACCCCGAAAGAGAGTCTCTACTTTCCAAGTTCAAGTTCACCTGCTCCCGCTCTTAACTACCGTGCTCTCTTCTCCGCTCACCATTCGGCATTAGATTATAATAACACTCTGGAACGTTATCTAACGTCGTTCTTAATTTCTCTCCCCCTCTCAAAATAGAGAACTTTAACAGTACAGGCTGGTTTAGCTGATTTTGTTTTGCTCAGTTTTCTAAACAAAAATGTTTATGCATAATGATAAGGAATGAGCAGAAAAGGGTGATAGAGGGAACTGAAACGAGTCGAAAGCTCATTTTAACATATAACTCACATTCCAGAGAAATGATTCTTATACATGTTTTTTTTTGCTATGTAAAACAATTCTTAATAACATTCATTATTTGAACATTTTAGAATATAGCCGAATACAAACGATTCTCTGTAATATGTTTCTGTTGTTAACATCTTACTAAACAGTATTACACGAAATCATTCCAGATGTATTTATTAAGGAGTGGCCCTGTGTAAAAAACTTATTTTTTAAGATAAGACGCGTAATTTTCATATAAGATGTTTCATAAATAAGACGTACGCAAATATACATACATGTATAAACAATAAGCTATTTACATATATTGAAAACATAATTTTTAATATACATATGTACATATATAAGTATACCAGCTCCCTGTACCAACTAAGCAATCAAAAACACTCAAAATGAACACAATAAAATAAAACTCTTTGAATTCATTGCAAGGCAAAAGCCTCCACCTGACTTCCGGAGTTCAGTACCACCGTCTCCGGCGTCGTTGGAGCCCCCAGTCGCACCCACTCCCTGGGAAGCCCCGCATCCTTCCTGGCCGACTGGATGGCGTGCTGCATGGCGAAGAGCACTCCGACGGCCAGGCACAAGGCGGGTTCCCCCGTGGCCTTGGATCGCATGAAGCCCACCGGGTTGGGACTCTTCTGCAGCAGCTCGATGCGGAAGTCGATCGGAATGTCCTTGGCCCCAGGTGGGTGGTAGTTCCAGGTGCGGTTCGTGAGGATGCGACCCGTCTGGCGGTCGTAGACCAGCAGCTCGGTGAGGTAGTAGCCCAGACCCATCACGAATGCTCCTTCTACTTGACCCACATCGATGTGCGGACTCAGGCTCTCTCCGGCGTCCTCCAGGATGTCCACCCGACGGATCAGATGATTACCTGTTAGGATGTCCACTTCCAGTTCGGTGAGACTCAGCCCGTAGATGTTGTAGTTGGGTATGTCGCCCAACTTGTACGATTCCGTGGCCACGAGGAAGACGGACTGCAAGTAGGCCGCTTGGAGCACCTGCAGCCAGGTGGCATTGGCTCCAAGTCGTTCCTTTACCGGAGCCAGTCGTTTGTTGAGGGTGTCGCAGGCCTTTCGCACCGCCAGTCCCACCATCTCGCTGGTCATCGAGTTGGCCGTCAGCATGGAGTTGGCTCCACTGACCGTGTTACTGGCCTCCACTCGCACCTGGTCCAGAGGAACTCCGAGCACGAGGGCTGCCACCTGGGCCGCCTTGGTGTTCACCCCCTGACCGATCTCAATGCCTCCGTGCGAGATGACCACCGATCCGTCCTCGTGGTAAATGGCCACTGTGGCGGGATAGTTGAAGGCGATGGTGGTGTTAAGGGTGAAATTCATTAGGGCCAATCCCAGACCCCGTTTGCGCCACCGGTTCTGTGCGTTGAACAAATTGACCTGATCCCGCCTTTTCCGGTATTCCGTGGATTCCAAAAACTTTGGCAACATCTGAACCATTTTGCTTCCGGGCAGAAGATTTACCAGACGAACATCGGCGGGATCTAACTGGCAGGTGAAGGCAATGTGCTCCAAGGCTGTCTCCGTCATTGCAATCCCTGTGAAGGAGTAAAAAAACGAGATTTCATGCACTGTTGCTCAATTTTTTACTAAATAAGTTTTGACGTACCCTCAGCTGTTCCAGGAGCTCGACACCACGTGGAGCTGGGTGCGTCTGTTAAAATAGCACTGCCTTTAGCCCGGAGGTTTGAGTCATTCAGGTTGTACACATTTTTAAGGGTTGGCAGTGTCAAAAAGTCTACGACATTCTCGTTTAGACTACAGCCAGCATCCTGGTAGTAGTTGTTGGTCAGCAGGATGATGGATCCGTTGGCCCGGGCACGGAACTCGTAATCTGATCGACAGGCCCAGCGTTTCCCGATAGTTTCCATCATGGACTCAATGGTCTGTACAAATCTGACTGGGCGCTTTAACTTGGCAGCTACTAAGGCAGCGGCACAGGCCACCATGTTGCACCTGGTTTCCTTGACACCATAGGCTCCACCCACTCGTCTAACTTGAAGCTGAATGGAGTTGACACTCACGCGCAGCACTTGGGCAATGGCTCCCTGGGTGCCATCCATCCACTGAGTGGCGGAGTACACCTGAAGGATGTCATCCAACGGCACCACGATCGTCGTTTGGGGTTCCATTGTAAAGTGGTACTGGGATCCCATTTCAATAACGCCCCTTCCCTCAACATCTCCTGGAGCGAGAGGAGGTAGCTTAAGTGGTTCCATCTGTTCTTTCCTCAAGCTCACGATGCGATCTGTCTGCCCCTCCGCCAGCACTTGGTTCATGGTGGTGTAGATCCTTCGCTCGTCCTTGGCATAGGTGACCTTCACCAAGGTGGCGGCATAAACAGCAACATCGTGGGATAGAGCTGCAACTACTCCTAAGGGCTGATCATAGTACTTAACCCGTCCAGAACCGAAGACCTCCTCGGCTTCTGGAGTCAGTTGACCCAGAGTGATAAAGTTGTTAACCCCAGGAATGTCCTTGGCCGAATAGAAGGCCAGCACCCCCTTGCACCGAAGGGCAGCGGAGGGATCTATCTGCTCGATGGTGGCTCCAACTCGCTTGGCGGTCACAAATGCACAGTGCACGGCGTTTGAGGTGGTCAGCAAATCGTTCATATACATTGCCTCGCCAGAGCATTGAATGAGTCCTTTAAAACTCAATAAATTATTGGAAAAATTAAAACCAAATAACAAATAATTTAATTAACAATTTAGCAATATCATACCTTCCAGCTTCTGTACAGGTTGCGTGACCGGATAGTTTTTCTTTATGGTCTCAAAGGTTTGACTGCCCGAGGATAGAGGTCGTTCCAAAAGCAATCCTCCGGTGCGATAGCTATCTCGAACTCGGTCCTTGGGAGCAGTGCCCAACAGGAATTTGTAGAGCAAGGAGCAGGCCAGGATCTGTCGATATTCCGGGGAGGCTTCCGGTGGCCGTTCTTCGGGTTGAAGACTGGCCGGCAGTTGTTGAAAGATTTGGGCGACAGTGGCGGGATCGTAGAGATCCTTGCCGGGGAGCAGCTGCTCCACTTGCTCATCGTGGATGTAATCCGGTCGAATGTTGCCGAAACAAATGCGAGCAGAGCGCACAATCCTGCGCTGAATGTCCTGCCATTCGATGAGGAAGCCAGCATTTACATATGCGTGAACATTTTGCGCTCTTGCTAAGATCTGGTTTGTTGAAAAAAATCTCATGTATTAGTATTATGTAGGGCCAAAAAAAGTATACCACCTTGTACGATGTGAATAGGTATCTGTCCTTTGGATATGCTTTCAACACAAAAGCACCCAGCACCGATTTGGGAGTGGAGTCGCCGAGATACGACTGCAGGCTCATTATCTTGTGACTACTGGCATTGTCGTATACCAGGACATGCACATCCAAAGCCTCAAATGTGATGAACACATCAGACGGAAATTCGGAATGCTGTCTCTTGATACTGATATTGCCTGCTAGAGTGCCGTTCTGTCCAAACAACACAAAATACATTTTAGTTATATAATAAATATTAGGGCCCGTTAGTCTAAATTCAGTCTACATGACTGTAAGTTAAGTTATATTCATAAGATTTGATATACTTATTGTTAGTCTCATATAGAGAAGATTCAATAAATAAAGCATATATTTACAAAAAAAAAAAAAAAAGTTATATTATTAAAGAATTAGTAAAAAGTGGTTTTGAGAAAAATATCTTTTTCAGCGTCTTAGGCCAAACATAAATTAGATTTAGGAAACTTTGCAAAATAAATTACACAATTTTGAAGAAAATTATAGTCTAAACATTAAGAGAGTGTTTATTCAACAAAAAATAAAACGGAGAGGTATTGCTATTCGCAGACTTCCTCACATTTCTCAGGGCTTTTTAGCGAAGAAAAAGTAATTACGAATTCTACTCACATTTCGCACTGGCACATTGGCAATCAGGTTGAAGTGCTGCCACAGTTGAGAGCAATACTCGAATCCAGGTCTCTTGGCGGCCAGCAGGAAAACCTGCATGGCATCGGTGAGAGTGACATTCCCGCCCAGCAGCAGTTGATCCGCCTCGATGCTGTACTGCCTCAGCTCCGGCACCAAGTTTACGTCGATAAAGTGGAGGATGTCCCTCGGTCGCCGGTAAACTCCGTGGGCTGTGTTCCCTGCCACCAGGATGTAGAGTTCTCCGTTTCCCACCTGGCCGAGGGCCGAGAAGAGCTCCGCCAGCGACTTGGGCCAGTACCAGTGGCTCCCACTTTGGTCCCTCAGCGGAGGTCTCGAGCAGCTGCCCTTGCAGGACTGTCCAGTCCTTGGGCAGAGCAGCTCGAAGGAGTCCTCTATATCCACGCATTCGGGAGGAACCTCAATGGTGCTGTCCACCGCGAAGGACTTCATGGCATCCAGGATGGGGCGATAGCCAGTGCAGCGGCAGAGGTTCCCACCGAACGCATCCTCCACCTGGGACATGCTCACTTGGCCACCATGCTGCTCCAGAAGTCCGTACATGTTCATCACAAATCCGGGAGTACAGTAGCCACACTGGGTGCCATTCATCTGCGCCAGTCGCTTCTGAATCGGATGGTAGCCGCTAACTTGGTTGCCCAGTCCCTCATCTGTCATGATGTCCACATCGTCACAGGTGTTCAGGAGCGTCAGGCACTGTGTTTGAAACCAATAATAGTATATACTTATGAAAACCACTACTTATTTTAAGAGACTAAAATTGTTAACTTTAACTAAACTTTCAATTTTTGATTGGTTTGGTGATCAAGCTTCGAGGTCTGTTGCTCACCGAGTTGGCTGCCCGCGACTGCACCTCCTGGGAGACAGGGTGTCGCCTGCGGATGACGCAGACGCAGGAGCCGCATCCGCCCTCCAGGCACATGTACTTGGTGGCCGTCAGGTGCAGGTGCTCCCGGAGAAAGGCGTTGAGGGTGGTGTCTGGGGCGTAGTCCGCCGCCTGCACCTCATAGGGGAATCCATTCACATTGAATTTGATGCTCATCGCTGCAGAGTCGTCATACGAATGGAGATATTTTGGCCAGGCGTTTCTATTTCAAAGCTAAAACCTGATTACACGATAATTTGGTTAAACGGGTTCGAACCGATTTATACCATCAAAACGGACACTGTGCAAAATCTTTTGAGTCTGCAAATTGCATATTAGTAGACTTTATTAATTTTAGGTAATCCGAAATTTAAAATAAGATTTTTCGTTTATTTGTTAAGTTGAGTTTTTTTTTTAATAACATGAATTATATTTCGTATATATAAATACAAATATGTGTAACTCTTATCACCAGAGCTCCCACCACATAACATACACCAACATTCTTAAACCTAAATCAATTGGATCAAAATGAATTCAATTATTGCAATGCAAAAGCCTCCACCTGACTTCCTGAATTCAGCACCACCGTCTCCGGCGTCGTTGGAGCCCCCAATCGCACCCACTCCCTGGGAAGCCCCGCATCCTTCCTGGCCGACTGGATGGCGTGCTGCATGGCGAAGAGCACTCCGACGGCCAGGCACAAGGCGGGTTCCCCTGTGGCCTTGGATCGCATGAAGCCCACCGGGTTGGGACTCTTCTGCAGCAGCTCGATGCGGAAGTCGATCGGAATGTCCTTGGCCCCAGGTGGGTGGTAGTTCCAGGTGCGGTTCGTGAGGATCCGACCCGTCTGGCGGTCGTAGACCAGCAGTTCGGTGAGGTAGTAGCCCAAACCCATCACGAAGGCCCCTTCCACTTGACCCACATCGATGTGCGGACTCAGGCTCTCTCCGGCGTCCTCCAGGATGTCCACCCGACGGATCAGATGATTACCTGTTAGGATGTCCACTTCCAGTTCGGTTAGACTCAGCCCGTAGATGTTGTAGTTGGGTATGTCGCCCAACTTGTACGATTCCGTGGCCACGAGGAAGACGGACTGCAAATAGGCAGCTTGGAGCACCTGCAGCCAGGTGGCATTGGCTCCAAGTCGTTCCTTTACCGGAGCCAGTCGTTTGTTGAGGGTGTCGCAGGCCTTTCGCACCGCCAATCCCACCATCTCGCTGGTCATCGAGTTGGCCGTCAGCATGGAGTTGGCTCCACTGACCGTGTTACTGGCCTCCACTCGCACCTGGTCCAGAGGAACTCCGAGCACGAGGGCCGCCACCTGGGCCGCCTTGGTGTTCACCCCCTGACCGATCTCAATGCCTCCATGCGAAAGCACCACCGATCCGTCCTCGTGGTAAATGGCCACCGTAACAGGATAGTTCAAACCCACGGTCGTGTTCAGCGGGAAGCTCATCAGCGCCAATCCAATACCACGTTTGCGCCAACGGTTTTGGGAGTTGAACAGATTGATTTGAGTCCGACGCTTGCGGTACTCTGTTGAAGCTAGAAATCTGGGCAGGAGTTGCACCATTTTGCTTCCAGGCTGAAGATTAACCAGACGAACATCCGCGGGATCTAGTTGGCAAGTGAAGGCGATATGCTCCACGGCGGTTTCGGTCATGGCAATGCCTGCAGATGGTAAAAACAAATCATTTGTATTGTCTATTATAAAGTAAAAATTTATGAATTTAAGGAAACAATAAAAACTGTTCATTATGTTGTAGAATAATATGTAAGCATAACTTTATTTGACTTACCCTCCGCCGTTCCTGGAGCTCGGCACCAAGTAGAGCTGGGTGCATCTGTTCTGATGGCGTTGCCTTTAGCCCTAAAGTTCGAGTCGGTCAGGTTGTAAACATTTCGAAGGCTTGGCATTGTCAAAAAGTCCACGACATTCTCGTTGAGATTACAGCCGGCATCCTCGTAGTAGTTATTGGTCAGCATGATAATTGAGCCACTTGCGCGGGCTCGAAACTCATAATCTGAGCGGCAGGCCCAGCGTTTGCCGTTGCTCTCCATCATGGACTCAATAGTCTGGACAAATCTGGCAGGTCTTCTTAGTTTTGATGCCACCAAGGCCGCGGCACAGGCCACCATGTTGCACCTGGTGACCTTCGCTCCATAGGCTCCGCCCACTCGTCTAACTTGCAGTTGAATGGAGTTCACACTTACGCCCAGCATTTTGGCAATGGCTCCCTGGGTGGCATCCATCCACTGGGTGGCACAGAACACCTGCAGAATATTGTCCAGTGGCACCGCAATAGTCGTTTGCGGTTCCATGGTAAAGTGGTATTGCGATTCCAACTCTAGTATCCCCCGTCCAAGGACATCGCCAGGTGCAAGAGGGGGCAACTTTAGGGGTTCCACGTGATTATTCTTCGAGCACACAATCCGATCGGTTTGCTTTTCCGCCAGCACTTGGCTCATACTCGTGTAAATCTTCCCCTGATACCTCGCATATGTGACCACCACCAAAGTGGCGGCATAGACAGCTGTATCGTGGGTTAGAGCTGCAACTACTCCCAAAGGCTGATCGTAGTACTTCACCTGCCCAGCAGCAAAGAGCTCATCCACCTCGGGGGTGAACTGATCCACAGGAACAAAGTTGTTTGAGCCCGGTATATCCTTGGCCGAATAGAAGGCCAGTACCCCCTTGCATTGGAGGGCAGCGGAGGGATCGATCTGCACGATGGTGGCTCCAACTCGCTTGGCGGTCACAAATGCACAGTGCACGGCGTTTGAGGTGGTCAGCAGATCGTTCATGTAGGTGGCCTCGCCAGAGCATTGAATGAGACCTTCAAAAAAAACATTGTTATTAAATAAATTCATGTTTAAGAATTAGCATTACCTTCTAGCTTCTGTACAGGTTGCGTGACCGGATAGTTCTTCTTTATGGTCTCAAAGGTTTGGCTGCCCGAGGACAGAGGTCGCTCCAAAAGCAATCCCCCGGTGCGATAGCTATCTCGAACTCGCTCCTTGGGTGCAGTGCTCAACAGGAATTTGTAGAGCAAGGAGCAGGCCAGGATCTGTCGATATTCTGGGGAGGCTTCCGGTGGTCGTTCTTCGGGTTGAAGACTGGCCGGCAGTTGTTGAAAGATTTGGGCGACAGTGGCGGGATCGTAGAGATCCTTGCCGGGGAGCAGCTGCTCCACTTGCTCATCGTGGATGTAATCTGGTCGAATGTTGCCGAAACAAATGCGAGCAGAGCGCACAATCCTGCGCTGAATGTCCTGCCATTCGATGAGGAAGCCAGCATTTACATAGGCATGAACATTCTGTGCTCTTGGCAATATCTGTTATTTGAGAAACAAAGAAAATAACTAATATACCATTCAATGAATTGCATTACTTACCTTGTAAGATCTGAACAGGAATCTCTCCTTTGGATAGGCCTTGAGGATAAAGCCACCCAGCACCAGTTTGGGTGTTGTATCCCCGAGATAGGACAGCAGGGTCATAACCCTTTGGGTAGAGGGATTGTCGTAAACTAGGACATGCACATCCAAAGCTTCGAATGTGATGAACACATCAGAGGGAAATTCGAAATGCTGCTTCTTTATGCTAATGTTGCCCGCCAGTGTACCATTCTGTTAAAATATTAATAATCAGTAATAATCAGTCCCTAATTTAAAATTCTCGTAGTTTAATAAAGTCAGGACGAAAGACCAATAAAATATATTAAAGATTTCTTTAAATGTCAAGTTCAATTTTTTTCTGTGTGTCTTTAGCTACTTAAAATGATTTACTATCTTTGCTGTGAAAGTAAACTGAGTTTTTAAAGTTAGCTATAAGAGAGTTGTTTGGTTTTGACGGGAAATTGGTGAATGACAATAGACATTGAATTAATTTTACAAAAGTTAAGTAACTTTGCATTCTATTTTATAAATATATGATGGAGCTAAGTATATTTGATAATTATCGTAAGAATAATTGATCATCTAAATGTGAATGTAAATCTAAGAAGAAAGAGCATTCACATGTCTAAACTTCAATTATTTTCGGTTATCTTCGCTTTGTCAAACGACAAAACGAGTTTGTGGATTTATGGAGTGTTTTATACTCACATTTCGCACCGGTACATTGGCAATCAGGTTGAAGTGCTGCCACAATTGAGCGCAATACTCGAATCCAGGTCTCTTGGCGGCCAGCAGGAAAACCTGCATGGCATCGGTGAGAGTGACATTCCCGCCCAGCAGCAGTTGATCCGCCTCGATGCTGTACTGCCTCAGCTCCGGCACCAAGTTCACGTCGATAAAGTGCTTGATGTCCCTCGGTCGCCGGTAAACTCCGTGGGCCGTGTTCCCTGCCACCAGGATGTAAAGTTCTCCGTTTCCCACCTGACCCAGGGCCGAGAAGAGCTCCGCCAGCGACTTGGGCCAGTACCAGTGGCTCCCACTTTGATCCCTCAGCGGAGGTCTCGAGCAGCTGCCCTTGCAGGACTGTCCAGTCCTTGGGCAGAGCAGCTCGAAGGAGTCCTCTATGTCCACGCACTCGGGGGGAACCTCAATGGTGCTGTCCACCGCGAAGGACTTCATGGCATCCAGGATGGGGCGATAGCCAGTGCAGCGGCAGAGGTTCCCACCGAACGCATCCTCCACCTGGGACATGCTCACCTGGCCACCATGCTGCTCCAGAAGTCCGTACATGTTCATCACGAATCCGGGAGTACAGTAGCCACACTGAGTGCCATTCATCTGCGCCAGTCGCTTCTGGATCGGATGGTAGCCGCTAACTTGGTTGCCCAGTCCCTCGTCCGTCATGATATCCACATCGTCACAGGTGTTCAGGAGCGTCAGGCACTGTGTTTGAAACCAATAATAATAGTATATACTTATGAAAACCACTACTTATTTTAAGAGACTAAAATTATTAACTCAAAGTAAACTTTCAGTTTTTGATTGGTTTGGTGATCAAGCTTTGAGGTCTGTTGCTTACCGAGTTGGCTGCCCGCGACTGCACCTCCTGGGAGACAGGGTGGCGCCTGCGGATGACGCAGACGCAGGAGCCGCATCCGCCCTCCAGGCACATGTACTTGGTGGCCGTCAGGTGCAGGTGCTCCCGGAGAAAGGCGTTGAGGGTGGTGTCCGGGGCGTAGTCCGCCGCCTGCACCTCATAGGGGAATCCATTCACATTGAACTTGATGCTCATCGCTGCAGAGTCGTCGATATGAATGGAGATATTTTGGCCAAGCGTTTCTTTTTCAAATCGCAGCTGAAACCAGATTACCCGTTAATAAGGCCAAACGGGTTCTAGCTGATTAAAGTGCCATCAAAGCGGACACTGTGCGAAATTTTGCACTGTGATAGTCGTATTTTTACTGTTTGATTAATGTATTAAAGTATAATGGCAATCTCCTAAAGCATGAAAAATAAATATAACATTTTAAAGCTAATAAAATTCAATGCTAAATTTTCCTCAGTGCAAAAGTTTTCTTATGCAAAAATATTTTCTTGATTAAATATAAAATAGATCACAAAGTGTTATAAAGTCACATATGAATGATAAACTTATCTGGTAAATTATTAATGGATATGATATAGTCTTAACATATTCCGATCGCATTTCAAAAATATTTCGCAAAATAAATGTCAATGTCACTAATGCTTGCAATTAAACAACAAAGTAGTAAAGTATTGATAATTGTATATATTTTAAACATACATGTAGCATAACAAATATAAGTATAAAAATGTTCCAAAAATTCACCCAATCAGAGATCTACTTAAGTCTAAAACCGGCTGCTTCGTGTCCTGCGTTGAGCACCATCGTTTCCGGAGTTGTGGGAGCTCCTAAGCGCACCCACTCCCGGGGAAGCCCCGCATCCTGGCGGGCTGAATCCAAAGCCTGTCGCAGGGCGAAAACCACACTCACAGCCAAACAGCATGGTGGCTCTCCAGTAGCCTTGGACCTCATAAACCCAGCTCCAGTCGGATTAGGTTTCTGGATCAGCTCAATGCGGAAATCGATGGGAATATCCTTGGCCCCCGGCGGCTTGTAGTTCCAGGTTCGGTTGGTCAACAGGCGACCTGTCTCCCTGTCGTAGACCAACTGTTCACTCATCCAGTAACCCAGACACATAACAAAGGCCCCCTCGATCTGTCCAATATCTATGTACGGACTCAAGCTCTCTCCTGCATCCTCCAGGATATCAACCCGTTTGATCTGACTGTTTCCAGTAAGCACATCCAACTCTATTTCGGTTAGAGCCAGGCCGTAAATATGATAGTTCTCCATATCGCCCTCTTTGTAGTGATCCGAGGCGATCAGGTTGATGGACTTATCAAAGGCAGCCTTCACGGTGTCCACCCAACTGGCATCCTTCTTCTTCACCGGCTGCAAACGAGTGTTGAGGGTCTCGCAAGCCTTACGAACCGCATAGCACAGACTTTCACTTCCCACAGCTCCTCCGGTGACCATTGAATTGGCTCCATTAATGGTGTCAGAGGATTCCACCTTGACAAAACTTAAATCGACTCCTAGGGTATAGGCAGCCACCTGGGCCACTTTTGTGTTCATACCTATAAATGGAATAGAAAGTCAATCAAAGTACATATGTACCAGCCCATTAGACTTACCCTGCCCCATTTCGATGCCTCCATGGGTAACCACAACTGTGCCATCCACATGATAGATTGCCACTGTAGCCGGATACTGTCCAAAGTAGAAGATGGGATAGTCCATTACTGCCAGTCCAAGGCCCCGTTTCGTCCATCGATTCTTGGCATTATGCGACTCGATCTCCTTCTTTCTCTGCGCATATTCCCTGGACTCTAAGAATTGAGGAAGCAATTCTGATATCTTATTTCCAGCTGGTATGTTTGCCAGTCGCACTTCGGCAGGATCTTTCTGGACTTCGAAAGCAACATGCTCAACTATGTTCTCCATCATGGCGATTCCCTCCACGGAACCCGGAGCCCGGCACCAGGTGGAACTGGGGGCATCAGTGAGCACGGCATTGCCGTTGTTTCTAAAGTTCTCTCCAGTTAGGTCATAGCAATTAGTGGCCGTGAAGGTCGAGTGACCCTCTATGGGGCTTTCATTGGGACTCCATCCAGCGTCCTCGTAGAAATCATTCGTCAAGCCCACAATCTTGCCATTGGACTTAACATGACAGTGATAGTCGGAGCGACAGGCCCATCGCTTGCCATTACAATCCATCATGGACTCCAGAGATTGGACGAAGCGAACGGGGCGATTTAGCTTATAGGCAGCTAGTGAAGCAGCACAGGCCACTTGGTTACCACGAGATATCTTCGATCCATAGCCACCTCCCAATCTGCGGACCTTCAGTTAAAAGCGTAGGGTATCTTTATGCGATCAGTAGTAAAGTGAACCTTACCTGTAACTGCACATCCTTAGCCTTCACCTGGAGCATATGAGCAATCACGGACTGAGTGTGATCCATCCATTGGGTGGCCGAGAAGATCTTCAGTCCATCCTCAAAGGGAATGGCCACAGTTGTCTGGGGCTCCATGGTAAAGTGATACTGCAGACCCATCTCGAAGATTCCCCTCACATCTTTATCAGGTTTATCCGTGAATTTGATCTTCTTTGAGTCCGAATTGGACACAGGCACAATGCGAGATGAGTCCGGGGTAGAAGATGCAAATACATCTCCCAAGCTCGGAAGCAACTTAAAGTCCGCGCTGGGATTGCTGTAGCTGATCCTCACCAGCTTCGTTGCCCGCTGAGCTTGGTCAACAGTCAGAGCCACGACTACTCCCGCTGGCTGTTCCGAATGGCGCACCAGTCCCGAGCAGAAGATCTCCTCTGCTTCGTACCCAAAACTGGGCTCACAGAAGGTGTTCGTTCCGGGAATGTCCTTTGCGGAGTAAAAGGCCACCACTCCAGGTTGCCTGAGTGCTTCCGAGGCATCGATCAGATCAATGGTGGCTCCCACTTTGGTGGCCCCCACGAAAGCACAGTGCAATGTGTTGGAGGTGGTCAGGACATCGTTCATGTAGGTGGCCTCCCCTGAGCATTGGATCATTCCCTCCACCTTTTCCACAGCCTGGGTGACTGGGTAGTTTTTCTTCTGGGTCTGGAATACTTGCAGACCAGAGGAGAGTGGTCGCAGTAGGATCTGCCCTCCACTTCGGAACTTCTCACCAACATCCTCCTCGGGAGCGTGTTTGAGGAGGAACTTGTAGAGAAGTCCACAGGCCAACTTGGAGCGATAGATAGGACTGGCATCGGGTAGCACCTCGTCTGGCTTAATCAGGTCCTCCAATTTGGTGAATGTCTGCTTCACTAAATTGCTTTCATAGGGATTCTGTCCCACCAGCAATTTTTCCACAACTGTAGCGTGTACAAAATCTGGCCGAATTCCCCCGAAGCAAATGCGTGCAGACTTCACCTTGGACTCAGTTTCCAATTCTAGGAGAAAAGCCGCGTTGACATAAGCATGGGCATTCTGGGCACGAGGCATGATCTGTGGAGGGGTCGTTTTGTTAGGGATAGAATTTTAAGTCTGAAAAGATTTCATACCTTATAGGAGTCGTAAATATATTTATCCTTCGGATAAGCAGGAAGTATAAAGGCCTTTAGCAACAGCTTCCTATCATTTGTGCTTAGATATTCAGACAGGGACATTTCCTTCTCTTCGGTAGCATTTTTCAAGGCCAGAACCTTAGCATCCAGGGCCTCAAAGGATATGAAGATGTCCGAAGGAAACTCGGGATGCTGCTTCTTAATCGAAATATTGCCAGCCAAAGTTCCAGACTGAAGGAATGGGGAATGAAAACAATATTCAAACTTTAAAGATCACCTCTACTCACGTTTCGCACTGGAACATTAGCAATCAGGTCGATATGATTCCACAGGACCTCCAAATACTCGAACCCTGGTTGCTTGGAAGTAGTGCGAAGGATTTCCATGGTCTGGGTCAGACTGAGATTAGCTCCCAACTTCAGTTGCTGCCCCTCGGAGCTGTGCTGATGCAGTTCCTCCACTCCGTGCACAGCGATGAAGTGCTTGATATCGATGGATCTGCGGTAGACTCCATGAGCCGTATTGCCAGCCACCAGCATGAACTCATCTGAATCCTTGACCTTGTCTAGGGCCGCAAAAAGCTCGGTCAGATTCTTGGGCCAGTGCCACTGACTTCCGTCCTCATAGACCAAAGTAGATGGGTGACAGCTGCCACTGCAGGGTTGCCCTGTCTTTGGACAGTTTCGAGCCTTCAGATCCTCAATATCCGCACACTCTGCTGGAATCTGAATGTTGCTGTCCACGGCAAAGGACTTCATGGCATCCAATATCGGACGGTAGCCAGTGCAGCGGCAGATGTTGCCGCCGAAGGAGTTCTCCACCTCCGTCATGCTGACCTTGCCATCGTTCTGTTCGAGTAACCCGTACATGTTCATCACGAATCCCGGCGAGCAGAAGCCGCACTGGGTGCCATTCATCTTGGCCAACCGCTTTTGGATTGGATTGTAGCCGGTGCGCTGATTTCCCAGTCCCTCGGCGGTCACGATCTCCAGCTGGGCACAGGTATTCAGCAGAGTGAGGCACTATGAAAAGGGGGATAATCATAAGAGATCGATTTGAGGGATTTAGGGGGATCTGATCCTACCGAATTGACAGCCCAGCTGCGCTTTCCATCGCGCACCACACAAATGCAGGCGCCACATCCCCCCTCCTGGCACATAAATTTGGTGGCCGTAAGTTGGGCATGCTCCCGGATAAAAGTGTTCAGCGTAATATCCGGAGCAAAATTGGTTAGATTCACTGCGGTGTAAAAGGGAAGATAAGAAGAGATGATGAGAGGTTGCGCACAAAAAGTTTATGAACAAAACCTGTCTGTTATTCCGTGAAAAAAAATAAACAATGGGAATAAAATTTGCACTCTAATTTGCTTTGCCGATTTTGTATATACCAAAATAATTGTAATTAATTTTAACCTTATTCAAGCTGGCTAACGCTTACAGCCGTGAATCTAGCGGAACTAATGATCTGCTTGGTTTTTTAGTAGACGCGTCGTAACACTTGCAAAAATAAACACCCACTTAACAACCGCAATTAACCATAGAACTTTGAAGATGAATGATATCTTGAGGATAAGGCATTGTTACACCATAGTAAATACTTTCCTCTTTAAATACTAGAATGTTCTTATTAATAAACATAGAAAAAATGTATATTTCACGCTTTTAATCGATTCCAACCATGATTAATTCAACTTACCTGCATACGACACTCCGTTGATTGTAAATTTCGTAGACATTCTGATAGATTTCTCAACAACAACAAGGCAACAAAGACTGAAATGTCAGCTTTTCAAATGTTTTCTATAAATAATTCAATTAGTTTTGACACTGGCTGAGGTTTTCCATTATTTTCCATTGGTTGCTTACTTTTGGCTCCGGTCGCTCCGAGTGCCGTTGCTCAACTGATCAAAAAATCGCGTCTTGGGCCCGTTCCCCGTTTTTTAGATTGCAATTTTCTCGGCCGCCGTAAACAAACAAAACGTTAGTTTCGACACACACATGCACACTCCGTGTGAGCTAACAACAATTTGAGTATATTTTCGAGCTTGACGATCGACGTTAATTGCAGTTTGGAGACTGGTTGCTCCTCGGTTGCGATTTCAGCTTGTTGCTTCGTCGGCCGATTTTGGCAGCTGTGAAGTAGTCACGATTTTTGCGGGAATAGCTAAAATAAAATCAGAAAAAAGGGGGCATAGATTCGGCATAAGAAAGCTTTGGATACCCTTCCAATATAAAGATTCAAATTTTTAAATAAAACGGGTTTGCTTTAAGCCATTTTAGATAGAACTACTAATTTTAATTCTTTGAAAACTATGTTTAAAATTAGGCAATGAATATTTTACCGTTAAACAAATAAACATTTAATAAATTGTTTAGAGATTTTTGTTACACCAAAAATAATAACATTGATCTGAAAACTGATACTACTCAACTCAAGGGTATTAAAAGGAACAATGAATGAAAAATAATATATCGCTGACGCAAAAAATAACTATTATCAGCCCATTGTTTAAATTAAGCATTTATTTTGATTGCATATGCTGAATTTTTGGGTGGGCTTCATGAGCACTACACTCATATTTATTTTTGCATTGTAGGCTATTATATTATATTCGACAATAGGCAGACTCTTTAATCTGCTTTTAATTTGCGTCGAACACCATAAAAAACAATAACAAAGAGCCAATACAAATCACGTGTACTCTAAAAATAAAAGAGAGTGTGAGATAAAAAAAAAAGAGAAGAGGGAAGCCGGCCGGCAAAACATATAAAATTTCCTCTCCCATTCTCACTATTAAATTTAAAAGCTCTCTGCTTTCCAAAAAATAAATAATTTTAAAAGCTTTGATGTGAAATAACTTTTAGCAAAATCTAGAAAATCAAGCTTTTTGGTGTCATTAATCATGTAGCAAAATGCTTTGCTGAATGAAATAATAAGCAAGATTAACAATCAAAAGAAAGAAGCAAACTAATATATTCTTGGAGCTGTTATGCTTAAAACACGATTATTTAGAAGTGTACCACTTTGAAATCGGATGTCTGAAAGAGAAATTGTGGGCTTAGAAGAGCAGGATTTAGTGCAGGAAAGGAAAGATTAAGGAATTTGACAAAAAATCGACCCAAAAATAAAAATTAAAGTGAAAACACAGATTTTTAGACGATTAAACCACAATCATTTCGAAGTATGCCTCTTTGAAATCTGAAGACTTTAAGAAAAGTTATGAACTAAGGTGTGCAGTTTTTAGAAACTTTTCTGCAAAGCCATTTTTAGAAAATTTTTAAAAGGGACGGACGGACAGATTTTTTTGGCTATATCGACTCTCCTGGTCATAATAGGGTTGAAAATGTGCCCTTCACTGCAAGGCAAAACTTTTGGCAAACAAGTGAAATATATTTTATAAATGAAAGCAAAAGTTTATTTGCATTGAAGCATATACATATTAGAATTGAAAAAGCAATGCTCACAATGGTAAGATCCTTTAAATAAATCTATTTCAACTTGAACTCCGCAACTTGGTGACCGGCATTGAGCAACAATGTCTCCGGCGTTGTGGGAGCCCCCAGGCGAAGCCATTCCCGAGGAAGTCCTGCATCCTGGCGGGCAGATTGCAGGGCCTGTTGCAAGGCGAATATCACGCTGACTGATAAACAGCAGGGTGGCTCTCCAGTGGCCTTCGAACCCATGAATCCTGCTCCACTGGGTCGCGGATTGTGCACCAACTCCACGCGGAAATCGATGGGAATATCCTTGGCACCCAGTGGCTTGTAGTTCCAGGTGCGGTTGGTCAGCAGTCGTCCGTTGTCGCCCTCGTAGATGAGCAGTTCGCTGAGCCAGTAGCCCAGACCCATCACAAAGGCACCCTCCACCTGGCCGACGTCTATCCAGGGACTCAGGCTCTCTCCCGCATCCTCCAGGATGTCCACCCGCCTGATCAGTATATTCCCGGTCAGCACATCCATCTCCACCTCGGAGAGAGCCAGTCCCAGGACATGATAGTTCTGCATGTCGCCGGTTTTGTAGTGATCCGAGGCTATAAGATTGATCAACTGGGCATTGGCTGCCTCCACGGTCTCCTCCCACGTGGCCTTGGCCTTCTTCACCGGCTTCAAACGAGCGTTGAGGGTCTCGCAGATCTTGCGCACCGCATAGCAGATACTCTCACTGCCGATGGCATAGCCGGTGACCATCGAGTTTGCCCCGTTGATGGTATCCGAGGACTCCACTTTGATGTAGCTCAAATCGATTCCCAGGGTATAGGCCGCCACTTGGGCTATCTTCGTATTCATACCTGTGTCGAAATGAAAGGGGAATCACTATAAAGGAAAATTTCAAGAAACCTGAATCTTTGTCTTACCCTGACCCATTTCGATGCCTCCATGGGTGACCACAACAGTGCCGTCCACATGGTAAATAGCCACTGTGGCCGGAAACTGACCAATGTAGATGACGGGAAAGTACATCGCGGACAAGCCCAATCCCCGCTTTTTCCAACGATTGTTGGCGTTGAACGTCTCGATTTCCTTTTTTCTGCCGTAATACTCCCTCGACTTTAGAAATTCTGGCATCAATGTAGCCATCTTACTCTTTTTGCTTATGTTAGCCAGTCGCACATCGGCTGGATCCTTCTGTATCTCAAATGCCACGTGCTCAATGATGTTCTCCATCATCGCAATACCCTCAACAGATCCGGGAGCTCGACACCAAGTCGAACTGGGGGCGTCTGTGAGTACGGCATGTCCACTCAGCTTGAAGTTACTGTCCGTAAACTCATAGCAATTAGCTGCTGTAAAGGTGGAATGTCCTTGGACAGGACTCTCGTTCGCATTCCAGCCGGCGTCCTCATAGAAATCGTTGGTGAGTCCCACAATCCTGCCATTGGACTTGACGTGACACTGATACTCAGAGCGACAAGCCCATCGCTTGCCATTGCAATCCATCATGGACTCCAGAGTTTGGACGAATCGAACAGGACGATTCAACTTGTGAGCAGCTAAGGCAGCAGCACAGGCCACCTGGTTTCCTCGGGAAATTTTGCACCCGTAGCCTCCTCCCAATCGTCGAACCTGTAATGAAAATTACTCAATGAATAAATCTAAATTCATCAAAATAATCTACATTACCTGTAATTGGACATTCTTGGCCTTCATCTGGAGCGTATGAGCAATCACAGACTGCGTCTGATCAATCCATTGGGTAGCCGAAAAGACCTTGAGGCCATCCTCGAAGGGAATAACCACCGTGGTCTGCGGCTCCATGGTAAAGTGGTACTGCAGACCCATCTCGAAAATGCCCCTCACTTCCAAATCAGGCTTGTCCGAAAGTTTGACATGCTGCAACTTTGAAATGGCCAAGGGCAGAATGCGAGCAGGATCTGGAGTTTCGCAGGAGAAAACATCTGTCAAGCTCGTCATCAACTTGAAGTCGGAGCGAAGGTTGCTGTAGCTGATCCTCACCAGCTTGGCAGCCCTTTGAGCCTGGTCAGCAGTTAGAGCCACCACTACTCCCGCTGGCTGTTCGGAGTAGCGCACCAGTCCCGAGCAGAAGATCTCCTCCGCCTCGTAGCCAAAACTGGGCTCACAAAAGGTGTTCGTTCCGGGAATATCCTTCGCAGTGTAGAAGGCCACCACTCCCAGGATTCTGGAGAGCTTCAGAGGCATCGATTTGATCGATGGTGGCCCCCACCTTGGTGGCACCTGCGAAGGCGCAGTAAACGGAGTTCGAGGTGGTCAGCACATCGTTCATATAGGTGGCCTCTCCGGAGCACTGGATCATGCCCTCCAGCTTCTGCACCGCTTGGGTTACTGGGTAGGTCTGCTTTTGGGTCGAAAAGAGCTGCAATCCGGAGGAGAGTGGTCGCTGGAGCAGCTCTCCCCCGCTTTTGAACTTCCCACTGACATCCGAGTCGGGGGCGTGTTTCAAGAGGAACTTGTAGAGCAGACCGCAGGCCAACTTGGATCGGTAGGCGGGACTGGCATCGGGCAGCACTTCATCCGGCTTGATCAGGGCCTCCAATTTGCTGAACGTCTGCTCCACCAGGTTGGATTCGTAGGGACTGTGTCCCACCATCAACTGTTCAATGTCTGAGGCGTGGACGAAATCTGGACGAATGCCTCCAAAACAAATACGAGCAGACTTCACCTTGGAGTCGGAATCTAATTCCACAAGGAATCCTGCGTTCACATAAGCATGCGCATTTTGGGCACGTGGCATTATCTGTAGGAAAGTAAATCTTTTTATTTAAATCGTTTACTAATAATTATTACCTTGAAAGAGTCGTATATATAGTTATCCTTTGGGTACGCAGGCAGTATAAATGCCTTGAGCAGAAGTTTTCTATCGGCATCTCCCAAAAATTCCATTAGTGAAATTTCCTTTTCGTCATTTGCACCTTTCATGACTACAACTTGTACATCCAGAGCTTCAAATGATATGAAAATATCGGATGGAAACTCGGGATGTTGTTTTTTAGTTGAAATATTGCCAGCTAAAGTGCCTGACTAAAATTGATAATATTAAAAGGAGTTACGAAATGGATGTACACTTACATTTCGAACGGGAACATTGGCCACCAGGTCGATGTGATTACACAGCACCTCAAGATACTCAAAACCTGATTGCTTAGAAGTAGAGCGAAGGATTTCCATGGTCTCGGTCAAACTAAGATTAGCTCCCAATGTCAATTTCTCTCTTTCAGAGCTATGTTGATGCAGTTCCTCCACTCCATTCAAATCGATAAAGTGTTTGATATCCGGGGATCGCCTGTAAACACCATGAGCCGTATTACCTCCAACCAGCATAAATTCATCTGATTCCTCGATATTGTCCATCGCCGCGAACAACTCCGCCAGTGAATTTGGCCAATACCACTGGGATCCATCCTCGTAGATTAGTTTTGACTGCCGACAGTTTCCCTTGCATGTTTTTCCCGACTTCGGACAGTTGCGAGCCTTGAGGTTCAGATCCTCCATATCCACACATTCCTTCGGAACCTCAATAGTGCTGTCCACCGCAAAGGACTTCATGGCATCCAAAATGGGACGATAGCCAGTGCAGCGACAAATGTTTCCCCCGAAGGAGTTCTCCACCTCCTCCATGGTCACCCTGCCGCCGTGCTGCTCCATCAGCCCGTACATGTTCATCACGAATCCCGGCGAGCAGAAGCCGCACTGGGTGCCATTCATCTTGGCCAGCCGCTTCTGAATCGGATGGTAGCCACTCATCTGGTTGCCCAGACCCTCGCAGGTAATGATCTCCAGCTGGGCACAGGTATTCAGCAGCTTGAGGCACTGGAAAGCGGTGGGAGAGGTTGGTTAGTGGTGGAGTGATTCGGCTGATCTCTGACCCACCGAATTCACTGTCCAGGTGCTCTTCCCATCGCTGACTGCACAGGCACAGGCCCCACATCCCCCCTCCAGGCACATGAACTTCGTGGCCGTAAGTTGGGCGTGCTCCCTGATGAAGGTGTTCAGAGTTATGTCCGGAGGGAGATCACTAAGGTTGACTGAGACATGGGATGGTTAAGTGATTGGAGGGCAGTTTATTTGCATCCTTCATTCTTTATCCTACCCGTATAAGGCTGTCCATTAATGGTAAATGTGGTGGACATTTTGCTTTAATTTTAAATTTAACAAATGATTTTTTTTTTTTTTTTTCACTTCTATCTGCAGTAACGTTGTCTGCTCAACTGACGCTTTCTGGTTCAAAACCTCCTAATATTGGATTCAGCCAACTATAGACTTATTCTATATTTGCCTTTGTCAACCACTAAATAAAGAATAATTTGCTAAAAATCATTATAAATTGCATTTTCTCGGTTTACTGATTTCAATTAACTTTTGTTGCGCTGTATTTTCCATTATTTGGTATACCGTTTAGCAGAGGTAACTTATTCCATTAACCATTTAAAGGGTGTTTAATACTTTTGTATAAAGGCTTAAATGCATTTGGGCATTTAGTCAAATTGAATTTTTGTGTTGCCAACATTTTTGTATATTCAGTTTTATTATGCACTTTTAATCCCTAACAAGCCTTAATGTTTTTCATTATTGGCTCTCTTATCGCCTTTCGGATTTTGTATCTTGACGCGACTTAATTAATTAAATACATGTTGCCTCCTCGTTGTTTCTCTTATTAACCCTGCCCAAAAGCGGAGGTGAAAAGAAGCCGAATAAAAACTGTCAACTCATTGGTAAATCATTTGTCAAAATATAAATCGATGTTTCCTTTCGGAGAACGGTTGGAACGGGTCAGCCACGAAAAAATGTTACATAATCATGCACAAAACATGCAGAACAAGAACCAATCCAACAACAAAGCAGCCGTTCCGCCTTTGCACCTTATCGATATTCAAGAATCGTTTTCCAAACACAAAATAATAATAATCAAAAATGAAAAAAAATGAGAGAAAAATGATGAGGAAACCTTAAACAAGTAAAATTAAAATATGAATAACGCAATCTTTTCTCACATGGCTAAGCATTTTGGTTATAGGAATCGGAGGCAACCCGCTGTCAAACAGGTAAGTTGAGGGTAGAGGGGGGGTTTGGTTTCTGGAGACCCCGACACTGACCCAGCCGCTCCTTGTTGTTGCCGTTGTTATTGGGGGAGTGTCCATTGTTGTTTCTTCTCTTTTTTGGAGCTGTCATGCATAATAAAATTCCAATATATTCAACCGTACGCCTTCGCCCTGTCTTCGTTCTCGATTGCGGATCCTTATCAAACAAGAAAAGTGACGTGAGCACCTCCATCTCCGCCATCTCTGACTCCAGATTCAGAACCCGACCCAAAAGATGATGCACGGACAGAGGAGATGGGACCCGGTCTCAACGGTCGAGACATCCCCACACCCTGGCTAAGTGTTGGGCTTTATTGGCCAACGGCCATTTGATGCTCAGCAGTGCGGCACGGATGATGACACTGACCCACTGATAGCCAGTCGAAAGCCCAAGCCAAGCCCAGGTCAGGAGGGCAAGGTGAGACGCCTCCCGGCTCAATCCATAAACATGCCAGCCGAGATGTTCGCCCGCCTCGGGGCCTTGAGATTAGTCAAAGTTTTTGAGGAAACTTTTCGCACAGAGATAGTGAAAGAAAAAGTGAATCGATGAGGTCCAAAGTTGAGGGACTTCTTTTTGCTCATAAATACAGCCATGTGTCACATCTGAAACATACCAAAGAATTACTGGGATGATTGTAAAGTGAATGTGTCGAAGAAAAATGTTCAAAAATTAAAGCTAAGAAACTAGCTACATATAGGAATTTTAGCTTCCTTTCAAAAAGATTAAGTAAGCATTAATATAAATTAAAATTCATGCTTACGACAAAGGCATCAATTTTAATTAATAAATTATTCTTAAGTTTGATAGTTGGGAAAAGAAACTTTTATCACACCAAGAGCATTTATTACGAGCATAACTTGGACTCTCTAACATCCCCAGCTCATTTTGGGTAACCAGCCAACCGGTCTTATTTTTGTTATACCGAGAAAAGTAGGGGAGACAGAAATAAATGGGTAACTACTCCATGGTGACACTGTTAACCCTTTGTCACTTCCATTGACAGTTCAATAATGCGTCATTTGGTGTATGTCAGGGTTGTGGAGATGGGACTTTACGAGGTCCCTTTTTCAAAGGAGTGAGGGGAGATCGGCGCACACTGCTGTCACATCAAACTGGACAAAAGAAAGACTTGAAATTGCCAGCAGGTATCAAGAATCCTCATCTTGGTAGGGTAAAGCTGGGTTTATTGGGGAGCTTAGGTTGAAATTGAGCTGCAATTCATACGGATTTATATTTTATTTATTATTACCGACGTATTATTCAAGGAATCCTTATTTTATTGTTAAGGTATGTTCTTTACTAGTTTATCTTTTAAATTGATTTTTTACTTTATGTAATTTTGTGTAAATTGCTTCTGAAAGAAGCTCTTAAATGCTAATAAAATATTTTTAAATGATTAAAGTCATCAACTGTTTTATTTAGTTCAATGCTAGGTAAAAGATTTGAAAGAAACAACAACTTAAATAAAACAAGAAAGGAAAGCTAACTTCGGGCGGAGCCGAAGTTGATATACCCTTGCAGAATACTCTGTAAATTATATTCTCCAAAATTATTCATATAATGCATTCTTAATACTCATAAAAAATCCCAACTTCCTAACTTTACAAACACGAAAGTTATGGCATTTCCGATCAATCAGTTATATGGCAGCTATAGGATATAGTCGGCCGATCCTTATGAAATTTGGTAGGTCGGATTGATTGGCCAAATATAAAACCCACAGAAAATCTCAACTTCCTAACTTTACAAACACGAAAGTTATGGCATTTCCGATCAATCAGTTATATGGCAGCTATAGGATATAGTCGGCCGATCCTTATGAAATTTGGTGAGTCGGATTGATTGGCCAAATATAAAACCCATAGAAAATCTCAACTTCCTAACTTTACAAACACGAAAGTTATGGCATTTCCGATCAATCAGTTATATGGCAGCTATAGGATATAGTCGGCCGATCCCGGCCGTTCCGACTTATATACTGCGTGCAAAGGAAAGAAGGGTGTGTGCAAAGTTTCAATTCGATAGCTTTAAAACTGAGAGACTAGTTTGCGTAGAAACAGACAGACGGACAGACAGACGGACAGACGGACAGACGGTCAGACGGACAGACGGACAGACGGACAGACGGACATGGCTATATCAACTCAGGAGGTGATCCTGATCAAGAATATATATACTTTATAGGGTCGGAGACGTCTCCTTCACTGCGTTGCACACTTTTGACCAAAATTATAATACCCTCTGCAAGGGTATAATGAAAGATCATGCAAAATGACTGTTACTAAAAATGCTTAATACATTTCCCAATAATAAAATGATTTAAAATGGGATACCAGTTTTTAAGTCCTACAGTTAGTGCTTCAGATATTCTATTTGTATATTGTCTACATTTATATTTATATATTGTCTTTTTTGTAACCAAGAGTATTCAAGTTCTACTCACTTGAAAGACGCTTTGCAGCTTCAGTGTTTGTGAGGTCCGCTTTTGGCTATATCCTTGGCTTACATTGCTTTTTGGCTCAGTCCTGTGGTCCTTCTTCTCGTCGAGTCTCTTGTCGCCTGTCGGATGTCACATTAAATTCGCATTATTTGCTTGAAATAATTTCGCGTTTATCGTTTTTAGCCAGCTTCCCCGACCGTTTGATGCATGTGCCAGAGGGTTGAGGCATTTTAATGACTTTTGCTGCATTGGCTGGCAGCTTTTTTATGGGTCGTGTGATAAATGATTGCACTTCGGATAAGTTTGTGGGGCCGAAATGCCATTTAATTGATTCATCAGCGCTTCATTATTGATTAGCAGTGGTTTCCGTATCGCTCTCGGTTTCGAGTTACCCTTCGATGGAGCCACCCAGGTGCAAATGGGATCGGCTTGTGATCGGAACAGGGTTGGGCCGGCATGCACCTGCCGTGCCCCCTCCATAACTTGCCCAAAAACTGTCGTCGAACTCATTTGCGGCAGACAAATGGGAATTAAACCACTATTTAACATTTCTATTTTACGAGTTCAACGGAAAATCCATAAAAACTCTTTAAACGGAACCCTCGCCTCTGTCCCGCCGCCATCGGTTCTATTGGCGACAAATAAACAAATAACGAATTTTATATATAAGTGAAATGAGCTTTGCAGCCAACAAAGCAGACAGCGGAAACCTAATTGAAAGAAGCCACGCAAATTGAGTTAACCAAGCGGAAAACCAGGCCATTAAATGTCAACCGGGAGAGTGGGGAGTTGGACGGGTTCCATGGACATGGTTATGGAATCGGACTTGGAGCAGCGGGAACTACACTTCATCCCGCTCCGTTTCGATTCGATTCGTTTCGATTCCATTCGATTTATGGCATTCGCAATTGTGTGGCAATTTAATAGCAATTTGCTGTAGAACCCGAAAATTGACGAAGCTCTGATGAAATGCAATTGGAAACTTGTCACGGCTCCACTGACCCTCTGTACTTCACCGTACTTCCCTCCACCAGAATTGTAACAATGGTAACAACGGCAATATCAATAACGAACTATATCGATCAGAAATCGAAAGTTGAGTGGGTTTCAATTTTATAGCGGGGCCAGACAATTCTTATTTGTTTTCTGGCAGGAGTTGGTAAAATTTTTAACTGTCTTCTTTAGATAAAATAATTAAAATTTCATGTTATTTTAATCGTTATCTATCTCGTATTTTAATATAGTTGTCGCCCAGTTATCTTTTTCAGTTTTCGGTTTGATTTTTTTTTTGTCTGGGCCTACACAAATATTCCTTTTATTGCACAACTTGGCAAGGCGCCTACCTAGCAGATAAAATCCCGATAACTCAGCCGGCGACGAACAGCAAAACATTAAGATACAAAGATAATATAAAACAAGACAGAGGATATTTGGATCCATTTGAGTAGAAGTGCAGATACTCTTAGATTTTAAATATTTTAAATTAAAAATTATGCCAGAATGGGAGTGAACTTTTTACACTAAGGGGAAAAAACAAATACAATAAAATTGTTACAAGCTATATATGTAACATTGTATTTTGCTTGTTAATGTTAGTAAATCCGATTCTAGAACTTAGCTACCTTTAAATTTAATTTATTTTAATTTTTTATAAACCCAAAAAAAAGGTAATTGGATTTAGCATGACTTTTCACAAATATTTTTTGATTTACCTTTTTTTATTTATTTATATTTCATGAGCGACACAAGTCTATCCTATTTTGCCCTTTGGGTTTCTTCATATCTTGGATTAGGGTATCAGGTGAATGCGACAGAAACGCACATAAAAAGTAGGCGCGATAAATTATTAAGTGACTGTGACGGGATGACTCCCGGCCAGCTTCCCTGCTCCTCGTCCTCCTCGTCCTCCTGGCATCCTCCTGCTCCCTGACATCTTCCCCTGCCTGCTTGCCAGTCATCCTCCCGTGGTGTGGAGTTTGTCACCCGAACAAGCCGGCAGACGTTGGTTGGCCTTATCTTCGGATGACGGGCGTTATTTCTGTTTGGCTTTATTTTATTTATTTCGGCTGGTTACTCCACTGCCTTTCCCTCGATCCTGTTAACTGTGGGAGCCAACAACTTAATTTGCGATTTGTTTTTTGCCGTTGTTTTTCGGCAAGGAATAGTTGCAAGATTTATGCTGCCTGCTGAAGAGTTGCTTAATTTATAAAATGAGAAAAAAATTAACTGACGTTGATAATAAATCAATTTCCTGCCTACACACTAAATTATACAGTTAATAATAAGCCAGCGTGGACTGGGCCCACGTCTGGAGTTTGGGTCTGGTCTGGACTGGGTTCCAGTCTCCGTCACCGTCTCCCAACTGGTCCTCGATCCTCCTGCTCCTCCTCCTCGCAGTCGTCCAGTCTCCAGTTTCCGTCTGCGACTTCACTCCTTATCTCGCAAATCCATTTGCATCTCATCAAGTTTTGGCTTAACACTCTGCTCGAGTCGCTCGATTGGCCTGACTGGCGATTCGGTTTCCTTGGATTGCGTGTCTTCGCCAATTTGTTGGCAGATTAAACAAATTTCCTGCCAACGGCCACGCAGTGTGTTCCCATATAGCTTGGGACCCACAGGTGGGGATCCTCTACTTTTGTTTAGATGCCATGCAGTTTGTTAACAATTTTATAACATTTTGTTGGCATCATTATCGCAGTGGCTGCACTTTTCGCCACATTTTTTATATATTTTTGGTAGCGAAAAAACTGGGTTTTCGGTCTATGATTCACGAATTACTATTTTAGATTTCTTTAAAAATTCTGAAAACGGTTCTTTTAAACAAATGATTCAATTGGGGTAACCTTTTAAAAACCGAGACCAACTTTATGTTGGGCTTAATTTCGTTAAAATAAAGATTAAGTTCTTACATAAAGTATTGCCCGAGGCTAAAAAAAAATTATATATTAATCCTTAACACAAGTAATGGAGTTTCATCTTTAAAGAAAGCCTTTCTCCACCTTTAACCTTAGGGGATGACCCGCATCGCGTCTTAGTCGCTTAAGGCACACGTCGCTCGTCCTTTTTTAATTAAAAACTTGCAGACTGCTTAATTTTGTTTGCCCAAATCCCGGGACAACAATGAAACTTTTTTCCAACTGCCTAAGAGGGACGACTCTTCAGCAAATCCTTTCGTGAGCCTTTCAATTTGAGCAAGGTAACGAGCAGCGGTGTGAGTGGCAGGACGAGTGCCAAAGGAAAGGATGAGTTTTTACACTTTCATCCAGAGGTTCTGGAGCTTCAGCGTTTCCCCGACGTTTCCGAAACTACTTACAATGCCTTGAACTTCATTTCCTGGCCGAGACCTTTCTGGCCTTTGGCCATAAATCATTGCCTCAAAAGAAAGCAGCCCAAAAAGAGAAAACAAAAAGGGGTAAATAAAAAGGTAGAGGCGGCATTTTTTTTATGTGAAAAGCTCAAGGCGAGCAACAAGTTTGAGTTTGTTTTCATCTTTGTGGACGAAAATAATACGAGGCGAGCCTTTGGCTGCTTTATTATTAACCAAGGTAAATAGCAAAAGGGGCTAACACACAAAAAGGTGGATGGCAAGGACTCGCTCGAGTGTCCTTCCACGCTGGATATTAATGAGTTTTGGCGTTGAAATTAATTGCATTCTGGAACTTTGGGCAGATTTCCATTTCAATGTCGGCCGAGAGTTGGGTAAGAAGCATGAATGGCGGAGCAATCCTCACCTGCCGAGGTTTATCAAAAATAGGAGTCAAAACAGTCATGGACTTACCCAAAAGGATGATAGTTTTCTACATTTTCTTTGAAACCCTTTGCTCTTTTCTGGCTGACTCTGCAGGCGGTCGGAATATTAAAATTTACTTTATGCTTAAAGCAAAAAGTTAAGTGCTATAGTCTCAACTGGCCGCAGACTGGATGTCATTTCATTTGGCCGACCTTTGTCAAGTCCTCAAAATGGGACTTTGGCTTTAGTCTAATGAGCTGCTCGGAAAATAAGTGTTCTCCAAAATGGATTGAGAATGGTTTCGTCAGAGCAGTTACCAAAGATATAAAAAAAAAATAAAAATCCACAAAAGTATAAAAAAAAGGATACAAATACACTTAAAAGATTTCTTATTTTTGTACAATGTATGAGTAAAACAGTGAAAAATGCAGAAAAACTTTAAAATATTTTGAATTACTGCAGCACCATGATTGTTATAATAATATCCTTCAGAACAAAAGCAGCAGCTCAGAAAATAACATAGAAGCTCGCATTCCGAAAATGAAGTCGGGATTGGAATAGAATTTAACTCTTCAACTCACTGTAATAAAGTGGTAAGAATTTCCGAAAATTTTCCAGAGGTTCGCATGTGAAATTTAAGTACTCCCTTGCAATTCCCCCCGCCCACCGACTGCTCCTTGTTTATCATTTATGTTATATGCCAAACTTAATGAAAGGGCCGGCTGAAACGTGTAAAGTGCTTTTGGTGTCTGCTCGATGGACGCACAAGCATTATAATGAAATGGCCCCATGTTAGGGATAACAAGTCCGAAATGCCGCCCCCCTCCGCCCCCTTTTTTTGGGCTAGGCCAGCGTAATGGGCGGATATGCCACGTTGTGGAAAAGGACTCGTCCTGCCCCGCCCCCTCTGCCGATTATTCTCTGTTACTCTCTGGTCATCAGCATAATTTAAATGCTTTTTAATTTCGGGGCAGCTAAAGTGCAACAACGGCAACATTTGACAGCGGGTAACCCGGGACAACATCGCCGGGGCTTTTGCCCCCAGCCTCCATTAGGGCATTATGCCCTTCAACTAGGCCGTGGGCTTTTAAGTGGACTTTTGATGCTGTCGCGTTTCTCATTACAAAAGCTGAATCAATATTAAATTTATTTTAACAACGGGCACGAACAAAATTGGACGGAGGGGCTTGTGGTGTTTTGTTTGTTGTGGTTGTTTGCATCATAATTTTTGGACGAGGGTGGGCGGAATAGAGGTGGGCCTCAATAAACAATTGTCTGCGGGTTTTTCATCCTGTACGTGTACTCAGCAATTATTAGCCAAAGCCGAGGGATATGTAGAATGGTAATAGAGCTGAAAGTTCAGCAGCAGCTCTGGGTTCTAGTTCCCTAAATTGCCAGGATATTAATAGTTTTGCTGGCTTTGGTAGACTGGTTAGAACTGTGATAGCCAGAAAATTATATTTCTAAAGCTGAATTAATATAATATTAGATAAGCTAGATATTTTGTCATATTAATTTTGATTAATTTGAATAGATTATCAGAATTTCCTCCAAAAATGCATTATAATGTGTTATGTGAAATAATGGTAATGTAATCAGGTCAAAATACGTATAGTTTCTATCAATCATTACAATCAATTTACCAAACTTTTTTTCATTTATGTTAAGACCTCTACGTTACATTTACATGAATGAACTAGTTCCTCAGTAATTTAGAACAAATCTGGCCATCAGGTAAATGGACCTGCTGCCATATCTCAAGTTCCCCTCTTCACACCCCCGCTCAACCACGCCAATACTTACCCTAATGCTTGCATATAAATTGGCTCACGTTTCCTTGGCTTTGAGGATTATTACACTTAAATTAGCAACTTGGGAGCTCAGCGCGTGCAATTCGAAGCAGGGGGGGGGGGGAGGGGGGCATTGTGGTGTGGCAAGGGGCAGGAGGGGGGCTATATTGCATAAAACATGCGTTTCGGGGGTTGCTCGACCATCCCGAGATGTTTACGTGCCTCAGCTACGATTCTCCCCATTCTCATTCCCATCAAGTATCCGCCCCGTGTATCCGTGTCTGTGAGCGGGTCCTTTTCCCCCTGGAAAATCTGACAAAATCAAATTGTTGCCATTTTTACGCATTTCATTTAATTTGAAGAACGTCCGGGCGGTCGAAACACCTGTGGGACGACCCCTGGCCAGGACTCTGAATTGAGGATCCCTGTTTTTGGGTGTGGGCCACTTTAAGTGCCACATTTCACGTTTTATGGACGAAAATTATGGTCGGCCGGAAAATGAAATGGTGTGTGCTCATGTAATGAGAAAATTGTTGTGCTTTTGTTTAGCTTAAATTAGCTCAAGTGATGAGTTTTCTTTTCTACTTTTCCGCCTTGTGCTGGTTTATGAGTTTTAGAAATTGGAATGGTCTGCTGGGCTCAAACTCAAACTCTTTTGCCACTTCCAACCGACTTCATTTACTGACCACTGTTCCAGACACTTGGACAGTGAGGATGATTCGAGCTTCATTTGCTTACATTAATTGAAGTTTTTGGTATTTGCTCGGGAGCCGAGAACCCAAAGCCAGAACAAAGAAACACTTTGATGTCAATTCCCCGATGGCTTTCGGGTTTTAATTAATTTTTTTTCCAGCTGCAACTAGTGGAGTATCTTTGCGGACTTGTACTGGATTTCACATTAATCTAGCCATCGAGTGTTGCCATCAAATGATTTTTAATTCCATTTCCCTCCATGATTCTCCAATGCGGGGGTGAAGTGGAATGCCATTTGTAACAGAGACATTGTTAGCGGTGATCCAGCGACGACTTTTGTGGTCAATAATGAGAAATTCCTTTGGCTGCGCTTTGTAATCATCGAATGAAAAGCGAGTGGAAAAGAGGCGAGACCAGAAAAAATCCCTGGCAAAAACAAAGGCAAGTATTTGCAGTCAATTCAATTAAGTAATGGCAACGAAACCACACAAAAAAATACAATAAAGAGATCTCCCTTTTTTTTTGGTACCGGGTAATTTGAATTCTTGACATTGCCTTCCACTCCCTTTGGCTAACATACGCGTTTGTTGTGCTCCTGACATTTAAGCAGCCCATGCACGAACAAGAAACCCCCGAAATCCTAAGACACAGGCCCCACACAATCCACCAGTTGTCAGGAGGTCCCAGGAGTGTCATAGAGTTGAGAACACAAACACTCCTGGCTTTCGCATCCTGGGGTTTTTCCAGCACTGTCTTGCCCGGACTTTTCTTTGTCTTTCGCTCAAGTTTTTGTTTTGACGCTTGCTTGAATGTCAGTTACATGTGCATAAAGTTATAAGCCGAGTCCACTTCAACGGCATGAATATGCAAGTCAGGGAGATGTGGGTATAGCAAGTGGATGTGTGGGGACTGGGGGAACATCTTGAAATATTATTTGGCATTTAAATGGCAATAACCGCACTAAAATGATGATACGAGCTTCCCGTGCAGGAAGTTGAATTTTAAATTTTATTTTCGGACAAACATATATTGCCTTCTTGCTCGACAACTGTCATGTTTAAAGAAGTCTTTTGTTACGAAAAATTATAATAGTTTTCTAATTCTCATTTTGTATTGTTAGGTTGCTTTTTAATAAAAATAAATCTTTAGATTTTATAAATATATGTATTTTATCAATTAACTAAAACAAAATTGTTGGATCTAAAAATTAGCTTAATTTACTATTATAATACTTGTTTATTAGTTAAGTTTTTTTAAAGTTTTGAAATAAATAAAGTTTTTAGCGGTTCCAATTTCAAATAACAAATATTTAACCATATTATGAGGAGATTCCACTACGCACAAAATTTCCGAAGTTTACTCAAAGTCCACATTTTGCAAATTCCTAGAGGCTGAAAACTTTGATTGAGCATTGAACTTTAATCGGTCTTACCTCCAATCTATCGTTCACCCCCAAAATCTGCCCCCTAATTAGCCTTACAAGCGCTTATCCTGGGACTTACATTGTCTACGAGGACTTACCTCCAATTTGTTCTTGGAACTTTCAACTTTCTTCATCAGCGATTTGCCACCTAATTGTTTGGACAATTAAATCATTAAAATGTTCAATGAGGAAACAAGTTCTTTTGTTTCTGGATTTTGGTGGGCTGCCATTTCCATCAATTATTTGGTGGGGCTTCTCGGCTTTGGGGGAAATTCCTTGTTTGTCCGCAAACTTTTAATCAAATTAAGTCGCAACCAAGATTGGAAATGTAGCTGACACAAAAGGTGGACATGTGGCCGGAAAAGGGGGCGGGGATCGGGGGGGCGGTGTCGGGGCTAACAAACTTGGCCCGTCAACTGGTGGCAATTGCCGGCGACAAGTGGCGCTGTGGGCAGTCCCCAAAAGCCGCACAAATGCTCAATTAATAGAAGTTCGTCGACTTAATGAAATGGTGGAAATGGAGGAATGCGCGCAGGAGCTAGTCGAAGGACCTGGATCATGTGGCTTAGGCTTCTGCTCCTGATTTTCCACCAGCTTCTTTTGGTTCTCTGGCTAATTGAATCAAAGCAATGTCCTGGCACACGCGTCTGCTTAATTGCAAAATTGGAAAGCATACTTTTGGGCGTGCCAGCGGCTGTCAAAGACATTCAATAGGGCCCCGCTTTGTTTGCCTCGTCCTCTATTTTGTTGTAAAGTGGACATACAGACAGACAGACAGACCGACAGACAGCCCAACCCTTTGCCCCCTTTAAGTGCCGAACGGTAAAAACAATTAATATTATGACCTGCAGGCACATTATCTACCCAGCGCTTTCCCCCACGAATCCTTGGTCCTGTGTGTTTGCCTATCGCCTGACACTGACATCCCGGCGAAAGGACGAAACGGTGAGGCACGAATGAAGAGGGGGGAGCGGGGAGCGGGGACTTCCCGGCATGCCTTTTAAATGCTGGCTATGTCCTGCCGCCTGGCTGGTATCCTTGCCGTTGTTGCTCCTGCTCCTGTTTGTTGGTTTAGAATCTCCTTAATTATGCACTTGTTTACTTAACACTAAAATGCGCTTAAAGGGTTTCTGGGGAAATAGACTGGAAACAAGAGGGCAGCTAAATAGTTGGGCACCTGCCGCAAAGTTAGTAGAAATCCCCGGGTGTTTGGCTTAAATTGGTTTTACTTAGATTACTAGATATTCGTTTTTAACGGGGCTGAGATAGTCTGAGAATTATTTAGATTCGTTTATTTAAAATGGCTAGTTTTGCTTTTCGCACGAAATATTAAAACATTGTGCAATACAGTTAAATCTGTAATAATATGTATATATTCTACATTATTTTGAATTATTAAAATTTTAAAGTTGATAAACAAACCAATAAATATCTTCTTAGTAAGTAAAAAGTTTTGTTCCAAAACACCATACAAAAACTATCAAGAAAACTAGAGTGGTAAGAAGATCCTGCTTTTAATTCAATTTTAACTCATTTTTAAACTAATTGGTAAGGTGCAACCTAAGCTGATACTCTTTTGTCTTGCCCAACTTTATGAAGGGGCACAGAGTTATCAACTATGTTAACATGCTGCCAACGCAACTGCTGCCGCTTGAAGTGCATTCAAATTCCATTATGCTCACACCTTCCAAGGAATCACTCGACAAGAGAATCCCAACAAACTTGAATTGTTTGAGTGCCCGGGGCAGCGGTTCACATTTCGAGTGAAGCTTCAGCCCCGGCTTCAGAATTTCCATATTGGCTGACGCAAATAATTGCATTTGCTGGCAGGACCTCAGTTGCCGGCTTTCTGCCGCCGCTCTTCTTGCAACGCAATTTCCTTAACAACTTCTACGGGAAACTTTCGGGGGCTACTTTGTAAGCCATCAGAGGAGGTGGGCGGCGGTTCCGACAATTGCGGGCTCTGGCCATATGATATCAATTAAAAATTTGTCTAATTAAATTGGAAACTTGTACGGGGAGTAACGAAGCCGTTGGCCAGCCGAGCCCGAGCCACTTGAACCCTGACCCCTTGGGATGGAGGTACTGGAAGTGCCAGAACAAAAGCAGCACCCACTAGACGCTAAATGAACGTGAAGATGACTCCATCTTCTTGGCAACTCGTCCACCTAACACTGATTGCCAATTTGTAGTAAATTTGCAGACGACCACGCCCCTCAAATGTCAATAAATGCCGAGAAATATTTGACTACCATCGGGAGGCGAGAGCTAGTCTTGAGGTTGAAAGAACACTTCTGTAAACTACTCAGGGGTAAAAATCAAGCGAAGTTACTACACTGACAGAAATCGGTTGACTTTTCAATTCTAATTGTATTCACGTTGCAGCAAAAAATGTTACACCATTTTTGCTTCGAACAAAAAAATGTTTTTCTAATTATCCAAAAGATGTCAGGAAAATAATGATTAACATTTTTCAATGGTAATAAAATTTAAGGAGCGCAATCTCAAGAAATGGCAGTAAATAATTAATCTCTATTGCTCTAGTTTTAGGAAATAAAACTTAGTATTTAGTAAACCATTTTTCCCTCAGTGTGGTCTGCACTTTCGACCTCTGCCTAATTGCTCGCTGCACTTTTTGGGTGCCTGCTGAGGACTTCAGATGGGGCGAGTTCGACACCAGAAATAAAAGTCCATCCAGACACTCCATTGGAAAAAGCTGTTGATTTTTACTACCAAATGAACACACACTCCCATATTAAAAGTTGCTAAATGGTCGTACTCCTCGTTGGCTGAGGGACAATGAAGTGGAGTTCAGGGAGTGCAGAGGGTACAGTGAAGCACATGGGCACCAGGCACAGGACACAGGACACAGTCAAGTCGAGTGATTGTCGGTTTGCTGCTAATGAAGTTATTGTCAAAACTGCAAAAAGGATTTTCGTTGTGGCTGAAGACCAAACAGAAAATGTGGTGGAGCAGGAAAAAAGGATATAACAAATGGGAACTATTCAAAGACGATATGTATCAAGCGTAATATCAATTTACTGAAAGGGTGAAACAAAAATAGGTGGCTTAAAAACTAAGAAAATTAAAAATAACTTTATTGATTTAATAAAATTTTTAAAAAAGTTGAAGAATTTTTATTTAATGCCTACTTACTAGTTTTTATTGGTTTTTGATGAACGATGTTTACATACCTTATAATTTAGCTTAAACAATTTAAAACTTCTTATAAAGTATAAGGGTTGAGCATAAACTATAAGTATAATAATAAAACTAAATAGTTTGGTTCCCTGTAATCGTCCACAAGTTCAAATTGCAATGTAATGTATGTTAGTTTCCCTTTGTTATAATCCACCTATAACCAATTTGATCTCACTATTCATTCTGGCATGCGATCACCATTTCTAATCCAGAATGAATTCCATTGAATACCGCTGCACTTGCTCCGCCACAAGAGACAATGCCAATTGCTGTGCGCCACACATTTTGACAGACAACCATCTATCAGCAAACATTTCGCAACCGCTTTCCACTAGCCCCACCCCCGATTCCCCCTGCCCGCTTTTCCATTTCCACACTCTCGAACCGAACAACCTGATTGCATTAAATCGCAAATCGAAATCGACTCATGTTTTATGGATCAAATGTGACTGTGAACCATGAATACTCCGCACTGGCATCCCCCGCAATCGGATGGAATGGGTTGGCATTTTGCATAAATATTCCCCAATGTGGATAGGATGATGACGAGTTGAGTGTGGGACTTTTGGAGCCTTGTCCACGGGCTAAACACACATTTTCCACAACAATTGACGATGCTGTCGATGGATGTGGCTGCTGCTGCTGCTGTACGAGTTTATGCTGCTGCTGCAGCAGTGATTTTCATATTTGCGTGCAAACAGCAATCGTTACAGGGCAGCCACTCCCCTGGGGGTCCCCAAAAAGGGGTTTTGGGAATACAGTGCTCGCCCAAAGACAATAAGCGGCAATGGCAATGACAACGGCAACGGCAACATCACCAGCAGCAGCAGCAGCAACAGCAACATGAACGGCGGCAACATCCTCGATTCTAAGTTGTCTCGCGGGGCGCAAAACCCAAACAACATTGACGAGCAAACTTCGCTGGCAGTAAACGAACTTTGCCTTTGATGTCCCTGCTAGCTGGCAAAAAGGCAGCTGGCCAAAAAGACAACTCCTTTAGACCAGAGAACAGAGAACAGAGAGCAGAGTGACCGAAGACAGGTCCCAAGAGGAGGACAAGACGGCAGCACACACTCAATTCACAGGCAAAAAATATGCAAATGCCCCGCCAGCTCCTGCCGTGTTCCGCCCTTCGCTCTTCTGGCCAATCTAACAACCATATTTGGCCACTCGCTTGACAGACAACAAAAAGCCACAGTCCCGGTCCCAGCAACAACCGACATCAGACATGCCACCCGCCTTGGCCCGAAACGCCCCAAACATTTTGTTAGCCACTGGATCGGGAAGTATCCCCTTTGACTTTCCCAACTTGTTGTAAGGTTTTTGTCTGCGTTTTTTCCGAATCGAATCGGAGTAGCTTAGTTCTTTATTAAGCTTTGTCAACTTGCTATTATTTTATTTTTTAAATTGTGACCAATATTTAAAAATATTTATTGGACCTTTGGTATTTTTTAAAAGATGTTCATTAAAAAAGTAGCTTTGAAATCAAACTTTAAAATAAACTTGGGTTGTGACATTTTCCTAAAGAATATCTATGTTTAGTTTATAATACTTTTCTTAGGCTCAGAATATAATCTTTCTTTAATTTCTTTAATTATAGCCATTATAAAATAAGAGTATTTAAGCTGCGTAAATGTGTTTGTCTTCCATTTCTTTGTGTTTTTTTGTTGTGAATGGTAAATTCTCTGCGGTATGCAATTTTCGCTTATGCAGGCAAGTGTGTGGGTCTGGTCCCCCCACAAAAATGTCTGTGTGTGTCCGGTGTGAGTGGCTAACTTGATTTACTACTCAAAACCCACAACTCCATTTAGTCTGTCAATATGTCGATTTGCCCCGCCTTGTTGTCGTCTTCCTCCTTCCCATTCCGCTCCTCCTTCCAAGTTTTTTTTTGGCTTCTCTTCTCTGGAAAATGCGCGTTTTGGTTACAAACACGCCAGCAAAAACAACAAGTTGCTACAGCAGCAACAACAGGAACAACAGCAACACTTACAACAGCAACATCAGTTCTTTTGTTTTAGCTTCTCGTACACTGAAAATTTGTTTGCTTAGAAAAAAATTATTAAATTAATTAAGTCTTACGGGATGGATAGCCCTTTTGATTTTAAAGTAATGCCATTTTTAATGAGTATTAATTTTAAAATAATATTAAGATGCGTTCAAAGCCTACAATATATACTTTAAGAGCTTAACCAACTGAAAAATAATTCAAATTATGAATTTTTATTTAAAGAGTAAAAATGTTGTTATGTATTTCAAAGGTAATAATAATTAATTGATTTTTCCCAGTGTACATTCGTATGTGTTGTCCTCTACTGACTCTTCCATAATTGACTGGCTGTAAAATTCCTGTCATTTTTTTTTTGCAATTTCAGTTTCTTCTCTACTGTTGCCTGTGCATCTACTTCGTTTTATTTGGTGTGTTTTTTACTTTTTTTTTCTGTTTTGTATCTGAGGTTAGCCTGATGGGCGTGATTTGTGGGCGTAACGGTATTTAGTCTGTGGAAGACAAACCTTCTTTTGTTGTCTAGCCTTTGATTTCTGGTTGCGTTTTTTACGTTGTGGGAAAGGACATTTGGCTAAGCTAATGGGTTCGACTGGAGCCGTGAAACCATTGAAAGATGTTTCGTGTTGAGGCTTTGGATTTCTATGTCGATCCGCGGAGGTTTTTTCTATGATTGACAGTTGCCTTTCGATAGTCGAAAAACGATAAGCCGACTTGGTTCCTTAAAACTTTTCATTGTAATCGTTTTAAAAATTATACAAGCTTTGGCTATATTTTCTTTTACTTGTTATACACTACTGGCCAAAATAATAAGTACATAGGTAAATGTATCATTTCTTGAGACATAGCTCGAAAGCTATCGAATGGGGGGCTGCTAGTTGATTATATTTTGAAAGGTTATTGTGTTGTAAAACATTTAAATCATTTATACTCATATCTAAAAAATATGTATTAGCATTACATTACACTTGTTAAAGTAGCATCGGCAAGGAATTTACCAGCTAAATCACAACACAAACATTGGGCATAAGTTGAGCAATATAGAAGTCAGCTTAGCTGAGATGATTAGAAAGTGAATGTAATAATGCTTGTGAAGTACTTAAAATAAGCTGTCTTAATTTTAAGTGTGTGTTTATAAAAGGCATTCGAAATTCCGATATATTATGTTTAATGTGCAGCCATTCAAGCAACATGCGTCTATTCAAATTACTAAACTCTTCGAACTGCTGAACTCCTAGCTTCAAACATGAATTCGCAATTAAGTTACGGTTTTTGTTGTCCAAATATTAGCACTTGCATTTTCAATAAATGTCCGGGACCTCGACGACAGCAACAGCCACTCATCGAAGTCAAGTCGAAGCTCATTTGCATGGAAGTCATTTGAAGTTGACTTGCCAGCAGCGGCAGAAGCGTTCGATAAGTTGGACTTCAGGTTCAGGTTCGGATGCAGATGCAGATACAAAGAACACGCTTCATTTAGTCGAGGGGGGAGAGGTGGGGAGGGTGGACTTGAAGGTTGTTTGAGGGGGGGTGTGACAACAGTTGAAAGATAAACAACAATGGCACGCACTGATTTGACCGGGGACCTGGACGGAACGGGCCAGCCGAAGGACGTCTTTTGGCTAGGACAGCTGACAACACTTGAGCTTTGATTGGCAAGAAGGAGACATGGGCGGGGGTGGAGGGGGGGGCCTGGCGAGACTGGGCAATTAGCAGAGAGAAATCCGTCCGAAAGGTCCGGCTGAAATGAAGCTGAAGCGTTGAATGCCTCACTAAGTGCATGAATAAATAAACCGAAAGACACTTGAAAGGCACTACTACCTACGCTCTGTCCACCAGCCACCAATCCGACCAAGAAACCCCCTACAACCCACAACCCCCCTCCCATGGTCAACACATGTTAACAACTTGATGGACGAAAAGTCAAACTGCCCAAAAGCTTACATTGTAAGCAAACAGTGATGAGGAAGGGGGTTGAGAATATATTCACTAAAGTTAAGGGTACACTGCAAAATATATTACAATTTTATATTGCTACTCTAACGAAATGCATAAATGCTATTAAACCGAGTTAAATTATTTTTTTAATGTTTTAAAATAAAATATTTTTGACTTGTATTTTTATGCTTAAAAGTATTTAACTAAGAAAAATACGTGTCAGTATATTTAAGTCAATCGGTTCTTCCTGATCTTTCTCCGTGTAACGAAACCCTGCGAGGAGAATAGTAAAGGCTAGTCTGGAGACCAGAAAGTCGAACAGGACATCAGGGGAGGTGTCCAAGGGACAACCTCAAGCCACAGAGTAAAAAAGCTCTGCCGGAGACACACGAGTATATGCAAATTGAAAGGCAAATAAAATTATTATTCACATTTTTGGCATGCCCCATGAGCACTAAACTAACAGCTGAGAACAATGGACAACATGAAGGGGTCTCTTTGGGGACAGACGAAGGAACTTTTAAGAGACAGCTCCATAAAAGTCATACGTCTCGTGATGATGATGTGGATTGCTGATGCTTGAAATGGGTTGGAAAAACTGGATAGTTGGGCCCTTAAAGTTAAGTGATCTATTTTAAAGGTGACGGGATAGTAATTTCAAGGAATATCCAGCATTAAAAATAGCTCGAAGGTTAAGTATTAATTTGTATGCTCCTCAGAAACAAATCCAATTATGTATATAATCATTTAAATGCGAGTTTAAAAAACAGAGGTTTTGCATTAGCTTTCAACCATGGGACTACTGAATTATTTGTATATATAATTTAACTGTCGAAATTTAATTTGAATCTTTACCGACACATTTCCCATTTCACACCTATTTTATTCCCGCATCCTAGCAGTCGCCTGTCCTGCTATTTTACTTTGCTCTCATTATTCAACTCATTAAGCTATTAAGAATTCACTCAGCTCTACACTTAATGGACAATGCCCTCAGTCCTTCCCAGGGGATATGGCCAATAACTTCGACAGGCTGGCAATTGCAAGTACTAAATAACTAATTGCCTGAATGCACAGGTCAACGATGACAAACAGCAACAACAGCTGCGATAAGTGCTGCATTTATCTGTCTGCCAGTGGAGAACAACAATTTGCTTTATGTATAAATTAAATAATGAAATTTTGCTAATTGCCAACTACCGGATGGCAAAGTCAAAAGGATCTTTCGGCAAACTTGAGGCTTTAATTCAATTTTTAATGCTTAAGTTTTGGCCAGCATAAATAAATACGGCAGACAAACAAGTGCACAAACATGTAAAGCTTGTATATACATAGATTCATGTGCATTTGTAAACTTATCGGAAATCTTGGCAGAAAGGCAATGCCAATATTTGTCTGGCCCCAGTTGGCCAATGATTGAATGACTGAGTGGAGGAGCGAGTGAGTTGTTCACTTAACTTTTTGCCCTGGCCAAGACAGGATTTCAATTAAAATTGATTTTATGCAAATTTTCAATTAGACCAAAAGCACACACATGCAGACAAAATCCGAAGAATAAGGACCCAAATGGGCGGCAGACAAACAAGCAAACAAACTTGTTGTCAAGGAGTTGCCAGCATATCCTTATCATAGTCCCTCAATTGTGGACTTGTGCTAACCACTTGAGATAAATATATTTTAAGTTGGATACTGTTTGTTTGTCATTTCTTTTTTAAAAAAGTGTGTATACATATACATATGTCTGGCTGGCTAAATGGGGAACCCCGGAGCTTTGTGCCTGTGAATGCTGATTACTTAATTGCATTTTAGACGTCGCAAAATTTTCGTACAGCATTTTGGCGTTTACTTCATTTGCAGCGCCTTTCAGCTTCAATTAGAGCCATACACGAGTGTGAGTGTGTATGTGTGTGTGTGTGTGTGTGTGTGGGGGGGAGCGTTAAATGTTTTCCAGCATTCACTAATTGCATTAAAAAAGAAGTTCGCACCCCCATCTCCTTTCATTTGACATCGTTGTCTGGCGCTTTCGCTAAATTATACAAAATAGAACAGACAACAAGGGTTGGAGCAGTGGGATGTTTGAAATGGGGTGGTCACGCCTTCCGTCGGATGAGCTGCTCCTCCTTCGGCTTGCTTTTGCCCCGTTTAAGTTGCAATTTGGTTGCATGTCACTGGGAAATGCTTTCAGACAATGTTAACCAGCAGGAGCAGCTGGTGGAGGAGCAGGAACAGCAGGATACGCAAATCAGACGACGGACAGGCGGGAACAGGACAATTTATCCACCTGCTCGTGACATTGCATTAGTCCGAAACACTTTGAACAGTTTGGCCAGCAATCCATTTGCTCACCTGGGGTGCCAGATATGTGAAATGAATAAGCAAATGGAGCTTTCTTAAACCTAGAAACATGTTTATTTCCACTGGAACTATTAATAAGTAAAATAGAAATTATATTTTTATAAGAAACTATGCCAAGGGATTTTAGGTTCCAGCGCTCCTCCATGCATTCTTTGTAGTATTATATTATATTATTATTATATTTCCTAATTATAGGAAATATGTTTACACTGCAGCCAATTTAACTTATGGGTATTTAATATTTCATGAGAATAATTTCATAAAAATTAATATACGTTGTTAATTAAACATAAATTTAATTAAAAACCTTTAATTACAATTTGTAAAATGTACATAGCTAAATAACGTCCCAAATAACACAAAATTAGAAAAAGAAAACAACCAAAATTAAATAAATTATTATTCAAATGTTTGTCATATAAATATTACTCATAAGAATTGACTCAAAAGTACCCATTCTATTAAACATGACCTCAACGAAAGCCTATTGTAAAATAAAATACTGCCTCTAAGCTTTTTGAAAACATTTAAAACGAAAGTGATTCTGTTGAAAGCCAATTTCGATGTTGACACACAGGTAACATTAACCCATAAAAACACGACACTGAAAAGTAACACCTATGTACAAGTGTCAGTGGCCAAATCCCCTGATACTAGAAAAATAAAAACGAAAACTAAGGGAATATTGTGAAAAGCCGAGACCCGAAAAACCGGGCAGACAAACTGGGTGAACCCATCGATGAAACTGAGCTGCAAAATTGCTTTTTAATGCCACATACCCATCAATTGGAGTGAGGGAAAGGCACACATCCATGCCTCTCGCTCACTCACACTCAATCGACGCTGGAGTTTGCCTAATTTCCGCTGTCGGGCATCCAAACTAAGCCATCAGATCAATGGAAAACTATGTCAGCAAAATGGATTTTTGTGTGTTTAAATTTTGTGTTTCCACGCTGCCAAAGGGTATGAACAATTTGCCCAGAAGCATGTTTTGAAAAAAGCTTAGGACAATGTGCAAAGAGAACTTATCCAGGTAATTAACCTTAAGACTTATTTAAGACCTCTTTACTTACTAACTTCCTAAGCGATAAGATATATATCCCTATAATATTATTTATTTATTGTCATATTGTAGGGCATTTTTCTAAACGACCACTTCACTCTTTGCGTTTTCCGCACTATTTTTGCTGACTTTTGCTCAGATGCCGTGAAAATCGGTTGAAAATTGTTGACTCTAGTGAAAGTTGGTAACTGTGCTATCGATTGCAATTAGAAAATTGAATAAAGGATTTTGGCAGGGCGCCCGTATTATACCAGGACCAGAACTTTATAGGCGATTTGAAAGTGAAATAGCATTGAAAACAGAATTCTGGCTATTTGCACCGGTAAGCTTGAACCTCTCCGACATTTTGGCATTTGCCAGTGGGCTTGGGGCAGTCATAAAGCCCAGGAAACATGGCCGGTCTTCATGCCGGCTCAACACTGACAGGTGTAAATTGCCGAGGCTTAACAAAAGCCACTGCAAAGCTTTGCATAAGCAGGAGGAGCAACAGTAGCAGGATGCTGGAAGTACTGGATGTCTTTGGTGTGCGTTTAATTAATTTGACAACACAACCCCCCCCCCCCCCAACCAAGAAGCTCGGACTTATACGCAGGACCTAACTCTCCGAGAACGTCACTTAATTAATTTGCCTGCTTGCCGGCTGTCCGTCAGTCCTGTGAACTGTGTGCACTTAATGCCGGAAGTTGAAGAAATACGGCCGTATTTGGGCTCCATGGCAAATTTCATCACATGGCCTAAAAGGCAAAGATCTCAGCTAAAGTCCCGAGTGTGTGTGTGTGTGTGTGTGTAAATCAATCAAAATGCTTCCGCCGGGGCAGGTTCGCTGCCACACAAACACAACCCCCCTTTCCCCAAAACCACCAAATTTATGGGAAATCTCATGCAAAAGTCTAAGAAGCTTACAACGCCCGAATTCGCTTACGCATTTTTAACCCATTATGGTACGTTCACCACCATAACACCCCTTCAACGCACTGATCTAAGCTGCTTTTTGGGCGCCACCGCCACCGCCCTCTCCTAATGTCCCTATCTACCTATGTGAGTGATGCCGACAAACTCATTAGAAGCCAAAGGCAAGTCATAAATTTGCAAACAGTCCAGAGACCAAACCGAAACCAAATAGGAACTTCAAAACCTCTACCATCCCCCCCATTGAGCCCTTCTCGGCTGTGGATCGTTGTGTGCCCTGTGGCACGTGGAAATGCTGTTAAAGCCAACTTCCTTAAACTGTCAGAGTCGAGTTGAAGTTGAAGTTGAAGAAGTGCCCAGGCATCCTGCGAGTGTTTCTGATGGAACGGAGGAAGTAGAAGGCTAGTTCAATGAGAAATATAATGGGTTTTCCCACTATCTGCACAATATTTAAATACTTTAAGCTTACTTTCAAAAAGATTTCATTTCACCAACAAACAAACAGTTCTTAAACAGTTTTTAAATACAATTGAGATAAGTACGGATTATAATTTACCTCTTTTAAATGTTATTATAACAAAATTGTTAAAAATTATTTATGTATTCACTTATAATTTTATACTCCACTTCATTCCTTTAAAAGGCTTTAAAATAATAGAATAGAATATGAAATTATTTTATCAAGCACTTTGGAAATAGTTGGCAAATAAATGTGTACATATGTATTTTGTATCCAACCGTAATCCCCCTTAACTCTTAGCTCTGCATTAACCACTCTCAAATTATGCAAACTTTCGCCATATCCACCAGCCGAGAAAAGCCGCACTCAGTATGTTCGTTTTCATTAATGGATGGCAGAGAACAAAACGCATCAAAGCGGATTATCCCCATCCGCATATCCTGGTGATGCACAGGCACCCCACTCGAAATCTCTTCATTGATGGCATGGTGTTAAGGAATCACTCCAATGCACTAAAATCCTATTAAATCTGTGGATCTGGGAGCAACAACAAAGGCGGTGCCAAAAACATTAGTCAAGTATTTTTTAGCCATTTTTGGCTCACGGTAAATGCAAATTAGTCAGCACAGCCCAAACGTCGAATGGCATTTGCGAGGTGGAGGCGAGTGCAATGCGAGTATAATGAATGCAACTCGTTGTTGCGTGGCTTTCTGGAGTATTTCGAGGAGGCTTACCCGCTGAGTGGGTTTCCAGCTCGAAAAATGAAAGGCGATGAATGGGGGAAAAATGCACGAAAGCCATTTGAAATTTAAAACCAACAACACAGCATCGACTACGCATAACTTACCTCCTTGGGTAAGTGGCAGTGCCAAAAGCTTTTCACCCGCCCGCCTGTCAAATCGTCAGCTCATGGAAATGTTTTATTCCGCCGGCGAGCGTGTTCAGTGCGTTGTGATTTGATCGGGCCTCAAGCTCCTCTCCAGGCATTCCATATGCGTGGGTGGGATTCGACTCTGGCTCCTTCTTGGCACTCTGCCACTAATGATTATGGCAGCTGGCAGCTGGGAGCTGGAAGGCCAAGTCCTGGTCCCCAGCTCCCAGCACCCATTGATGGCCTGCATCCATTCAACACGAACTGCAGTCGTAAACGATGGCGAAACAAGTGAGTTTTGAGTGCCGAATGAGTTGGGATGGATGTGTGTGGGCTTGGGTGGGTGGAAGAGCCCAAGTCCGGTAAGTCAGGTATTCTGACTTTTGTTATAAAAAAGTTTCCACCATTTATGTTTGTTTTATATTAGGAAGTTGATCATTAATTTGGTAATAAAGTTCAACTGTTTTTTTTTTGCTGAACCAATGATTAAGAAATAAAAGTCAGGATCAAAAGATGGGATAGCATCTAAAGACAAAACTGGTCTTAGATCAATATTAATTTGACAATGGTTTCTCCAGCTTGCAAAATCACAAAACTTAATGAATCGAAATTATAATTGCAATTGATATTTTTCACAACTTAAAGACAAATTATATTTTATTGCATAATTTGTTGTAAGATAACATTAACAACTTAAGTATTTAAGTTTACAAGTTTTTCTGTCAACTCTAAAGAAAACCCAACACAACCAATCCGAAAATCCAACACCCACTGAATTTTCTCGCTCCGGAGGGTGGAGAAATAGAACAACTGCCAAGCTGACCCAATTGCCCGAGCTCTGCAGGTTGTTACATTTTCCTCTCCCTCTGCCACATATATTTTTCCATTGCGAATTTCTTTCAGCTTCCGGCGGAATCTTCTGCTGGTTGCTTCAAAAATTACATTAAACATACTTTTATTTAATTCTCGCTTTTAAGCCATCCAACTGACCATCCCACTCTGCCCGTGGTTGTACATGCTGCTGCTTTCATAATTTATTAAATTGCCAGTCCTCTTCTACTCTTGGCTTACTATCTCTAGTCCTGAGACCATCCAGCTCCTTTTTGCGGCTTCTCGGCCAGCTTGGTTCCCCTCAGTTTCCTGGTCGAGAATCGCATTAGCTGCAATTAATTAAGTTGTGCACTGGCCATTTACAGTGGCTACTGTAAGTGTGTGGGCTGCAAATTAACAGTTCATAAATATCGCACATGAAGTCGTAAATAGTTGTGGGTTACATTGAGGCAGAGAGGTCCGAAGATAAGGGCTTCTTCACGGATGTGGGATAAGCTCCTCGAGAAGATAAGAGATGAGTACTAGGCGGTAAAAAATAAAATCAACAATTTCTTTAGAAACAACCAAATAAAATATACGAATATCGGCATAAAAAATCTACTTGAGTTTCGGTTTTTTTCATTAAAACCCAGAAAAATAATGATTAAGTATAGAAATAAGAGATAAGACCTCTTTGATATATCCCCTTATGAAAAATGTCAAAATCCGGAAGATCCGAAAAAATCAACTTTTATTTCGGTTTTTTGATCAAAATTATGGGAAGTAATGGTCAAATGCTGGAGTGTTATACCTCGTTAAATTCGTTATAAAATTTCCAATCGACCAATTTTCGACAAAAAAAACAAATTCAAAAATTAAAAAATAAATTGTTTCTAAATCAACCTGAAATTAATAGTTTAGGTACTCGGCTACGGAAACCTCTTCAACACAATCTGCTGAAATAGACTTAGACCTCATCCTAAGACGATCAGTCTGACTTACAACGATGATCATGAGTTTTCCAAATTTTTGGTAATCAAAGAAGGCTTAAGCTGTTTAAAAACCTCAAACAGACCGCACACATCACGTATTCAATTTGTCAAAAAAACAAACTGCAGTGTAGAAAAAACAAATTGCAAAAAAATGTGAAAATCATGCCCAAATAATAAGCGAAAGCCTTGGGGCGAAATCCAAATCCGAATCCAAAGCCGAGTTCGAGTTCGAGTCGCTGCACTCGCATCCGCATCAGCATCGGAGTAAGGCTCACATTGTCACCTGGTCTGGGCAAATGTCAATTGTTCGCCCCTGGGATCGGGGTCTGAGGAAGGAGCACCGAACAGCGAGGACCAAGGACCAAGAAAATAGGATGCAGAGAGGATGTGCCGTGGGGTTGAACACTCAACAAATTGCATGTCAACAGCTCTGGCACAAATGTCAGCGCTTTGTGGCCCGACAGGATTATCCCCTGGTGCACCCACAGTGCACCTCGATCCGGGATTAGGGACGACAAAAACAGGGAACGGGAAAGGAAGAGGACAATTCACAATTCCGCTATTTGTATATCCCCATCGAGGGCAAGTGGAAAATAATTACCCAGAGATCGGGCCAGGCATTGCGAATCAATCGAGCTTGTAATTCAGTATTTCAGTTTTCAGTATTTCAACCATTCCATGGGACTCTGCCCACGCAGCTGCTGTGGTATTGTCATCGTTTTATGGCCACTCGAAAATGCTTTATATACGATTCTCTTTTTACGAACTGTCCGAAAACGGAGATGTCAACGGGCTGCACTCATAAATTAGTTGAGAGCTGGGAAGAGCACCGAAAAAATTAATTGTTATCACTTGGAGTTTATCGCTTGGAACTTGCAGTTTTTTTTTTATTTTGGGTTGGTTTTCGGAACCTTAAGTTCACCGTTAGCGACTGAAACTAATTAAGTTTCCACAGTTTCATTTTGGTAGTCGGTCGGTGCAGTTGGTTTACATTTTTATGGCTTTATTTACGACCTTTCTTCATTGGCGAGCAAAGAACGAATTGTGTGAGTTTTTCACCCAACTTCTTTTTAATGCATTTTAATACTAATTACCACACGATCCACTCGTTCCCACCTTTGTGTCCCGTCGACCCACTACCAATTTTTAGTTTACGACTCTTCACATTTTAATGGCCATCGCCACAATCCGTTAAGAGCTGGAATTTTATTTCTCGTAAAAAAAAATACAATTTGAGCATCATTAAACGTAAAATGTTTGTCTGCACCAATTTCGTTTCTTAATATTTTTTCAAACACCTGACAAACTGACTTGAACCGTCGACTTCTAATCATCCGACTGGAACTCTAGTTTCAGACGGTCTTTTTCCTCTATCTGCCTGGCTTAAGTACAATTTTATGGTTCATTTTGTGAAAGATTTGTTTGTTGTTATTTGGTTTCGCTTATTGCACTTAATGCAGCGTATCAAGAAAGGAAAACTCGGAGAAAATTGGATTCTTGTAAAACGAACCTGTTAACCAGAAGATTTTGAATGAACAAGTGGTAAAGAGAATGTCTTTAAAGTGCTTTGCGAGGCTGTGATTGTTCTCTTTGGAAAGTAGATCTTTAGTTTTGGTCTAATCAATTTCTTACGGCTTAGCTAATCAATCTTGGATTGAATGGGAACAAAAATCTTTGAAGGGCTTCAAATAAAGGCGATTCAAACTGGGTTTCTTGTACTTTATTTTGTTAAAGTGTAAAATAACTTGATTTTCATCAAATAATTGGATTCTATTAAACAACACAAAAGCCACAGACTCAATTACATCCTAGTTAAAATCACATATCTTCGTTTTTTAGCTGGTATAAAAAATGTCACATAACTAAACTTCAGTAATTATTCATTTAATCAGGTCAAAAACTGAGTCAGTTAAACTTACAAGCCATTACCTCTTCTTTTGCTTTTCAAATCTGCCCGCTTAACTTTTGGTCTACTAATTATATAGCACCTTTTACCATATTTTAATGTAATATTTGACAATTATAAATTTTGCACACACTTCCACCCAAATCCCATTTTAAGCCTCGTCGGGGGAAAAGTGTCGAGCCACAAAACCAAATTACTGGCAATTAGTTGACACCAACCCAGCCAACTTTCTGTGACAACTTGCTGCCGGCTAATCTGCGAGGAGCTTTGGACAATTATTTATGAGTACTCACTGCTGCAACAGTGAATGGGAACCGTGACTCGGATTTATGAGGGGGAAGAAGTCAGCCAAGTGCATTTTATGTGATTAACTTTTTATCAAATCCGTTCAGGGCAGCAAGCTGCTAAAACACAAATCGCAATTGCGATTCACTTGGCTCACAGCCCTTCCTTCTGCTGGATTTTCGCCGAGGGAGCTTTTGGCGAATGTTATTCTAAATATGCGTTTATTTATTTACGCTGTGGCCAAGGATCCACACACACACACACACACACACACAGCAGCTCGTCCAGATGCTCCCAGATGCTCCTCCCCCGCGTCCTGTTTGCACAATTTTCTGCTCCAAATCATTTTGCTGGGGCAACTGTTGCATCCTTTTCGAGCTGCAATGCTGGAGTGGCGGGGCGGATGACATGTTTGCAATTAAGGAAACTCTTAACTAAATGACAATGGCAAACGGATGGCACACACACACCCCGAGACTCCGAACTGGAGAGCTAAAGGCCTTGGTCGGGATGAATGTGGAATCCGCTTTGGCCCGAAAGCTGCCGCTGCCCTCGGTTTCGGATGGAATTGTTAACTCGGAAATTATGCCATCTAAAATAAACGTTGACAAATTGTTTTGGCCATCTCCCAATCGTTATGATTCTATAGTTGTTTACATTTATTTTATGTTTTGACTGCATAAATGTTTACTTATGGATTGGAAACATACATAAACAGGGTGCAATATCTTGGTCTGTCTTAGGGATTGGTTTGTAATTAGAGAGTTGTAATGAGGTTCGACAATGGAAAACCTATAAAACCGGTTCGCTTATTTATTTTTTCATTTCATTTTCTATAAAGCTATTTCTTAGTAATGGCTTCCTATCCAAATGGAAAATATTGTTTCTCGCTACTTAACAAATTTCTTAGGAAGCAAGAGGCGATCTACAGATCGTTATAATAATATTATAAAACGTGTTACGTGAATATTTCTAATGTAATCTTGTAATTTATAGAAATAACTAGAAATTCCAATTATCGTTTTTTTTTCTCATATTTTGAAAGGCTATTTCGAGTTGTACAGTTCTCAAGTCTCCACCCACTCATATTCCTTGTGGCCGGGATAAACCCAACTGTGTGGTTAATCCTTATCATCAAGCATGCTATGCCTAACCCACCCATTTTCCCACCCTCCGAGGTCCTTGGTGTTCTGCAGGCTCAGATAACATTTAAAGTGCATTGCAAAAATTGAACTTGACTTTGGTTTTGTGCCGATTTGAAGGGTCGATGGGTCTGCCTGTCGCAGGATTCGGGGCTAAACACCCAAACACACCCGCACAGACTAACAAAATTACGGACTCTGATTTTCGGGCTGTCATTTGTTAGAGGTCCTTATCGAGATGCCAACGCCCCGAGTTGCCTTGGAGTATACATTAAAAGTGCGATAGCCGGCCGGGATGTGATGTGTTTGGCAATCGCACAGAGCAGGCCAAACACACAAATATCCTGCCGCTGCTCGGATGCACGCTGCATGCTGCACGCTTTTATCCTGCATCTGACACTTAACACTTGAGTGGAGATCCTGGCAGTCCATTAGGGGGAGTCCCCCGCCCCACGGCACTCTTGTGGCAATATGCTTATCGAGGCAGTAACACAACAATTATTGTTATTATTGCTTGGGAACTGCAGCAGCTCCCTTCTGAGAAACTTTTCACCCTCGACCAGAAACCGCACTCTAAGTATTTCCCCTCGATGTGATTTCTGATTTGTGCATTCGATTTCATTTGAGTGGACAATCGAATTATGATGCCGAACGTTTTCTGCAAAGATTTCCCTTTGTCCCACTACCGATTTCAGAGGTACACGCATTTCCAGCCGTTTTTTATGGCCTCCGTGGCTGCTCATTTGTTGCGGACACGTTTTGGTCTCGTGAATTCAACAGTGAATTAAAGCGTGATTCCCGATGCACACTCACACGGCATCTTGTGTTCCCCAGGATAATTCCGCTGACGGTCTACTGCGCCCTTCGAATCGCCGCCTTTGAGTGGCAGCTTCCTTCGTGACAACTTCTTCATTATCAGCCACATCATTGTGCACCTCAATCCACCAGAGTCGTCTGCTTTAGGTTTATTATTTTGATATTTCACCCGATTTTTTACTCAATGAAACGAGTTTGCTGGTGGTGATTTCTCGAGTGTTTATTGCGTTAAGCTGACCTTAATGGAGTCCCCTGAATTAAAGTTTAAAAGAAAATACCATCCAAAACATGATTTGTAGACTAAAAAGGTAAGACAAAAGAAATTTTTTGAATTTTAATTTATTGAAAGTAATATGGAGTAAAGGGAAAAAATCTATTAAAGAAATAAGTTCCAATTCTTAATATATATTTTAGAGGAATTTAAAAATAATAATTTATCAGTTTAGAACCATTAAATAGACAATTGTTATTAGATAGTGAGATATACATACAGATATATAGATACATTTTGAATTGCAAAAGATTTTTTGGTACGAGTTGTACTATACTGTTTCCTGAAAACCTGTCGGAAATGGAAATAGAAAAAATCTTGAGAAGATTTCACAATAAAAACTTTTGAAAAGACTTGTATTTTTTTAAAGAATTAGCTCATAATTATCTCCAAAAAGATTTATTTAATTTATTCTTTTAAAGAAATGATAACTATATGAGGAAGTAGCTGTAGACCTATTTTTATCCAGCACAAGCTGTTCGTGTGTCGCATCAATAGGGTCATTTCTCAGGGATTCCAGATTTTCTTTCTTTCATAAGTCCCCAAAACATCCTGAATTTCGTGATGCTACAGCCGTGTTTATTGGCCCGGGATGCTAATTTCTTGGACAAGCCTAAGCCAGTTCACGTCGGCTTAATGTCGATTACACAATCGACTTGCAGGGGACCGCTTGGGTCCGACTTGTTTGCCCCTCCTTTCTGGAATCGGGAATCGACAATTCCTTGTATTGTTTGCCCAACGTCGCGCGTCGTTTCAGGAAAAGGTGCAACGGATTTTCCAGAGTTTCGAAACTCTCGATCTTTGTTTGCTTACTTTAGCGAGTCGCGCGGGGAAGTGTGGCCAATGCAGTTTTACAATCTGTGAATCAACAACTGCAGCATCCAAATTCAGTGGCCTCTGTTTGTCCTTCGCCTGGGGACTCGGGCTGCCTTTATCCGTTTGCCATAATCAAACAAGAAATGGTTATAAAGGAGAAGTCTTGGGCTGCATGTGCCACCAGCGACTTCAAAGCAAAGTGCCGATCCAATCCTTGTTTTGCTGTTTGTGCAACCTGCTCGTTATTCTTGGTTTTTGGTTTCTTTCTCTGAAGATCTCTGTTTCCCTGGATTTCAGTTTTTTGTTGTTTAATTTTCTCGTTAACGCCGCGCTTTTTAATGGCCTCACAGCTCAAGGGGGTAGATTGGCCTTCAGCTGGTTATCTAGCGCTATAAATCAATAATTAAATATTTTGGTCGACGGTGGTCGATTCACTGGAACGTGTGAAAATCCTTTGGTAATGTAAACAAAATAATATTTTTCCGATTTCCAATAAACGCATACATTGGCCGTGCAAACAATAACAATCACGCACTTTCAACCCTCAAGGGGGTTGTACATTGGAAAATGGGAACACTGATAAAAATAATTGTTTCAAAATAAAATTATTATACCCGTTACTCGTAGAGTAAAAGGGTATATTGTATTCGTGCAAAAGTATGTAGCAGCTAGAAGGACCCGACCCTATAAAGTATATATATTCTTGATCAGGATCACTAGCCGAGTCGATATAGCCATGTCCGTCTGTCCGTCTGTCTGTCCGTCTGTCTGTCCGTCTGTCTGTCCGTCTGTCTGTCCGTCTGTCTGTCCGTATGAACGCTGAGATCTCGGAAACTATAAAAGCTAGAAGATTGGCATTTTGCATGTAGATTTTAGAAGTTCCTACGCAGCGCAAGTTTGTTTCAAAATGGTGCCACGCCCCCTTTAACGCCCACAATCGCTTATATACGATTTTAAAAATTTAAATATTTCGGAAAAGTAAAAATGCAGTTTTATTGTGTTTATCAATACCTATCGAAATGTAGATTTTTCACATCGGACCATTCGTTAAAAAGTTATGCGTGATCAAAGTTTCTATCTCCATCTCCCTCGCACTCCCTTTACCTGAGTAACGGGTATCTGATAGTCGGGGCACCCGACTATAGCGTTCTCTCTTGTTTTATTTAAAGTTGACAAATCAAAGACTTCTTATTTAACAGTGATTAACTTGAGTAGTTGAAAATTTATAAAGTTACAGATTAACAGATTTAAACTCACAATGGAAAAAATTGTGCTCTGTTGTTCAATTGTCTATAATAAAAAATCCTACTTTTAAAAGATATAAATTTTAAGAAGTTTACAGCTATCGCTATCTTATTAAAAAACCATCTTTTTTTTAACTGCTCCTTAATATGTTTCTTGATAAGTTCCAAGCCTCAGTGAACAAAGCAAATGATTGCGTTGAACGTTGCGTAATAGCCTTTGGAAAATGCAAAGTCACCCTCTGGACATGCGATAATTGCACTCACTAATTTCTCTCCCACACTCCATAGTCCCCACTCTGCTTTCTTGCGGCCTGATTCGGAAATTTGCGAATTTTGAATTTTGATTAGAGATTAAATTGTCTCTGGCGATTAGCATCAAATCGTTCGCTCTGCTCTCTGAGCGCTGTGCAAACAAGCGTATGTTTGCATTATCTTCCCGACTGCAATTGCTCTGTGTCCCCCCCTCCCCGGATTCCCACCGCTTCCGACCCCCCTCAGCCGCCCCTGGGATTGCCAAAGAGCTGCACAGTGGTCAACCCACCACCGTTGGGCGGGAAAATCGGCAAAATCGGCGAACCGAGCGACTGCCAGCGGCGCACTTTGAGATTCGTTTGATTTAGTTTGTGCTCATTAATTTTGCGGTTAAAAGTTTCATTTCACGATGCGCTACTCTTGAAGATATAGAGTGTTTCGGTTGAGGGACACAACTAATAAGTGAACCCTCTTTACAAAACATGATTTACATCTTGCTAAGTTTACAGTTCATATATAAAATCGAATTAAATATAGCCACATATATCTGACCACCTTACTGAGCAGATTTTCAAATGTGTAGGTAAAACTCTTAAATGTAAATGTACCAAATATAAATTCCGATTGATTAAGGTGAACAAATAAGTTTTTTAATTAAGCCAACTGATGACCTCATTTTCATCTGCAAACTGCAGATAAAAGTTGGCTTCTATTAAACTAGTTTACTAGTTTAAAACAACAATTGCCAACTTGGGCATATCAATTTCAATCAAATTTTAATTTGAAATTGTAAGGGAGTAGCAAAGCCGCCTAAGTGCGATCAAAACCCGAAGCAAACCCTCCCAGCTCCCTTTCCCTTTCCCTGATGGTTATGAATGCATCAACCCGGACAGTCGCCGCCTGCTGACGTCCCCAGATAAACGCTGTGCTGAGGGCTTATGAATATAATCCTTAAATTATTGCAACAGCAACAACAGCGAGTTTTTGCGCAAAACGGAACTAAATAAGAACGCAACTATTACGTGTGAATAAGCCACGACCAGACAACGCCCCTGCATCCTGGATGGATGAGATCCGGAACCATGACTATAGACGGACCCTGAACCCGGAACCCCTCACCCCGAACCCCTCACCCCTCACCCCGATTCCCGTGTCTTGGCAATTATGAGCAACAATTATGAGTGGGAATGCGCTCTTGGCTGGATGATTAGCTTTTTGGGACGCGGCCAAAGGGACAATGGACGCCATTATCCTGCACATTTACCGCACCACGGACACACATCACATGCCAATATTTTTGCAGCGCTCTTACCTCATCTAATTGATGCGGTCGTTGGTATTTGGGTTTCAGTTTTTCGGGCCACCGTTAATGACAACGCTGGCCGGGCCACGCCCACTTCCACCACACCCATCATCATAATGGAGGGCGGACAATTATGCGGCAATTAGATGAGCTCAAACGTGAAAAACGATTTGAGTCTTTGCGTAATTGTAGAAAAATTATGCAAATATCCAGCAAGTAATGGCTGCAAGCTGAGCTATACCACAGCACACACATTCGCTGCGTTTGTCAATCAGCATCGAAAATCAATAGAGCAGAAATCCTGGAACCAGACATTGGCTCCAGGACATATTTCTCCATCCGTGTTTGCGTTGTCTGTGCCTGTGTGACAAAATTCGTTGCAATCGTCCTTCAGGCCTCCAGGATTATGAGCGTAAATTAACCCTTATTGCAAAATATATGCGACAGTTGATTGACAGACAAATGACAGGACGCATAAAATAGCTCCGAAAACAGAGGCGAAGAATTTCCACAGGCACAAGGGAAGTTTTTCATTTTTGATTTGATAGAATTTGATGTACATGTGTTCAACATGACACTTAGTAGCGGCTTAACGCTGTGTAGACTCTCGATTGTCAGCCAAGAAATGCAATATTGGAAATATTTGTGACACGATAGGGTTGGGTAGGGAGGTTGCGAGGGAACAGGGCATCTCAAATTGAAATTGACATAATGTTGCAGCATTGAAAGTAATAATATTATTTTCTCGTATTCGATGGAAAGTAGGGATGTGAATATGAATAGAAAAGGGTTTAGAAAATAAATATTTAATGGAATACATTTTGAATTCATTTGATTTCATTCTTAGACATGTTTTTAATTATACAACAAACATACGAATTTATTTATGATTTCCATTAATTTTGAGAACAAAGCAATTCTAGTAAAAGTACATGATCGTTTTTTAGAAAATACTTCTCTCAGTGATTTTTAATTAAATCTGGATATATATAGAGTCTAAATATTGAATGTTTCGAAAAATACTTGAATTTTTTATATCCAGTCTTTTAACTTACGCTGCTGCTAATGATGTTTTATTCAAATGACAGTGCCACTTTCTTCACCTTTTCAACCATACAATATATTTACCAAGCAAACTTTTTAAGTCTTTTGATTTCCCCCACCAGAGATCATTGCAACTTTCACACTTTTTGGAAAACACAATCCAAATCAGCATTAACACGATCTTAATGAAGTGTTTCTTTTTAATTTTCGGCATAATATTTAAATTAATTTCAAAGACCGATACCATTGATAACTTCATTTTAGCCTGGTCAAGCCAAGAAACCAATTTGGGGAAACGAAATTTGTTGGGATAGAGAAAATGGGAAATCCCAACCAGATTAAGACATTTGAAACTGGTTAGGAAAACGAAACGAGTTGAGATAAGAACAGCTGCCAGACAATAGTGTCACATTTGGAGCCCACATATTTCGCCTCGGACATGGGATTGCGTCTGGCTAATAAAGGTAACCAGGAATTAACATATTCCCAGCTCCCTTGCATTGATTGCTGCAACTTATCAGCAGCTAATCAGCAGCATGAGGCCAGTGTCGATCTGAAATCTCAGCACCTAATTTCCCCGGGTAGCCAGATGCGTTCTTTTGACTGCCGTTGTCTGCTTCCCGCCGAGATACATTTTCACGGCCCTTTTGTTTGGGCCCGGAATGAATGGAGATGGAGCTGCCGATGATGGAGGGGCTGGAGTTGGGTGTCCCACTGTGCACTGGAGGCACTGGCATCTCGTGTGAGCTGGAAAGCGGCTTTTAATTAAGAACGAACCCAACTCCACCGGACTGAATGCGCAGGTGTTCGGCGGGAGGTTCCCCATAGAGGTCCCATTTCCCAGCCGACACCTACGGTTTCACAGCTCGTTCTGTGTGATTTCGTTCGGGTTACATCATCGGCCGCCGTCTGCTCTTATAAATAGCTCAATTATGTTTCTAACAATACCGATAATTCCCTAAGGAGCTTCAGCCTACGCCCACCAAACTGATATTAAGCCGCTTTCAGATTTTACCGAAATGCATTCAGAATCGGCTGCTTAAAATGCAAATGAAGTGGCTGATTGGTTTTGGTCTGCCTCTTAGTCATGGTCCTCGGTCTACGGATTTTAGCCCACAATTACCGGACTCGAGCAGGCACTTAAGTGGACTTTGGCTTAGGAGAGAGTTCCTTTTTCCGCAGATCCTCTAATTAGTGCAAAGTACGCCTCTGAACCGAGCATCCTATGTGAGTACCTGATCCATCTTCAGATCTTTCCATCTAATCCCCCTAACCACCTCCGCAATTATGCTCTTGAGTTTTCTTTTGAATTTTTCAACTTGATTTGCAGCGGTGTTTATTCGATTTTCACTTGCCTGAAACCACCTCCTAGTACTCCTCCTTTAACTTCTTATATTTTCTTCTACTTCTTGGGCGCATTAACAATGAGCAGGCAAATTTTCCTGCCGTTTTCTTTGCTTCCGGCTATGAGTCATTGCCTGACATATCTCTCAGGTATTGAAGATGACAATTCATAGATTTATGTGAGTCACTGAGATCATCTTCTTTATATACTAAGGCATCTGCATTATTTTAATTAATAATATATTTACCACTCAATTTTAGTTATAATTGCAAAATGTTGATACATTTCTTCCCTTATTTTTAATTAGCCATAATTAGGACTTTAGGCATAATATTTTTATTTGTTTAAACATATATTAGTTATTAAAAAATATTCCAAGTATTTTTTAATAAATATCTAATTTTTCAGTTATACTTTTCGCATCTCTGGCTCACAGTTGTTCTTCTCCAAAGGGAATTCGCGATATATTCTTATTCCAAGACATAATTAAGCGGCATGAAAAAAGTGCTCCCCTCCTCGGGGCAATTCGCAGCTTGTTCCGTTCTGGTTGGATTCGATTCGTTTGGATTCGCAGCGGTCCCGTGGGTAAATTGATATTCCTGTCATTGCTGTAATGATTTCTGCTTCCGGCGGCAGGAATCGCGGTCCGGCGATTGCCGTGTATCCTGACGCATCCTGCCTGCGGTTTGTCGTTCTTTCTAGCCGCGAACAGGATATTAAATTAAAGAATGGCAAATATTTTCTTCGAGATTACACATCGACGAGGCCATTGATATATCAACCGAGCATTTAATTGAGTTATTAGACGGACGATGAACAAAGCGGTGAAAAGGGAAGTGGAATGAGGACATAAATTAAAAATGTAAGAGGAGCAGACAACCAGGCTGTTGATGAGGATGAGCTGTCGTCTCCTTCGGGGGAACATTTGTAGGACACATGTTATCCGAAAAAGCCGCCAAGATGTGAAGAAAGTGCCTGAGGCCAGCAGGCAGTTAGATGCGATGTCCTGTCGTCAATAGGATATGCCCGAGTGCCGAGCACATTTCACACCTCACAATGCAACAATGCCACAAAGGGCGGGGCAGCACAGGATATCAGCTGCTGCCGCCGTCCCTGTTGAAAATTGAGATACCAAGGAAGGAGCTGGAACCGCAAAGGAATCACGGGAACAAAAAAAAAAAAAGAAGGAGTTGACAACACAAATGAAAAGTCAGCCTCGGTTCGGCTTGATTGATGGGCCATGATTGAGCAGAAGCCAAAAAGTCGAATGGCCCCTTTCACTTTAAACCATAATCGGAGATTTGAAAGTCGAATGTCCGCCCTGATGATCGATGGCAGGAGGTGTGAACAAGGAGCTGCCACTCCCCCAACAAATTCCCTATCCCTCGAGGATGCTCCTGCTGCTCATTTGGTACGTGATTCGACCGCAAACTGTTCTGTGCAAATTTCCCAGGAAGCAGCTCAGATACAGATACATCTGGGGATACAGAAACCGGCCGGGCCAACAATTGGAGCGCAAGAAACTAATTAAATTGATAGAATTAGACAAAAGACCGCCGACGGCTGGGCAACCGAAGCGTTGAGGAACCCAATCCCCTGTTCTCCGCCAGCATCTCCATCTCCGTGCTCATTATTCCAGACAAGTGTGCCTGGGCCAAGTGAAGCTGGCCAATGTGAACACTTGAATGAGCTACAATTGAAGAGGGATTCCGGTGAAAATGTAATGACGATAGATTGATGGATCGGAATAGTAACTCCGATTTTGCTACCTTAAAATTGATACAAATCTTGGAAAATCGTTGAAAATGGATGGTTATTTTTTAGAAGTTGTTTTATACAAATCAGATATACAAAATTAGAATTGGGAAAAATAGGGTCTATATACTGTGCGATGTAATTAATACTAATATCATTAAAAAATTCAAATTTATGTGCAACTATAATTTATTATTTATCTGCTTGAAATGTATTTCACCAACCGAACTAATTAGCCCTTTCCAAAGCATTGCCAAAAATTTGATTGAGCTGCAATTATGTGTGGAAATCTTGATGGCTTCACTGCGGATCCACAAAGGATGTACATGGACATGCCATATAGACACAATATCCTGTGGATATATTAAATTAATTACAAAACGAATTTCGAATGGATAATGAAATTTCTCTGTGGTCATTATCGTACATGCTGGGCATGCACAAAACGGAGCCACAAATGTGGCCAAAGTGAAACAAAGTAGCCGGCGGGGCGCATGGAACCAAAGAGCCAAATGGACAATGGTCAAAAGGACAGGCTGGGATACACGAGCGCATTGCCGGCGCATAAATCAATGGAGGATGGACAAGCAGAAGGAAATGGGAGCAGTCGAAAAAATACACCCAGAAAGCGTAGAATTCGTGGCAGGAGGACAGATGTGGGCATGTGAGTGGAATTGAAAATGAGAGCGCAAGGACTCTGGATCCAGGACTCTGGGCTCTGGACTCTGTCCTGTCATATGCGACGACTCCCTTTCGATGTCTTCAGTGGCGCGTAAAAACAAAGGACTGCGGTCCGGGGTCAACCCTCTTGGAAAAGGTAACCTCACCGGATTTACTTTGCCGCCAGGACATCTTAAGGATTTAACTTGCTTTGCCAATGCCACTGCCCCAATCCCAGTCCCAGTCCCAAACCATCCGGCATTCAGAAGGAAGAATTGTGAGCGGGCAATAGATTTTTCATGTTTGGGATTTGTGCTCTTGTGTGTGAGGGTCCCCGAAGTCTTATTCTAGTGCAGTTGACATTTAATATGGCATTATCCCTGCGCCGCTGAGTTATAAATAATGTTACATTCGCCATTAAAAACATAAAAAACAACGTGCAACAGCCCAGACCAGCCGAGAGCTTAACCCAAGAAGGTCTCCTTCTCCGGGGAACCCCAAAATTCACCCCTACTCGCCCGCCGGTCATCATGAAAAGGCAATCTTGTTACAATTCCCATATATGAGTATTATGCCATGTGTGCTACCAGAATCGATGGGTACGGCCGGAAAGGACTTTAAAAGTGAATTATTCGCCTATCAAGGGGGGAATACCATATTTTGAATGTCCTGCGCCTGAGGGGGAAGTCTCTTTGGTTAGAAGGACAAGTTAAATATTATTTCCTTTACAGATGTAATAGCTGACAAGATTTTATCATCTAAATACCTTAGCTGGATGTTTTATGAGTCGTGTGGTTGCGGGAACCAATTTGGGAATAAAATGCAGATAGGCTTTAAAGCATTTTGAAGTTTGAAGCTTAGATATAAATCTTAAATTTGACACACAAAAAAGGCAGTGTTGCTTACTGTTCAGCATTTAAATATTTTTCAACATAAATATGCCAAAATCATATTTAAAGTGTTTTTCCGTTTCGTGACAATTTCCAACATCCTTGGGAAATTCGATGCCAACATTGTGAGCAACCATCTGCAAGTGGAATAATTAATACTGTGAAAATCCATTTCATATGCTGTGAGTAATATTTACTCGCTCGTTTGCTCTTGTCACCGAATAATTTACGAGGACCGGGTCCAGAAAATAACAAGTGGAGGAATCTGGAATCGCATAACATCGCGTGTGATGACGACTGCCCACACAGTGATCTTAATGAGGAGTTTGGAGAGCGAGGGGATCGGCGCTTGGTCAGGGGGACCCAATTGCTGATGAGACAGCGACAGGATGTGTATGCATCCTATCCAATTGCCTCGGGTCTGCTGACACATTTAAATATAAACACGAGACTTTGGGTCGCATCCAATTTCGGTACCCAGTACGACCTTGCAACGCGTCGAAACCATTGCCACGCATCCGCCAGTTGACACTGCAAAGGCATAAAATTAGATGGCCTGGGAAATCAAGTGTCGGGCAACAGGCGCAGCGCACAGACACGAACTCACTTGATGACGCCACGCGAAAGGACCCACACATGTGCAACTGGATCCTGCGTCGGGATACCAAGAGATTTTACGCGGATGCACCGAGAAAAACATAGTTGATAAAATACAATTTAGATGACAAATTAACAAATTAATTTAGATGACATTATTAACAAAGTACTTAAATTGAATGATTAGATTAAGAACGTGTGTTATAAAAATAACAATCTTAAGTATATTTATATAACATTTATATTTATATTTTTATCAATAGTTTAACATTTGAATAAGTAAGTGAATTCTTAAAACTATTTCAGAAATAAATTCTATGAAGTCAAAGAATATTTATATTTAAAGGGTTGCTTTAAAAAAAATTCACCTATTTTCCTGGATTTAATTCTTATTTTTGTGATTTTAAAATTTTTAAATATTTGCACTTTTAATTCTTAAGGCAGCTTGTTTTTCTCAGTATTGGAGTGTTTTTTTGGGTATTGTGTTGCAGTCACTCATTAGGAAGTGACAACAGCCAACGACTTGTGATTAGTAGCGTGTCCTGGGGGAGTTCTAAGGACCATGAAAACAAACAGCACAGCTGCCGGGACACACACAGATATGCCATCCTGCCCAGAAAAACGACCATCACATGGGCTGAGATTAAAATGTTTGATCATAGGGGAAGCAGGAGAAATCGAAGCGGCGGAACTAAAGCTTGGCCAGCATCCTTCTGTCAAGGCTGTGACCAGGCCATTGATAAAGATGTTGTAATAAAAGGACCCAAGGCGAGCGGAAGACATGGCTACCTGGCCAGGACAAAGCCAGCTCCCTGTCCGTGGCCAATCGCTGGCAGGATGTGAGGTCCTGGCTTTGTCAGATGCGGTGGCAGATTTTGCATTGTGGCCGACAAAGGAAACTCAGTCGGGCCGAAATGAAATACAAGTTTTCTTGATTTTTAAGCTCAATCGCCTTACAATCTTGCAACTCTCTGATTAAGCCATTCAATTTGTTCCGAAAATCCAGTTAAAGGGCGCTTGAACCACATTAACATCTCTCATCTGCAGCCCTTTGGGCTCAAATCGATTGGCCATTCAAGTCGCACCATAAAACGAAATTATTTGCAATTCCGCAGCAATTCTGCAATCGGCAGCGGTTGCGGCCTCAAGCGGCAACAAGAATGATTATGGCTAAATCAACTGAGGACCAGTTCCACACATGAAACGGTAGCTCAAGCCAATGACAACTTCATCATAAGGCAAACGCCCCACCAAACGAGGGGTTTCGGGGAACGGGGATCCTCGGCCGACTCTGCCTAATTGCCAAGCGCGTAATCAAAAGGCAATGTAAACTTTCCTCATGAATGCTCTTTCAAGGGGTATGGCAAATAAACAAGGCACACTATGTAAACAATTATAAACATAAGATGTATTTTAAAAAGGAACTAAACATCTTTACTATAGATTTTTGTATGTTTCGATTATTCATTATTAAAATAAAAAGAGAGTGCCAATTAACAAATTTCTAAATTATTGGGTCCCCAAAAATGCTTCCAACAACATGCGGTATTATGCGGCTTTAGTATATTCGTCAATTAAGCATTGTTTTTGCCACTAAATTTAGGCATAATTCCGTAGTATTTCCGAATTTAATAGAGCATCCAAATACATCCATATACATCAGAGGCCTTCCAGGGTTTACCTTGTTATTTGTCTTTTGCAGTTAACTGGTCCTCGCTCATCCACATGAACATCGCTGGCCCTGCAGCCAATTTCGTGGTAAAATTCATTTGTTAACAATTTCATTTCATTTCATTCGTTTTGTTTTCGGTTTCGTTGCGTTTGGATTTGGGACTGGTTGTGGGTCCGTTCTGGTTATGGGTATGTGGAATGAGTATGGGATGGTGGCTGTTGGCGCGGCGCCTAATTACAGGGTGCCTTTGGCTCGGTTCCTGGGGTTCCGTTCGTGTGTCCTGGCTGCTGCATGTAAAACTCCTCGCATTAAGACATCAACTTTAATGAGCAACACTAACGCCGTAATTGCAGGCCGATGTGGGCGTGGCCGGTACAGTTTTGCTGGCTGCTTTGGTTTCCCCCTGTGACGATCGTGTTTTCATTTTTTTTTTTCGGCGTCTGATCGTTTTTTTTTTTGGGTTAAAAGTTCCGGCAGGTGGGTTATCAGTCTTTCGGCTACCTTCACTTTTTTTTTGGTAGTTCCTAATTTTGGGTAGAGCCCGATCGGAGCCAAGCAGCTGCCCTGGAAAAGTAGCGCACCAGAAAACGCCTCTTATTTTTCAGCTCTCGGCTGCGAAGGCTGCCATCTAATTAAGTAAATTGTCCGTTTTACATATGTTTCCCGGTGCCACTAATTCTTATGACTTTTTAATCGAAAACAATAAAAATACTGTTGGCCGAGAGCGATGTATATTTGGTATGCATAGGCCACATTTATGATAAGTTTACGCTTGGCTCAATCGAATTTAATTTGTAGTCACTCTTGATGGCCTTTGTTAGTGGGCGATAGGTGGCAAAGGCATTTTAAAGGGTGCCATCTGGGCGGGGCAGGTGAAGGGCTCTTCCAGGGAGGTCTCCGAGGACCACAAAGGACTCAATAAAGGACATGCAAATGAAGGACATTTAGAGGGGCAGATAACAATAAAAACAGAGATCATTTTCAATAATCGCATTCAGCGCATTTGAATGATACTGATAAACAAATAAATTAGTAGAGCCATAAATTGTAGAGCTGACATAGTTGAAGGAAAATAATTTTTGAATAATGCTATCACGGAATCAAATCTTTACTATCAAAGGCTAAATTCTATTTTCAAAATATGTTTGTATAATTATGGAACATTTTTTTAGAAGCGACAAGAAAAATATATTTATTAAATGTCTTTCATATGGTTTAGTGCAATCATAACAATAGTCAAGTCCTTAAATACTTAAAAAACTCAATTTAAATTAATTTCACGGTAACCGATTAAGGACCAACAATATTAATAGAGATGTTGCATCACATATGTATGGCACAACCCGATATCCCTCCCAACTGGTTTCCTGTCTCAATCGACTCGTTAATCAATTCTCTCCTACCGAAATGCAAAACAAAAACATTCCAAATTCAATTGCAAATTATGCATTTATTATTAACAATTGTTGTCTGATTGCCCATCGAACAGGGAACGTCGCCCAACCCGTTCACCCAGTCATTACCATCAATTTCCAGCCCCAAGGGCACTGGACAAGGTTCGGGTTTTGGCACATGGGTCATTTGTGTGCATTTGTTTTCAGGGTGTCCCCTGGCAGGATGCTGCTGCCCAGGACATTGCTTATCCTGCCCGGCTGCCGTTGATTTTTCCCAGTTTCCTCTGGTACTCCCCCTACACTCGAAAATATTAAAAATTTGGCTTGGAAAAATTATTATTATCAATTATGGGTTTCAAGTTAGTCTTAATGTTGTGTCTGCAGAAGATATACAAAAACTATGCAATTTTTTTAACATATCTAGGTAACTAATACCTCAACACATAAAAGTATTTTAATAATTTCTATAAATATTTGTAATTAGTTATTAGAGTTATATAAAAACATATTTTTCAAAAAAATAAATATTTTCTTATACTAAATGTTTGTAAAGTATTTTAGAAAATATATTTTAGGCTAAAAATTAAAAAGCTATTGACAAATATTTTCTTAGTGCAGCTCTTTTCGTTTTTCGGGCCAGCGCTCCTTCCACCGAAGTGTGGCATTTGCCAAACATTTGCATATGGGACCAACTGTTTTGAATATTGAAAGCAGACAGCCAACTGATGGCGGGGGGGTCAAAGAGGTGGGGAGGGGGTGGGGTTGCGGTGATTGCGTGTGGCAGGGTTAACAGAGTTGCCAATGCAATCGTGGAAAAGTGCCATGCATTTATGCAATTTTCACTGACTTGGCTTGGCTGCTCGAAAGCCACTCAAATGCCATGGCAGGGCACTCCATCAAGTGCAGTTGCCTTGCCGTACCCCCCTTTCAATTCCACACCCCCTCACAGTCGTTCCCACCCCCGCCCCTGTCATAATCAAATTGTATTGAACATTTGCAGTTAGCTGATTCTGCTGCTGATGCTGTGGCTCCTTTATTCATGTGATTGGACTTGGGCAAAGCCCTGAAAATGCAACTTGCAGAGGGGTACACATTGATGTTGATTCATTCATTCAGTCAGTCATTCCATGGAGGTGTTCTTACACCCAGACGTGCGGCTATCAGCTTTTATGATTGGCAGCCCTTGGCCCATTCAATACTGCATATAAATAAAACTTATTTCAATTTTCTGTGTGCGAGATAAAAATGTGGAAAATGTTTTAGTGCTTCTAATAAAATAACTAATCTGATCACGTCGCTGCTGGTGCCCCTTTTGCAGGATAATAGTCAGCTGCCATTGCCACAAGTTATTACACATCCCTTGGAGGAGGATTATTCCAGGCGGAAGGTGAAGCATATGCAAAGCAGCTAAGTGAAAATGCAGTTGGAACAGCACCAAGGGAAATTCGGATGGCCAAAGGGGGGTGAGCTGTGGGGATGGCAGGGGATTACCTTGTATATGGGTCTGCAGGGCGGGAATAAATTGCGAGTGGAGCCGGATATAGTTCATTAGCATGCCATATATGCGAAAGCTAAGATACTAAGTTGCCACTAAAGCAACGGATTAGTACGCAACATGAGTGTATAAAATGGTTTTAAATATCGCCATTTCATGTACTAGTAGGGATCGTGGTCTTACGCTTTATTAAAGCAGTTTATGGGCTTATAGAGGTTTTGAGGTAATTTAAGAAATGAAAAACTGTTCATCATATTATGAAATAAATGTTTATCTTGAGAAAGATGCATTGAAATAAAAAAACTATTTGACAATTATCTTTGTAATATATATATTTAAGCCTAAAAAATACCACAAATAAATCTGATTTTGGATTTAAAGATAATCAAAGGAAAAAAATGTTTAATATCAAATCTGATTTGGATTTAAAAATAATCAAAGGAAAAAAAAGTTTTAATATCAACCTGAAACAGAGTTCAGGGCTTAACTGGTGTAAAAGCATTTTATGCTTTTAAGACCTTTGACGCCCTCCCATTTTTAACCTCTGTTAGCTGCAGCACCTGTCGCTCACTTTGACAATGCCAAATTTGTTGTCTAGAACGGCAAAAGGAGTAAATAAAGTTATTTCCAACAACGACAGCTGTCAAAATAGAAAAAAAAAAGAAATGGGAAAAAGGTTAAAAAGAAGCGACCACAGATAGGCTTCAATTAACGCACAGCCACACACACGTGTGGTGGCTTATATTAAACGCATATGACACGTTTATTCCTCCACCCCATTTATTTTGCCCCTCCTTACCAGCTTTACCCCCACTTAAACCCCTTTTCCCCTCTTGGACAAATGACAGAGCCTTCCATTAGCGTCATTTTTGGTGCTGGATGCTCTCGTTCTCAACGTCTGTGCGGCATTTTGGCAAACAATTTGCTAAAAAACGTTTTTCTAAAAGCAATGAGAGGGGCAGGGCTTATGGGGCACATGGTGCGAGTGCAGAAACATTTGACAACTGAGTGGCAACTCCTTCTCCTTGCTCCATATCTGTGGCTGCATTTAGCTGTCAAATGCGAAAGCCGAGCAACAAAAGCAAAAACCAGTGTAAAAATGAATGAAGCAGGCACGGCATTAGCCCCCCACCCCTTTTGCACCCACACACAAGACACCACACCAACCAACCCCACCTTAATTTCAAAAGTGACAGCTCAAGTGAAAAAAATGTTTGCTCCGTGCCAAAATACTCCTGGGATCGTGTGCAGCCCAAGGATCGGGCCACTGGATGGGGGGCTAAAGAAGTTCTGGCCTCAGAATGCATGAAAATTCATATGCCACAAGAAATATATTATTATGTGGGAAACAATCGTCCGACTGCGGCGCACTTCTGTTCGCCTGACAGGGCAACTGTCGACATTTGTTAAAGTTTTTCCAATTTTTGTGTTTAGTTTGGCTGCTTCTCCTTGGGACTGCAATTCAGTTGTCACTTTGACAGCTCACGCAAAGGTTGATGGAAGCAAATGTCAGAGGGGTAGTATTTGCTTTGGTTGGGGTGAAACTTTCCCCTAGTTATTGGCAGGCATGAAACGCAACTCTAACTAAAACCAATCGGTCGTCATGGATCAGGAGATTGAACAAATAAAGTGAATACACTTTGGGCTGAAATTAATTTGAGTTAAATAAGAGATTAGTTAGGGGAGAAAAAGTCCTTTGGCTACTAGCAAGTCCTTTTGAAATCTATAAAATTATTACAAAAGCATGAACATTTAAATGTCTTGCAAACGAATTTAAAAGTGCAAGTGCCAACAAATAGGTACTAAGAAAATATTTACTCTATGGTAACAAACTATACACAAATGTTGTTGAAGTTAGAAAAATTTTATTTTGTTTCACTTAATACAAAATGTTTGGCATTTAAAAATGGAAGTAAACTTTGCATCAATCGCTTGTTTCGAATATTTAAAATCAAATTAACACTTTTAGCTTCACACAAACATAAATGGTTTTTGCACTCATGTAAACTCATAATATTTCAGCTCGATTCAATTTGTAACAATATCAACAAAAATATTTGACCATATATTTCATTGTGATATTTGGAGTTTTGCGTTTAAAACATTCCACCCGCTTATTCGATTTGTTTACTTTCGCAAAAGGTTTAGAAAAAATGAGTTGAAAAACCGAATTGAAATGCAAAATTGAAATCAAAGCTGAAAGGCAGCCAACAGCAGACATTTGAATGCCGTGCAAAAAGCAAATAAATGTGCAGAATCAAACAAAAAATTGCACAAATTGAAATATTGAATTATTATTGCTCGTATGGGGTCCTGATCTCCCCGTCTAACCATCACCCCCAACTTATTGTTGGAAAACAGATTTATAGCATTTGCCAAATAAACAGAAAGGTTGAATGCGCATTGAGTGACTCACAGAATATGCACATGGAGTAGGGAAAATGGGTGAAAAAATTTATACAGTAGACTCTATATTATACAAAAATATTGTTTGCTGTCTTTTGTTGATGCGTGTATGCAAAAAAGAGAAAAAAAGTTATTTTCAAATTTATTAGAAATTTCTACTTGCCATTTCCATTCCCTGAGTGGGACTTTTTCGGATCTCCCTCCCTCCTTCAGTTCCAGTTACCACTTCCGCATTTGCTTTTATGCAATCTAACGCTGCTTTTGAAGTGCTTGGTTCAAACACAACAAGCCGAAAAAAACGGAAATAAAATGAACAAATAGTAAATGGAAAACAAACAAAAAATACAAGCTAAAAGCATATAAAAATTGCTGTGGCGGCAGTCTTTTTTCCTGTGACTTTTTTTCGCCATAAATAAAATCTTTGCCGGCGAAGTGAAGGAGTGAAAAAGAGCGGGCGGCACATCGTCTGTTTCAGTCGTGAATTAAGATTAATTAAACTAACGGTAACTGTAACTGTAAACTGAAAAACTAAGCAACATGGCTGCTGTCATATGTGTGCGCAAGTGCGCTTGTGTGTGTGGCAAGTGCACGAAATAAATGTTTATTTATATGCCGCGGCGCAGCGGAAATTGCAATGCGAGTCCGTCGAGTTGCCGAAACCGTAAGCGAATACAAAATGGCGCCCATAACGGTGCATGGGGTATTGCGTTTCCCGCCCCGCCCTCGTAGCCACGCCCCCCACCACACAGCTGCCATACAAATGTAAATTGCAGTTCGGTCTTTGCTTATGAGAATATATGGCAAACCGAATGGGAATGGGTTTCATCAGCGGTTTTGGATGGAAACAGTTTTTAGATACGGTATCTATATCTTATCTTTGATAAAGAACTCCCAATTCCCAGTGACCCACATGTCGTATACGTGATTTTGCATTTATATTCAGTCGCATGAGTTGACGAAGTTGGTTTATTCAAAATACCCAATCAAATAAAATTGAAAGATCGTAGGATTTGTCAATCTTAAACTCCTGTATGAAAGATTTCGATTGAATAAATTGGACGTGGATAAGATAAGGTTAATGGTTAATCTCATATAGGTTTTTTTAAACTGCCTATAAATAAATGTCTTCATTCTTTGTCGCAATGGTAAGCTCATCTACTCGTTCATTACATAAAATATTTTCCAATTAAGTATCTCTTTCTAAATTTAACTTTAGTTATCAGCTTAGGTATTCCCACTTGGAAACAAATTAAATATCAGAAACAACGCCTATCCCATTTATACCTAGATTTACCTTAAAGCTGCTTTATCTTCCAATAATATCCACATTTTGGTGTCGCCTCCAGTTGCCACCGTTGCACTATTGCTTTAGCCTAGATTCCGTGCGATTCAACTATTATCCTGCTGGCGACTCTTTTGTGTGGGTTTGCAGCCTTGTCGCTTATTTGTGGCCCGGATATAGAAACATGCAACGGAAATGCAAGAAACAGTGGCCGCTGGGAAGGCAACTGTTTGGGGAGGGGGTTGCCAGGCGGTAAGGTGGATAGGGGCATGTTTATGGCACACAGAGTCGCATTTGCGGAGCTGTGAAAATTTATTGTACAATTTTCTGTGGAAATACCAAAGAGACCCCAAAACAAACGAGTGCACCAAAGCAACAGGAATGAATTTAAGAGCTGGAATTCAAATAAATTTAAGCAGACTTTAGTTAGCTAAAAAAATTGATAGCTCAATGTTCGTTCTGTAGGTGAAATTTCAATTTATATTTAAGTATATTTTTCATGTGGTACGATATTAAATTATACAAGCCTCTCACTTATAAAAAGAACTCACAAATTTAAAACAAATATATTTCCTTAAATTATATTTTTTAATCGCTAAAAATTTTCCTATTCACGTGAATATTTATTTGTGGTTTTTCTAAAATATCTCACTTTTCAACTACATCAATCCTACAATAGGTATTTAGGATAAAATATTCTTGTGGTAATAATATGCTTACATCCCTCAAATGCTATTGCCCCATAATTAGTTCTCCACATTCTTTCCCTAAATGCCTTTTAAATTTTTTACTTACTGAGTCCTTCCATCTTGCATATTCAAGCAACGTACTCATCCAGAATTCCGTAGACCCATACTTCATTAAGGTCCAGACCTACCTCCCCCTCCTCCCCCTTGAGGTTGTGTGAGTGTGTGGTGAGCAAGTGAAACCCTTTAAGTACTCATATTATTTGCACATTCCAACGAAAAATGGCGAGCAAAAGGAAAACAAGAGAAAAGCTAAAAAATGAAAACTTAACGTAAAAAGTGGATGGGTGGCAGAATTCGGGTTTTTGGGAAAAGAAGCAAACGAACCAAGTCAAGTGATGTTATTCATAGCACACCCACGCTCACACCCACACATATGCCAACAAATTGCTAAAAGGTAACGGTAACGGTAGTCAAACAAAGCCCACACATACACAGGTGGCACCTCCGCACCACCCACTCAACCATCCCTACTACTCCACTCGCGAGTCAGGTCCACGTTCATGTCCTTGACAATCAATTCCCCGCGCACTCAATTAAAAATATGCACAGTGGGCTGCATACGACATAGCCACACACACTCACACACAAGTACACTTAAGAAAAACCTTTAAAAATATTAAAGCTATTGCTGAACAAAAAAAAAAATCTTTTAAGTCTAAAATCTGTTATAATAAAATTAATATTTAATTTGTTAACAATTAAACACAGTTTTCATACTTTGAGTTATTGTTGAGTTAGCAAGATTGCATCATTTATTACAAGAGGTAAGCATACATACATAAATCAGGAGTTTGCACTACAAATTTTTACCGTGTACACCAACGCACTCACATAAGTCAACCGCCGTGGGGGTTTAAGGTTGTTACATGGGGGTTTGGGGTTTGGGGTTCGGGAAACTGGTGCTGTTGTGGCACTGGTGCCGACTGCATATGAATGAATATTCGAACATTCGCTACCATTCTTCTTTTTTTTCATAGCATTTTTTCTGTTGCTTCCCGCATAAAAGTTCATCAGCGGGAATATTGGCGGCAAGGCAGAAGAAGAAAAAAAGAAGGAAAGTCCCCAATGTCGGATATTTGTATATTTGAATAATGCGGGAGAAGGCATATCTACTTTGTTAAAGGTTTTTCTAAAATAAACTAATAAAACAAAAAAATCGCATACAACTTTTAAATTTTACAGAAGTTTGAAAACGAATTTTTGAACTTAAATTATTTTTTTTTTTTGTTTTAATTATGATACTTAGCCAAAAAAAAAAAATGGAAAAATTAGAATTTTAATTAAATGTTAACTGTTACCGATCCAGTAAGTATGACATAGTAAATGAATGTTATTTCTATTTGCAAAAAGGTATTAAACGCTGTTCAATTTTCCAGAGTCTGATTGTTTGGGAAAGAGTATAAGAATATCACCTTTATCCCAGAATAGCTATTGCAACATTCCCGCAATATTCCACCAAGAACGTGAGCGCGTTCGTAACTGTGTGCGGTGTACAAATGCGCGTCTTAGTGTGCGTTCTTATATGTGTTTGGATTTGAGCATCCTTGGGGTAATAGTTTTCCACGGTTTATAATTCCGCGCTTCCCCCAATTCGCTACTCCATCTCCACTCCCATGCGCGCACAGGGATATTTATTATTTACAGGAATTTTTTCTCGCATGCTGCTTTCTTTTAGTTCATTTTATGTTCTTTGCGTTTTCCTTGCCTTGGTTTTATTTCCTTTCGCTTGGTTTTGTTCGCCCGGTGCCTGCTGATGATTTGTGTGCCAGTGTGTGGTTGCCATATAAATATTAAAAATATTGCACAACAAATTCCCCCGATCCCCCCTGCGCCAGTGCTCCACCCTGCTTAAGCGGGAATAAAAATCGCGCTTAATAAATTTTTAAAAAGTGTGGCGAGTCCGTGGAATGGAAAATAATAATTTAGAGGAAGACAGGAATACCTTTCGCTGGGCAAACACAATGAGTAGAAAGAGAGAGCTAAAAAGGGAAGTACGCATAAAAAGATAATAACAAAAGTGTGGCACTGGTGACCCCGATCTTCTACCAGAATGGCCACCAGCACCACAGGAAACATAAACATTTACATCTGTATGGGCGGCATCCCCAAATGCATGAGCTTTTCCCGGAGTAAGGATTCCTTGCTATCGAAATGATATTAATACATGTGCATTTATAGCTTGAGGAACTCAAAAATAAAGTTAGTATCCTTTTTATTTGGCAATGGACGGTATTGATTTCTTAAGTTTGCTAGCTTAAGCTTTAGAAGAGAGATTTTTAAGAAATATAATAGAATGCTATAATGGACAATTTAGTTATTTCAAAATTAACAGATAGTTAAAACTAGTCTAGTTGTGCCACAAAAAAAGGATCCAAAGTAGGTGCATCAGCTGGTTTTCTTTGAAGTCACTCGTTTGCATACTTAATTCTTAAATGCGATAATGGTCTCAACTAATTTGTGAAACTTTTCTCAACTTTCAGTCCCTTGTTCAATTTATTTAAGCTGCAAAAATGCTTTCCGTTCGCGCTAATTAAAATAAACACAGTGTGCACTTTGCTGGAAGGCAGCTGGGGAATTAAGGAACCGTTGCATGTCTGATGAGTAGACAGGACGGCGGATAACTTCAGTGGAAATTGTTTTTATTTTATCTCCGCTTTGATTGACGACGCTTCAAATGATTTTACACGCACGAGCGGCAGGAACAACAAAGGAAAAATAAATAAAACTGAAAAAAAAAAAACGAAAAAGCGTTGAAGCAACAAGGAACCTGCAGCAAGGATAATGCGTAAACGCTGTGCCTTTTTGCGCTAGTGTTTGCACAAGGCGCTCGCAATCCTTTTCGGTTTTCAGTCTCGAGGACTCGAATCCTGTTTGTCCTGCGTCGAATGTGCGTGCCGCCAGTCGCGTGTCTGCTCTGCTGGGACTGCTGAAAAGTTAATCCTTTGCCCGACGAAATCACAGCCATCGAGTGTTTGCCCTGCCAACTCGGACCGGGCAGGATATTCCCTTAATCCTGCCACTTGATCAGCGGCTGCCGGCGCGTTTCAAGTCCCCAATCGACAATCCTTCGCGCCATAGGTAGTCTCGACACTCTATTAAGTGGGCTCCCCATAATTCACAACACTTTCGGTCCATCAAGGACAAACGGGATGGGATGCAGAGTCCAGCTGAGACCAGCATAAGGCGTATTTCGCAAACAAAAAGCGAATATATATTATTATTATGCAAATTTTATTATTTTTATGATAAACCGCAAAATTTTCAATGGCTCGCCCCATAAACACAAACAGCAACACCAGAAGGATCCAAAGAGCACCCACACACTCGCCCAGCTGGGCGCACATTTTTGGCATTTTTATGACTCATTGACTCGATTACTATAGTGCTTGACTATATATATCCTTCGGTCTTGTAACGAACTGCTTGACTCTTAGGCAAATGAACTTGATACCTCCCTTCACCGCCTCATCGGATACCCCACACAATCCCCTTTGAGTTTTTTTTTGGCCACTTGAATTGCTTATGGAGGGAATAGTGTTGGGCTTAATGGCGTTTTAGTGGGTGGATCAACAAATGGTAATGAGAGGTTGAAAGTGCTACCATGTGTCCAACATAACTCGTTAGCTTTTGAAATTTAAGTAAGAAATGGGTTTATGTTGGCTTTAAATAATAAACTATATCTAAAATTAGGGATTGACATCTCCATATATGTTTTTACTTTTAATTATAAGATTAAAATCGGGTCCAAGCAACTTAAACAAAATATCTCTCTTTATGGGAAATTAAAAAAATTCGTTCTTGACATTTTTCATTTCAGCATAAATCTTCAAAATTAATTTGAATTTGAATGCCAGATTTCTGAAGAATAATCAGAAATATTGCCTTCAAATCCATATCAAACCATTTTCTAAACGTAAGCCGTTCAAATCCTTTTCAGACAATATCATATCAGCGAAAATTGTATAATGGAATTTTATTTCCATATTAACCACCAACATGAAAATCTGAATTGTAAAGAAAATCATAAATACAAATCCAAGGCAATCTGCCATGATGCATGATATATTGGAATACATTTTATTTAGCTGCATTAAGAACTTTTTGCCAAAGACAACGGGATGCCACTTATTTGGGTAGACCAAATTTTTATGTGGGCTCGAATGCCAAAAAATCATGGGCAAGAAATAAATTCACGGCGAGCAAATAAAAATGGAAAAAACCCCAAATACGTGTAGGCCAAGTAATACGCAGAGAAATAAAAAATAAAGTCCCGAAGTTCCCCTTCCATTGCTCTCAACACATTTGGTTTTTGTTGGCTCTTCTTTTGTGCCGTTTCATTTCGGGATATTTATTTAAATTTTGATTTAAGGACATCATCAAAACATTTTTTACGTTACATAAATTTTTGCCTGTTGCCCTTCGTCCGCTTTCGCTTCGGCAGTCTGGCTGTTAACTTTTCATTTTGTAAAATGGACCACAAAATTTGTACTACAAGTTGTCCCAACTTGAGCATATTTTTGTTTTATTTTCCCCTTACTTTTTATTGTTCTTGTCATAATAAAATTTTTTCTGCTTACATTCCTTGTCCGTTGTCCTAAGGCAAGACAAATTAAAGACATCAAAAATTATAAGGCGTAAAAATTCCACAAATTTCGTTTGTTTTTTTTCTGAAAGCTTAAGCTGCAAAGTATGCTACGCACAAAAAAGGAGGGAAAAAGTGAAGAAAAGTAGTTTGACCACAAGAAGTTTTGCCAAATTGAAAATGGAATTTTTTCAAAAACAAAGTTAAAGTTTCGTCTGCTGTGTGCGGGAAACGTTGATGGGATTTCTAAAGCGGATTTGCTGGCGAAGGGAAAACGGGCATGTGTGAAAGCACCACACTTCGCTTGGAAAACGGAAAATTCTTACTCGCAATAGAGACGTCATCATCAAGGTGTGCGCACCGCACAGTGGGTAACTTTGATTGGGTCCTTTACATAAGCGTTTAATCCTATTTCGCGGTGAAATGCATAAATAGACAAAAGGGGGATGCTTAATGCCCGAAAACCCCCGGCATATGGACCAGCAGTCACTAAGCGAGGGAAGGAGAGGGTTGGAAGGAGGGCAGACAGCCGGAAAAGTCCGACTGCAAATGCAATTTTCATGTCACGTAGCATTCGGTTTGCAGCGGGGTGTGGGGTGGCTAAGCGGTCACAGCCGTATAAAAATGTATTTAAAGCAAAGCCCGACAATCATTTAATGCAACATGACAGTAAGTAAGTTGTTTCCCTCAGTCCGCCTCAGTTTCTGGCGGTGACAACTTTTAACAATGCAACCCTTAAAAAAAAAGACACGAAAGTTGGCTAAGGATTAAATACGCTTAATGCGCAAAATTAAAGGCATAAATGTATGCATGAGGATGCTCCCTTCCCTTCATTTGTTCCAACCAAAGTCCGTTCTTCAAAGGCCGCAACTCATGCGCTTTAGGGCATTTAACTTGAACTTACCTCTGGCTTCCATTCGGTTCTGTTTGGGCTTGGCTGAGTTTATTGTGCATAAAAGCCGAAATCGTGGGCATAATTTCCCGGGTCCTGCACACACACACACACACAGACACACACACACGAGCTTAAGCAAATATTAAATACATTAAAACTGACATATGAGGTCGAGTCAAATGAGTAAACAAAACTCAACCCGAGTCGTATTCAAATTCGAGGCACTTAAATGGACTTTGATGTGGTATTCCTCCAACTTCCAGGCCGTGGATTACTTAAGGACCTAAGGACATGTGAGGATTAACGGTTGAAATGGGTGGGTGTCCAAAGCTTAAAACTAGTTAAAGAAGAGCTCGTTATAGAGTGAGTTTATGTTCTTCAGGCAAACCCGAGTTACGATTTTCCCCTGGTGAGTCATTTAATCTTAGATAGGTTAAGTCCATGTGTGATCCGATAAGTCACGCGATGATAGTGTATTTCTGGGGTTTCTATAGTAATCGTGTTAGCTGTGAGTCACGCAGGGATTTATAGCTCACGCAAAGGCTTCAAAAAGTGCATTCTTAAATCATCTAGACCTTTATGATCACTATTTTATACAAAGATAAATATTTATTTAATTTAAAAGCTCAGAAAAAAAAAACGCCAAGCCAAGATAAAGATTTTATATTATTTTATTACCATAGTTTTGAAAATTTATTTGGTTGCCCACCACTTCTAACACCTGTAACATTTCCCAATTCACATTCGGGACCTCCCAGCTCTAACTGGAACTGAATAAGTGCATTTGTCCGACCACTTAACGTGGAATATTCCCCCATTTAATAGCTAGACAATGCAATCTTTTCATTGGCATTTTCCAATCAATTTCATTTGGCTGATAAGAGCAGCTAGCGAACTAGCGGAGCCATCAAACTGGCAAACTATCAACCACCCAAGCGGCAAATCCGCAGCAGCATATGCGACTGTTCCCGGTGATGGCGAAAAACCCACAGAATCATTATTCGCGGGCATTCACAGCTCGCAGTGGGAGAGACTAAATTCGCGGCACTTAAAATGCTTAAAACACAAAGCGATAAATACGGCACCGACTGAAGCATTAAACCATATGCCTGCCATAGAACCGAAATGTCCTGATCGAGGGGGAGGGATTCGGGTTACAGGACTCTCCCTCCTCGCGTAATTGTAATTAATTTCCTGTGATTTTCGTTTGTAGCTGAACCGAAAGGACTCACCCTGTCCTGCGATCCGGAGCAATAACCCAGGGCCACATCAACGTCAACGCGGTCCTTGGTCCTTGCCGTTCGCTTTTAATCGCCAATCGATAAATTTGCGTTAACTGTCAACAGAATGTTGTTGCTGCTATGGCGATTTACTTTTTGCTGGTCGGGAGTCCCGCTGCTGCTCATTTAATGCGATTAGATTTAATGGCCAGTCTCGGATCCTGCCGGCCAGTTGCTTTTTACCCCAAGCAGCAGGACACTCGCCCTGGCCGTCACTTAAAACTACTTATTAGCCTCCATAAAAATCGCCTTAGTCTAATTGGCTATGATTGATTTTGGGGCGCTTTGGCTTGGCCAACTGGGAAACGATGGAGGGACGTCCACTAATTCGACTCAAGTCCCGGACAAAATATGTTTTTGATATGCAAAAACTTTTAGCCAAATAGCTTTTAACTGTCATTAAGCAACTGTTGCCCGAGCAGCCCCAAAGCCAGAAAATGGCCAATGAAATTTTTATGACCCACCAACATTTTGTTTTCACGTATCCTCCGAAAAACAACGTCATGTGCCAGCTGTTCAGTAGTTTCAGGGACACAGCCCAACTTGTATATGGGATGGGGTTGTGGGTTGGGTTTGCCTTTGGTTTCGGGTTTTGGAGGAGCTCGTAGGAGACACACACAACAAATAACGCTTAAAAGTTGGTAGCCTCACCTGGCCAGCATCCTTTGGTGTCCTGGCTTTTCCCTCGCCCCGTTTCTTTGTTGGGTCTCTAAAATACTTTTTAATTTTATCAGCAGCACACAGAAGCGTTTACATGCTAAATGAATAGATGCAGTCGGAGAAAAGGGGAAAAGGCAATAATTAATTTACGATCAGGGTAATATCAGACTTTAGGCATGTAAATGGGCAGTAAGGGACTTCAAAAAATGGAAGAAGTTAATTGAATGCCAGCTGGACTGGTGATTTAAAAGAATTAGTGCTGAAAAACATGTGTTAAATTAGAGGTTTTTTGTTGAAAAATATTATAAATAATTGTATCCTAATTATGGCACATCAAGAGTAAAAAGTTTGTTTGTACTTTGTATTTAAAAAGAAAAAAGAGATGTATTACAACAATCTTACGGTTGTGGAACAGTGAAAATCTCTTTATGTGATGTAGTTACCAAATTTCTCACAGTGCAGCTAAATAGGTGTACAGAACGTGCTCGACAAACTCGCTTCGTACTTTGTCATCAGGGCGTCATCTGGTGTGTCCCCCCTCCTTTCCCCTCCCAGAAGCCGACATTACATATTGGAAAAGTGGCCAACTAATCAACGACCATTGCGCTGGCATTTCATTATCATTCGCCCGACGTAGAATCCGTTTAGCCCCACTTCGACCACTCCTTTTCGCCCCGAGGACCACAAAAATGGCAGCAGTTGGCTCCCCGTTGGCCATTTCGGTGCTCCTTTTGGATCCGTTGCATCGGAATTTTAATTTGGTTTCATTTCGGCTAAGGGCAGCTGTTGCACGAAGGACGAAGGACATGGAGGACCAACAAGTTGACCAAGATTTAATTGCATTTTGAGTGGCCAGCAATTAATAATTTATGAAAACAAAAAGTGCAAGAGTGCAAGGAAAAGTTGCCAAAGTTTTTAATTATTTGCGCTTGATTTTGTTTGTATGTGTGCAAGCTGTAGCATAAAGCAAATAAAGTGTTAAGGGGTGTTTTTCTAGGGGTTGAGTTGCAAGTTGCAAGGTATTTTTTTTTTTTTTCGCTTAGAGGACTTTAAGGTATTTCTTTCGGGAGGGTTGCAATTGCTGACAAACCGCAGCGAATTGCTAAACACGTGCCCCTTTTCTGGTCGTACAAAGCACCCTGAATGGGGCAATGAAAAATGGTAAATTGAACAAGGTCTTTGCAACGGGGCAAGAAGCATATATAGGCGGAAATAGCTAAGGCCTGTGGGCGAGGGGCGAGGGGTGTGGCAAGAAGCACGTGCAAAAATGCGTTAAAATTGCGCATTCAACATTTGAACGCAAACACAAACGCAATTAAGCGCGGCGTCAGTGTAATGAAAGTGTCTGGCAGAGGGGAGCCACCCATGCACTGCACCACCCAACCCTCCCACCACCACCCACTGCTTAAGCGCCCGTCGAGACAACGGAAGCGGAAATAACGCAACAGCCTCAGGATGAGCAAAGCGACCAGGACGAAGACGAGTCCGTCGGACGTTGATGGTCAAGCCGATGGGCCGTGTGAATGCACCGCTCCTGGTTTGGTTGTCAGGGGTTTTGGAGCTGAAGTCCGGAGACTCTGGCTTAACCATACCCTTTGGAAAGGTATATGCTATTTCGATGTTTAGTTGGTTACCAACCAATCTTTTAAACGGAGTGATTTTGGAGCACCTTTTCTTAGGACGAAGAATTTTAATAAGGGGAGTATTCTATTTTTTTTAAGAAATTTATAAAATCCGATTTTTTAAACAAATGAAAGCAGTCTGGGTCTTTGAAAGTAAATAACATATTTTGTAAATATACAAATATTGTCTTATTCATAAATAAAAAACCTTAAAATATTTTGTATTTTACAGGGTATCCACAAAGTTAGGCTTCTTTCTTAAGTGTCCATGTTTTGTTTAGCTAACATTGGCCCACCAAATTGTGATGTGCTGTTGTGTTTTCACTGCTGCTGCGGCGATGGGTGGTGGGTGGGTGGTGGGTGGTACATGGAGGTTTATAGGTAGGTGGTTGGGTGGTTGGCCAGACGAGCCGGTCAGCGCGGTTTTGTAAAACGTTTAATTGCAATTTGAAAAGCAACCTTACAAGGGTTGCTGCTGCTGCTGTGTTCAGGATTTATTGCTTTTGGGTCTATTGCAGATCCCCCATGACACCGCACAACACCCCGAAAGGACCCGTCAGCAGGCTCTACTCGGAGCGAATGTCTGAGCATGGTGACTGCAATTGAGGAATTTCATTTTGAAACATTTAATTTCCAACGTGCAACCCTTTCCGGGGGAACTGGGGATTGGATTAAGGGCCAGGGGGCAGTTGCTGATAGCCAGAAACGGATATGGGGTCCACTCTTTCCCGCCCTCCGTCTCGTTCTCGCTTGTTAAACATATGTTTTCATTTGCAATGCAAAGTTTAATAATTGACAATTCTTTGGGGTTGCTTTTTGCCAACGGAAGTGGATTGTGGGGTTGGGAATGGGAGAGAGCTTCATGTGTGAGGTGTGTAATTGCCAGATCGCTGGAAATTCTCGCTTTTTTTCGCCCGTAAAATGCTTCTGGGCTCGTGACAAATGAGCCACCAGGCAGACACCTTTGAGGGGTAGGAAAATGAACTGGAGATGGGAAAATCAGTTGGTTGGGTAAATTGCTACCTCGGTCTTTTCATTAAGGTTACTTTTTGGAAAATAATGAGATTTTTAGTGGGGTTGCTATTGTTTAGATTTTGGGGATGTTTCTGGCAAGAAAATCCAATTTATTTAACAAAATTTTTGTTGAATAATTTCCAAAAATAAGTTCACAAGTTATGCCAAAGGTTTTCTTGTGAAATTCAAAAGTATTTCCCAAACATTTGAGAAAATTACATTAAATTTTGTTTAAGATTGAGTTTACCACTCCAATGCTTAACTTTGGTAAGAAAAACCAAATCCAAAAGAACCATAAACCTTCATTATTAATGGCCAAAGATATCAGTTCTTTGCTCCCATTTTGGCCATAAAAAATTTACAATATTCTCGTGCCAATTTGATTACAAAGCAAGCGTTAATTTCCATTATTTCTTCTTTTGCTGATTGTCATTGTTGTCCTTTGCAATTTGTGACCGTTATTTTCCCCTGCTTCCTTCGGTCATTTTTAAACCTGATTACATGCTAGCACAAAAAATATCCTTCGTCCTTTCACGCGTCTTTTTTTCAATTTGTATCGCGAAAAAAAATAAAAGAAATAAAGGAGGAAAAACTCATTCAACTGTGACATTTTGGGTTTTGTTATTGTCATGCCCCTTTTTTGGGGTTTTTCTCCGTATTTTTGCATAATTAATATATGTATATCTTTTGATGAAACATATTTGGCAGAAAGAATGGGTAATGCAAATAAATGTTTTGGGGTGAGATAATGCTTTGGGTTGGGAACCAAATTTATAATCATGCTGGGTAGGGTCGACTTGTAAAATTAGCTATAAAATTAAAAATAATAATAAAAATAAAATCTGGATAATATATAAGTTATAGTGTTTTAAACTCAATAAGTCATTAAATTAAGTCAAACATGGAATATTATTTTGTTTGATAATGTAGAATAATAATAAATACATTAAGTACATTGTGTATATCACCATTAGAATTAGCATAATCCAGAAGTTAGCCCCTTAATAGCATTCTTCTTAGATACCATCCAATGTTTTGAAATGAATTCGTATTCTAAGTATTCCAAGTTCCATTCGAAACTCGAATTTATAGCATAACCCGAAAACTGTCAAAACCATCCAAGCCTGCTCCCGTCATTGTCATTGTCCTCGTCCTTGTTGTCATTATAAATGTGCGCTCATTTGCCTTAAATATCCAGGACTTTTGTGCACCACTAAATTAGGCAGCGTGCCTCTCGGGTTCCCTATTCCAACCCCTCGAACCCCTTCCGCTCGCAACGTCGTTGACCTTTTGGCCATCAAGTGGAACCAGATGATGGACAAGCGTGAAAGGGTTTCGAGTCGAGGGGCAGGCGCCAGAAAATGTTGACAGCTGTTTGTTCGGAATTAGTCAGCGATGTCGGGTCGGAGATGACAACACACTCTGGAAATAAGCCGGCGACATATCTTAGCCATGTTAACAGGCGCGAGGCCGAACCCTTTGACCCCTTTTTACCGCTGACACAAAAATGAACGGGGAGCTCTTCATTAGAGCGCTGATCCATTTGGTGCACGGTGAGAAATAAAACATAAATTTGGTGTGTCAGTTGACCTTAAGTATATATTTATGTATACCTTAAGTATATATTTATTTTATTCATATTAAGATTTATTTAATAGTCTCTAGTTTCATGCAAGGAGGTAAATTAAAACTTTTTTAAAATGACAGAATAGAGAATTAACCATAAATCATAAATCACTCATAATTTTACGAGGATTCGTGAAGTACACTTACCAAAAGTTTCCATTGAAAACTCTTTAATAAATAGTTGTATTGCCATGCAAAACATAATGAATTGAGTTAAATCATTTTCTTAAGTGTGAGCCTCCACGACTTTCCAACAGGCATTTTCCTCAGGCTGCATTAACGCTTTTATTGCGTTTTAATTTGGCTTGTCCTTGTCAGTGAGGCATGCAAGGACATGCATCCAGGATGTGGTCAATATGGGGGAGTTGGGCACGAAATGTAGCATGTTGTCGGCCTGTCAAAGGCCACTCACAGCCTGCCCCCACTTGAGGGAAAGTCAAACATGATGGTCCTGACGAGTGGACAAGGACACTGACACCGGCACAGGGATACCCCCCCTCCCCCCCAAAAGCCGTGCATCCATGCACAGGATGCAATGGCATATTGCAATTAGTTGGAGGTCCAAGTGGTTGGCGAGACTTCGAGACTTGCGGCATTTGTGGCAGGCTAATAAGCTAGGTTGGGGGCACTCCCCCGTCACCCCTTCATCCTGTTATCCTTTCGCCTGGTCACACACAGTCTGCCAAATGGCAGTAATAACCGTCTGCGCTTAAAGTAATTAGAACGCCATTTTACTGGGCTCCCTCGCAGGACTCGCCTGCACTTCCTGCTGACCCTCCCATAAATTCATTGGCGCAACTTAAGCCGACTCCTTGCTGCTGCTACTGTCCCGAAATACATAAAAGGACACCCATAAATGCGCAGCTTAAAGCCAAGAGGATTCGAGGCCAGGACTTTGGCTACTTGAATGCAGCCCGAGAGATGGGTTTCGGAAGGGGGATTCGGGGTGCTTCCAGCCAGGACCTCGACAGGACCCAGCTGCATTATTACGGTCAAAGTAAATTTATGTGCTCTGTTAATTGAATGCTGCGATGCCTGCGCGGTGTCAGGGCACCTCGAGTATCCTGCTGATCCTCATATCGCAGGACCCTCCGCGCCCTTCAGCTCGCTTTACTTTGCATAAGTCCGAAATTTATATACAAAAAATAACGAATGCAATGGCTTTTTATCGAAGCAGGGCTACTCTACACGGGTGTATAAAAATTGCCCTACAATTAAAATAAGTATTTTCAGGACAATACGATTTTTGTTTAAATAAATAGTCATTAAAAAAATACGTTTCCCAAAAGTGCGAAACATAGGTAAAATTACTTATTTAATTGGTATCAAATTGTAGTGCAATTTGCTAAAAAAAAAATCAATTTACTTCATGGGGAAAGTTTTACAAAAAAGGATAGTCATTACAAACGAAAGCGTATATCACCCAGAAGGGGATATCGATAAATGAATGTAAATATGGCAATGGCGAGGGCCATTGTCATGGCGACGGTGGCATGTAAGGAGCCAGCAGCTCTTTGTTGGCCATTTTTCATACATTATAATCAGAAAGGATAATGTTAACGCCGCCAGCGGGAGGAAAGACCGCAGTTGAGGCTGAATCCGCAGCACAATTATGGCAAAGTTTATAGGAAATATTCTTTTTTCTGAACTCAAAGCATATTTAAAAATTCATTTGTTTAAAATAAGGTGTACTTTAACAGCATTTATATTAAAAAGTGGAAGATTTAATGTAATAAACCTATATTTTTTGGAAAGCCACATAATGATGCCTCAATCTCAACTCATTTTTCCTGTTTTTCTTCAAGCACTATTGGAAATACTCCAAGCGTAGGCCATAAAGCAATTTTATAGCCGGACCCCTGGCTGGAGGAAAACCAAAACGCGAGCAAAGGAAATCTCGGGCTGCGGCGAAGACAAAAACAATTCCCCAGAAACATTCCCCACATGCCAAACTATTTGATAATTAAGTAGATGCGCGACCTCGAGGAGCATAAATCACTTAATTAACTTGACGACACATCCAGACAGACAGACAGACAGCCAAGGGGAGCCGCAATGAATGCATCCTTGAAAGTATTCCAAATATCTGAAAAGAAAATAAAAATACGCGCCAAGGAAAGCGGCTCTTGTATCGAAAGACTGAGAATCAATGCAAAAGTAGCGGCAGAAAAACTATCAAAACTGAAGACAGCCCACTGGGGAGCCATCAATTCATCAAAATGCTGGCCACTATTAATAGTCCCACTGAACTTCAATAAAATGCCAAAAGTTCTCTACGCTGCGGCACTTCAAAAGCCAGCCACATCGATGTTGCTAGTGAGAAACCAAATCAACACTGACAGCAGTCTGGCAGAGGAAGAATTCAAGATTTGCTTTTATTTAAAAATCACTTAAAACATTCTTGACAGATATAAAATTAGTCTAAGGTAAATAAATAAAACAAGACACTAAAAAATGTTTCACAATATGGGATCATTTTTTTGGTTATAGGTTAAATTGTTTGTGCAATCAATTATGCAAATTCAATATGTATATTATTTGTTCTAAATATTTTTTAAAAAATATTAAAATATATAAAATTATAGATGCAACTTAAAGCAATATCTATAGAATTTATTGAATATTCTTAAGTTCTTTCAGTGATGGCACCGGAATAGAAATGGAGGAAATGTTCGCTGATCGAGGCACTCGAAAATGTCAACAACTCGCGGTCCCCATCACGATCATCAATGGACCTCATTACCACGCCTATTTTGTGTTGCCACCAATGTGCGGTAGCCGAAAGAAAAGTAAAGTACAAAACACTAAAATACGCTACAAAATGCGAGGAAAGCGGCGGCAACCATCCGTGGCACCTCCACTTCTTCCCATGCCTCGCCTGAACTCAACTCTTCCTGGGGGCAGGCACGCCCACTTTTTACAAGTGATCGCAACCGTTCCAGCCATATGTATGTCTCGTCTGGCTGGCTGAGATATTTTGTGCCTGAACAGCAGCAAGTGGGCGTGGCAAAGACGCCCCCATCCCCCCAGCATCCACACATAAATAACGAAAGTTGTTGACAGTCTTTGGCGCTGAAAAATATCATTAAAAGTATATAAAATAAACGACCGGAATGATTTACTGGACAACTAAATCTGAATATACTGGTGAGTAATTTGATTTTATATGTGCTTTTTCATGAGTTCACTTCAAATTTTAATGTTATTAAAATTTTTTTTACTACCAATTTTGTTGGATGCGGTACAGTTTTAGACGCTTAACCATAAATTAAAATAGTCTTTGAAAAAAATATACAATGAGATAAGATTTCAAAGACCTAAAAATGCTAAAATTCTATGTTTTAACTAAATACATGAATCTACAAGAACAAAAATGAGGGAGCTTATATATTATTTATTTTGAAATAACTTTAAGGAAAGAAGAAACCTTTACACCCCTAAAAACTTAACACAATTTGTTTAATGCTAACATTATAAAAATATTAAACATTACAAAAAATGTACTCACATGTTTTAACTTAAATTCTTATATCTATAGTAGATGTTTCACAAACTTTATCAAAACGACATCTTCCACTTCTTGAAAACCAATTACGTCACTTGCATTACTTTAGATAACCATAATAAAATTCTTCGGAAACCTTCTGGAGATTTCACAGCGATGACAATGGAATCACCTCCGATTCAGTGGGCCACGTGATAAGCTAATCCCGGCCTGAATGTGACAAAGCCAACGCCTTCAGACAATGAAATTTGTGTGTCGGGCAAATTGAAATGAAAATGAAAATTCAACAACTTATATACGTCTCACGCGGTGCCACTGTCAGATTCGATTCCTTTTCGGGGATCCTTGTCCCAGTTTCGAGACGAGCCACCCAACGAGGACAACCTTCTGCCCACCCACTTTTCTCACACTTTGAGATCCGAGGTCTGGTACTGACACCTCTGCCCGAATAGAATCACCCACCCCAATCTGTTGAATTTATCTACATATAAACAAATATTTTTCTTAAATATGACAACATTTTGGGGGCGTGTCAATGGAAATTTGGGGGCGTCGGAAAAAGTGTGTTTTGAAATTGAGTTTTCTAAAGTTTTTCCCATCTCCCTTGCTCGTTTGTTATATATTTTTGATTTGCCTGCGTTGTTCTTGCCTGGGTGTTTGGGGGGCGTGAGTGTGTGTTTTCTGGGAGGGGGCGTGGTCTTGTGTGCCCTGCTGTCATTGCTTGTTTTGCAGATGACATTGAGTGGCGAACGGAGCCCGTCAATGATATGCAGGCTGATGAGTTGTCGTTGTTGCTGCCCATAATAATGATAATGCCGAGTGTGTCTGGATGCTATGAGTGCCTGTTTACAGGATGCTTATGGGTGAGTGTTGTTTTTTTCGGGGGGGTTTCGAGAAGTGGCACCCAGGGGGGTTGCTACACAAAAAAAAATTTAATAAAATGCCGGTAGAATTTAATTAGATTTTAATTGCATTTGCTACCGGAGCAGAGTGACAACAACAAAGCCGGGAAACTCCCGCTTCTAACAAAGAATCTGTTTTTGAGTGATGATTGCCTGGGGGTGGAATGATGTTCTTATGGGGGTGGTATTATGATATATTGTGTTATTAATAGGGTATACAAGTCAGTTCTAATTTATTTCAATTTAAGCTCGCATCAAAACACAAGTCTTGGATTTAATCAAGTTGATTGAACTCCTAGAAGGAAACATTTCAATTGGACTATCGCTAATTATCAATATAAACGAAAGCCAAAATTAAACATTTTTAGGTAAAAATCCATAAATTTTACCTAAGTTTTGGAATCAAATTCAGTAAATAATCCTTATTAATTCATACTTTTGTTATATTAGGTAAATTGCTACTTAATTTGATATTACAAATTGCATTATTTGTAAAGTAGGCTTAACTTATTGTAAATATATACTCAAAGGCATCTTCGTCTTACATTTATCATAATAATTTACTGAACCTAACGTTCTTCATTTAAATTAACACTCAAGAACCTTTTCATCTTTGCCATCCAAGATCGAGATTTATAATGCTTCCATTATTCAACTCCTTTTGATCTCATTAACAGTGACCGCAACAAAAACGACTTTTCAAATCTTCTGGAAGACATTTCTTCAGCCGAAATCTTTTCAAGCCAATTAAGGTTGCATCGTTTCAAGGCGTTTCGAATCGGAAGTGAAACAAACAAGAACACATATTCTCCGTGATCGAAATCATCATTTCTGATCTTCTCTGAGCTCCACAAACCTTTTGCCGCACGACTTTAATCGTTTGCCGAGTCATCAAACGAGGTGCAACGGAGATGACACCTCTGAAAATGGATATCAGAACGCCGAAAAGAGAACCCGGTGCCACGATAAAATTGGTTAATTTAACACAATGATATAACGAGCTGAACTTGAAAACCATAATGCGCTTACCCCTCATCGAAGGTGGAAGAGATAAATGCAGACAACAAATGCACAGTTCACTTATTAAGTCGTTACCTCAATTAGATGAGGAAGTACTGCACATGAGGGTCCTTTATGATAAGATCATACACGCATAAGGGTATGGCTTACTAATTTCCTTTTAATTACTACTTTCCAACGAGTTGTTTTGAGCTGCGCAACCAAAACTCATCTGCAATTACTCGTCGAGTGGGGAAGGGGTCGTCCAACCGACCTGGAGATGTCTTTTCGCTGTCGACTTTGCCTTAATAAATATTCAGAAATTAGCGGCGAACAAATCTTGGGCAAGTTTTTGGCATTAACACCTTTCAATCTGTGCGAGTTGCAAACAACATTGCGAATATGACAAAACGGATTTAAAAAGGAAACAGTCGATACTCACTGCGATGAACGGGATATACTTAATAAGGTCCGCTAATATATAGAGCAATAATATAGCATTGATTGGGAATCTAAATTAATACTTATTTATAGGTACAAATGATAATGGGAATTAAATATTAATAAAACTTAACTCGAATTTGATAATCTTCTTTCTATAAAATATATAGAATGTGTAGTATTTAATGTCTAAGTTATATGAAATTGAAGTATGCAATACTTAAAACCACATATAATATTTGTATATTTTTATATTCTTTGTCGTTAAACAAAAGTTATTTAGTCATGATTGAAAACATCAATAATCTATATTTCTAAAATTAAAAAAAAACAAAAACTTAAGAATGAGTAATTAGATATTAACGAAGGGCTTTAAATATTATTTTTTACAATTTAACTTGCAGTTTTTTTGACCACTTTATCCAGCTAATACTGCACTTGGCTCACTCGGTGAGCACGCAGGAAATGTCACGACATGCTGCACATTGCAGGAGAGACTTCAGGTTTTTAGCCGCAGATATTTCGCAGTTGGTTTTCGCACTGCACTTTTGAATATGCATAAAAAATTGGTATTAAAACGTCGCATGTAAGACATTAATCAGCTGGCAAAGTGGCAGCAGACAGAAGCAAGCTCAATGCGGTGGCTAGGTGAAGTCAGTGAGCAGCAAGTTGAGCGCTTGCATCATGCGCTTGATTAATCTGCATTTCCCCAACTCCGTCGCCAGCCCCAAAGCAAAAATCTGCGCATAAGCAGCTTGACTCTTGCCAGATTGGATGGAATGGAGATGGAAATGGAGGTGGAGATGGAGATGGAGGTGGTGGTGGTGGGCAAGCCAACCCACTTCATCCGCTGCATCCACCGCACTTCACTCAGCTCTTCTGGCTGTCGGGTTTTATTTTTGAGTGCCCACACAGCACGAAAAGCGACCTCAACTCTTTGCCCGAACAATAAATTCACATTAAGGAAAACCAAACTGAAAGACAAAAAAAAAACAAAAACAACAAAATTTTATTTCATTAAAAACATTAGAAGGAATGGGAAGCGACAGGCGAGACAGAGCCATCAGGCCCTACAATAATTTTGCATGCCTGGTGGCTGAATAATACGAATGTGCCTGTTGATTGTTTTTAGCATCTGTAGCATTGAGTGATGAGAAATATTCCCCACCCCACTTGCAACCAAGGCAAACACATGGCCCTGCAACTCGGGCCCTGCCTCAAATATTTCCCCCAGAATCACTGGCTGGATCTGTGCCATCGGGCTTTTCATTTGCGTATGCGAGAAGATTTTCCAAAACATTTACAATCCCGAAGATCTCAGTGAGGCCAAATGTTTATCGAAAACAAAGAATGGTTGGATTTGATGAGAGAAAAGTATGGAATAAATAATACTCTTGCAGAGAAGAATCTATTTTATACTTATCTAAACATTTAATAATGACTAAGTTAAAACACCTTCGTTTTAAGCTCTATCATACATATAAGTAAATCTTTTTAAAATGTACATATGTTATATACATTTTCTTTTATTTTGAGACCATAAAGGAAATGTACGTACGAAAGAACCACTCATATATTATAATTTTATTTACGAAGTCTTAAACTAATTCAAATTTTACAACAGAATTTCATTCATTATCTTTATCAGTTTACAAATAATATAGACCACAATATATCTAGCTTTGTTTTAATAACTAAATATATATATTATGTGATAATGGAATCATAAGCAGTCAATTAAGACTTACACCTTTCTTGATTTGTTTTTCTTAATTTAATATTTGGATGAACTGTCCAGATATATCCAAGTTCAAAACATACCACCATACTCTTTCCTGAAGCAAGGAAAAACTTTCAACACCGCAGACGTTGTGCCCCGACTAGATTTCGATACCGCAACTCAAGTGGCCAGACTTTGACTACTCGGCGGGTAAATGCAGCGCATAATTCACAATGAGTGATTCTTAAATTGTCCATTAAGATCATTTTTATGGTAGAGCGAGTCCGAAAGGGGGATCTGGGATCTGGGATGGCAGCCACTAGGCAAATATTCGGCTTGCAACATCCCCATCTGAAGTTTGCTCCTTCGTTTATCAATTAGGGCGGCAAACACTCGGTTGGGCCGCTCGCTAATTATCAGCAAAATGCCTACACATGGCAAACGTGGATTTTCTTCGGTCTTGGTCCAAATTTAGCAATGTCTAAGTGCAGCCCATGGATGTGGATGTGTGGATGCGTTCCGAGACTGCGTCATGCTCGACAATTTTTCACGCTTTTCCTGCGCTTGTTTTCCCGCCAGTCGCACTCCCTCCGATTTCCCCAAAATCCCCATTTCCCCAAGAAGACAAAACAATGTCTGGAGCCCCAAGTTTGCCGGCCTATGATTGATGTGCAGTTGATGACTATATAACTTTGTATGATTTCCCGGATTGCCCGGGATGGGCTGCCTACTTTGGGAGCAGGCTTGGTTTTGTAGGTGGACGCGTCTTTAATTAGTTTGGTTTCCCCCGTGGTGAGGAAAGTCGGGAAGGCAAACTTCTGCTCATTTGCCTGGCGTTAAGAATGTTGAATAATTGAAATTTCTCGGAATTTTTCATTACTAGTCGTGCGGGATGAAGCGTAAGTGCAAAGTAAAAGTTGTTTTTGTGGTCGCGTGGCTGTCTTTGATTTTTCTTAAAGCATTTCTCAGCTATTTTTTCTTTGGTCTCCCTTTTTGGGAGACGATTTTCACTGGAAAGTGAATTTTGTGGGGTTTTCCTGTTTAAAAATTAGTGATTGTGACTAATTATGCTGTCGTTGGCAAACTAAGACCATTAGTGGGATTTGCTTGGGGACTAATTTGCTTTGATGTTCAGGAAGTTTAAATAAATGCAGTCTAAGAAACTTAAAACATAAGAACATTTTATATTATAGATTCCGCATATTAAAGAAATATTAATTAAACAATATTTAAATGGTTTCAGTGATATGGAACTTTAAGAAAAATAAACTTTAAAAACTATTCAGTTATCTGAAATACATAAGTCAGCATTTCTAGTTCCAAACAATTAAACACTCTTTAGTGTTTAAAAATTTATATATATTATATATATTTATATTTTTAAAAGTCAGTGATAAATTCCCAATTTTAGTCTTGCTGAATTTCGTGTTGGACTGCGAAGGCCTTCATCAATATTTGTCTTCAATTGTCAATCCCACCCAAATGACTTGACCGAAAAGTTTAAAGCTGATCAAAAGGCTTCCTGCACTTTGTCTCCGGTTGCATTTGACGAACAGGTCACGTACGGCGTGTCATCGCTGAGCGGCTGCCAGCCAAATTGGCTACAGTAAAGCATCCGCCGCATTATCTTCATCTTCATCACGGTCTCGACAGTGGAGCCCCTGTTCCCCTGTACCCGAAACTAAACCGAAATGGGGCGCCCACAATTACGTTTGAGAACTGCAAACTGCAAACTGCAAATGGTCGGAAAGGTTTGTGCAATTTTTCTATTGAATTCTCGCTGAGAGCTGAGAGCTTTGCCGCTGGAGTGGTTTCTCCGCCCGTTTCTCCTTTTCCCAGCTTGTCTCCGCCTTTTCTCCTGGCCGGCAGCGAGGCACGTGCTCGGAATCCTAAGGAGCTGGAAGACGCCAACAATGTGGCAGCTCCTTCTTCATCGGTAGCCAGTTGGAGAGGAGAGCTCAAGCATTATGATTGATAAGTTCGTTTTGTGAATTTTTCATAAATTAGGCAACAGCTGCGGCATTGGGGGGGATGGCGACCCATCATCGAGTGTCCAATCGTGCGCCATTTGTCTATTTTAATTAAAGGAACTCGGCACTGATCTCCTCCCCTCGGGATCCCAGTTAAGCCCGGTTCCATCATTGTTGCGCCAAGTCCTTTGTTTGGCATCACGCACGTCTGGCTTCCTTTCGGCTGTTAATCAGCTGTTAAGCGGTATGGGAAGTGAAATTTTAATAAAAGCTTTAACATAAATCAAATCTGTTCCTCTGACCAGCAGCTGCCGTCGACTCCATCGAGAAGGGGAGATTCCGCCGTGATTGGCAACCCATTTGCCAGTGCAATTACTTAATTATTCTTCTAAAAGCTTGGGGTGGAGAAATGGATAGGATTTGCGTGGAAAATACCAAACATTAATTAATTAATAACATTCCTCTTAATATTTTCTGCTAAATTGTAATGCAAACTTATCTTTCATATACTAAAGAACGGAATTCATAAATATAAAACTATCAAGTTTTCTTACGTATACTATTTTGCCATAAAAATATAATATAATACTTCTTATCAATTTTAAAGAATAATAGAAAATGACGTAGCTTGACGATTAGAGTTTAAACAATTTTGAATAAATTCCAATGTGGATTAATCGGATAAATAAATCTATAAATAATAGTTTTGATTGCTTTTTCTGTTAATAAATCACTCCTCGTTCTTACGTTATAGCAATATATCTTCCCTTTAAACTTTTCCCAACCTTCAGAATATCCTTTGAGCTTCGCCGCGATATCTTATTTCCCATTTTCCTTGGTACCCCCCTTTTTTTAACCACACTTCAATGGCTTTGAAGGGATTCTCATTCTCACATTTGCAAATAATTAAGTGCCTTGCCGAGGCAATTTAAATCGCGTGCTGTCCGAATACATTAAGGCACATCAAAACGGAGATGGCGACATCAGCTAACCCCAGCTCCTGTCTTCTACCACATTCCCCCACTTATTAACAGAGCGGTAATCTGAATGTGAAATCAAGTCGCAATGCACAACCCACAATATCAGTTGACAACTGTCGACGCTCGTCTGGCAGGCATTTAAACGCTTGTCAAAATTATATAAACTGCTGTCAGAAGTGCCGGCGGGAACTAGGGAACTTTTTCCGCCATGGCCTTCTTTAAAGTGCAGAAGTGCACTCAACAAAAAAGTTGCAACAACTTATGCTCTTAACTATAAATAAATATAATTTTTACAATATTTTAAATTCAATCTTCCTTGTTTTCTAACCAATAGTCATTGCGGCTATAAATATAGCTATGAGAAGAAAGTGGTTTTCCCAAAAGGGATCATCTGTCTTTGGAAAAAGATTATTTTCTACTTTAGAAAACTCTAAGCCTGAAGGGATTTTGGTTAACAACAAGTTCCTCAATACATCCATGATCTAGCGAAATTTATTCTGAGTGCAAATAAGAAGTCCTTCGCTGCAGTCGGAACTCGTCGTTTCTGTGGCAATTAATGCGAATTTCGACATCATAATTAAAGCGCATGGTGACGACGCTGGGTCTCGTCTTGCGACCGGGTCCATTATATTTAATGAGTGAGCCAACGGAACTGAACCCGAGGACCAGACCAGACCAGACCAGACCAGCAGAAGTAGAGCGGGCCAGACCGGTCCCAGACCCATTCATTCACTTTTGATATTTGCATATTTTCACATGTCATTCGGCTTTTTGGCATTTCTTTTCCGCCTTTTGTGCAAATGCACTGCGAATGCAATTGTAGTCGCTGTCTGAGGCGAGATCTTTATGCGGGATGTGGCAGTGGGGGCAGGGGGAATCCCCTCCCGGCATCGCATAATTAGCCGCAGACTTTTGCCGCTTGACAAACTCTTTGAAGAGCTCCTCCGACCGCAGACACGTGTGCATCTCTCAGGGATTTCACTGTTTGGCTTATTTATTGTGGGATGTCTTAATTTATGAACAACTGTCAGGGCGCTGAGACTTGCCATCGGTTTGTTTGGTATGGCGATGCCAAAAAGATCGCGAAAAGACAAGCGGATCCATTCATTGTAGCATACCATATACCCGTATCCATATGACTCAACTCCTTGGGCTGAGTGATTCATTCCAGCGTATCCCAAAGTATTGTTCCTCAATCGCGATAAGCTTTATCTCCGGCATTTGGCATTCAAAATTTATGACTCGCAAAATACTTTTGGCCTCGGCTAAGTTTGCCGCTCAGCTCTCATCTCTCAGCCCTCGAGTGCAATCAAATAATTGTAATCTCTTTCAAATTGCAGTTAAGTCTTACTTCCACTTCTGAACCGACCAAAACCAAACCCACCGACCCACTTTCCGCCCACTCCCACTCCCACTCCCACTTGATTATGCTGATGAGCACGTAGCTGTAACCCGAAATGCACTTCTGGTTGCCCCAGAGAAGAGTGCTTGGCAAACTGAGTTTTTCGGCAATCTTAATTAGAGTAGATAATGCTGATGGCTTTGGGTGCTTTTCCGGTTCGGATTTATTTGCCCAATTCGATTATAAGTAAGTGTTGGTCACTGGCCCGCGGGCAAAGTGTTGGTTAAATGCTGCCAAAAGATTGCTTAATTCGAAAAGTTTGCAAAGTGCATCTTAAAGGAAACTGATGCGGGGAGCGTGACACTTGAATCAGTTCTAAATCTATACGCAATATAAACTTTTAAGAAAGCTCAGTCTATTTAAATTTTGGAAAATTAAATCAAATTCTTGGTATGACTTGAAAAAAGGGCTACAAAATGTGGGTCAGATTTGCAATTTAATTAAAAATTTATAATATTGTTTAACTTGTTTTTTTTTTTTTTTAATGTTTCAACCTAATTAAAGCAAAAATTTGTTAGAAATATATTTAAATAAGATTTTGGGGGAACCTCCGATTATAAGCGTTTTAAATATAATAAAAAATAGTTAATTCATTTTTGGTTGATTATCAACAAAGTGCTAACCTGTGTTCAATTTTTACATTTTTTAATTTGCATCAACCAACAGTGGATAGTTTTTGAAGAATCCGGCCGCCAGCGGAATGCACTTGATAAATTGTTTACTTTGGAATTAATTACTCCACTCATTGTTTTCTTGGCCGACGGAAGTTGCAGCCATTGTCCGCCAGGGGGCGCTGTGTTAGCCATGTTAGCCGAACTCCTTTGTGCTGCATAAATCAAGTCAGCAGCGCCGTTTGCAGTACTTTCAACACTTTTGTGGCCCCACTGGCCGGCTCACTTTTATTGCCCACCTCTTTTTTGTTCGCCCGCCGATCGTGGCAATAAAATTGCATTTAATTACACGAATGCAGTGGCCTAAGTGGGTGGAAAGGGGGGGATTGCACAGGGGGAAGGGCGATGTGGGATGCCGCGTGGGGTTGGCCATTGGGAAATTGCCCTTGGTTTGGAGCCTGGCCAGCTCTTCATTGTTGCGCGCATTTTTGAGCTCATTAAACCGACTGCAATTGTTGCCATGCGTTGCGTGAGTGCTGCAGTTTCTGCCCTTTTGTTGGCCGGCAATCAATTTGCAGTCAGCAGTCTGCAGTTTGCGAAAGTTGCAGAAATGCAAAAATGAAATTATATTTGTGGGGCCCCGGCACATCATTAAAATGCATCGACCTGCGAACAAACGAGACGAACACCTCTTTGCATCAAGCTTCTCCTTCGTTTGTGTGAAATTTCAGAAATCTCCCAGCATTTCCACAGGCAAATGGCCAAGCCAGAGTACATAATGTTTATAATCAGGCTACGGCATTCATGAGTTCTCTTCCATTCTGCAAAACAAACTCCGAACACAAGAGCCGAGCACGCAAAACAAAGAGTCATCAGAAATTAAACGTTCAGAGCTAATTGAAGAACACAAGTTTCCATCCATACTCACATTTTGATGTTGATAATTTGAAATAAATACGGGGACTTAAAATATTATTTTGAACGAGATTGATTGGAACTAACTTATTAATTATCCATGCGAAATCTTCTCTTGCTGAATTGTTTTAACGAGAATTTGATATTCTAGGATGTTTAAAGAAATGTATAAGCACAAATTAACACAACGAATATATATTCCCCAAATAAAATATAAAAATAATATTATTGTAGAGTTCGGATATCGAGAATAGCATCAACAAAACTGGATTTATAGAAGCAAAAGTAAATATCTATTCAATTTATACGCTTTAACTCTTTGAAACAGAATTTCTTTGGCTTCCCAGAGACATTTAAATACTACTCCCACTCTTTTGTCAACTTTGGACCATGTTTTGTTTTGCTGATTGACTTTCGCATGCAATTTCCATGTTTTTCCTTAACGCCTCAATGATTGCCAACAATGGCGGGTGAAGTGTTGCCCCGGAGTTTCGCCAAGATGGCGTGTGGCAGGGCCATAAAACAGCTAAAACTGCTAGAAATGCCCTGCCTATGGAGCTTATAAAAAAACGAAGCACTCACACACAGCGACTTTTGTTTGGGAATGCGCTAAATGAATGCAATAAACCAAGTAGAAGGGTCCCCAGTCATTGTTTTATGGCTACGCTTCGTTGAATTCTAGGGGAAGCTTCGGTGCTCCGTCTCTTTCTGCCCAGCTGTCTCCCTCTTTCACCATCTCTTTCGCACTTATCGGTCTCCAATCGCCGGCAAATGGCAACAATCAGCGTCTGAGAATTGCAACTGCAACAGCAACTTCGACTTCAACTTGTCCGATTTTGTTGCTCTCGAGGAGCGGGAGCAATCAACGCATTGTCGACAGGTGGAAAACTTCATGGCCAATGAATTGCTGTTACCATGTTTTAACCCTTTTTCATACCCTTTTAAGGAGGCATTAAGACTTGGGTCAAATGTTTGCGACGTAACTTACCTTATTTAACCTTAAACCTCTCCTTATTTTCTTTTTATATTTATCTTTATTGTGTAAAGAAACTTAATGTGTATTCTAACTTTTTTAACTCGAACTATATTCTACCAAAGAAGTTAAGTACTACAATTATTTTTTTCTTTGTTTATTTTAAGACATTTTTAGGCATATATAAATATTTTTGTATTATTCTGTTTAAAATATAATTTAAGGTAATGTTATTAATTTAAAGTTTTTAGAACATTCAAAATACTTTCAGAGCCTTTAGTTTTTTACTGTGTTTATAAAAACTGCCAAAAAAAAAAACTTTAAACTTAATTTTAATTTTTTAATTTTCAACAAGGGTATAAGGACTTCTGCTGGCCAACTAAAATTTGGCTTTCTCGTTTTATTCCGCTGCTGTTGTATTTTGCATTGCCTGAAGCTGATTTTGCTGCTGCCGCAGACTGACAGCAACAGTTTCATTTCGTATCACTCTTTTTTCTCCGTGTGTTGACGTGGCCAGTAATTTGTGTTGTTGCTGTTTGTTGGTTGGCTGAAGGGAAACGCCAGCAGCAACAACAATGGCCACAAACACACATGCAATTTTGTGCATTAAAATTTCACACTGCATTCGCCAGTTTGTTTGTTTGTTTGTTGGCTTGGTTCGGTTGGGTTGGTCGAATGCTTTTTTGGCTTTTCGGGTTTTGGGACCCTCACTTTTTTTTGTTTATAGCGGGGAGAGCTTATTTGGCTTGCTGCACTTACTGTTTAATTTGGCATGCATTTCTGCTGCCGCCTTCCTCCTTTTCCTGCAGTTTCTGCTGATGTCGCCTGCCACAAGCAGCTGACAAAAAAATGGCGATAGTGTCCTCCAACCCCATCACCTTACACATTGCACCTGGCCAAAACCGAGGACGTCATCGTCATCGTCGCCTGTCAACAGCCACGTTTTTCGGCCCTCGTGGGCGTGGTCTGAAGGCCCTGGCAAAAACGGGTTAAAGAGGAAAAGGGCGCATTTAATTCGCCGCAAATTTAATTAAGGCAACTTAACTGCAATCAATCCAGATGTCGGCGAGTACTGGCTAAGAGTAATCAGATATATTTCAATTATAGAGGTTAACAAACGAAAAGTATTTTATTAAAAAAATCTGCCGATAAATATATTTTACAAGTTTCGTTTTTTTTAGCAAACCGTGAGGAAAATGACCAAATGTTGAAATGTTATACCTCGTTAAATTTGTTATAAAATTCTCAATCGATTTGCCATTCAAAGCAGTACAATTAAATTTCAGATCATTTTTCGCAAAAAGCATTAAATAACATGATGAATGAAAAATATGAAAATTGTTAAAAAAAATTTTTTTTTAAAATAAAAAAAAAAATAAAAAAAAAAAAAAAAAAATAAAGAATCAGACAGATTTTAAACTTGCAGGTTAAAAATCGCTATACATTTTGCTTAAATGCATTTTGGTTGTTTTTATGTTTTTTTCTTTTCTGAGTTGCCCGGCTGTGAGCGAAATTTCTACAAGCTTCGCTCAGTTGATAAGACATTTTCTGATAAGTACTAAAAAATACGCTCGATCCGCCCAGACCTCAGTGCATTTCAATTCATTGACTCGCGATGAAATACGTCACTGTCATTGTGATCGCATTCAGCTTGATTCTTTGTAAAACGGGATTTGCGATACTTCTAGAGCCGAATTGCGGAATTCGAGCTGAAGTCCCCAGTTACAGAACCAGAATTATCGGAGGCAGAGATACACAGATCGTTTCTCATCCATGGATGGCCTTTCTGCACTACGATTCCCGAATTCACTGTGGTGGAACGCTCATCAATCGCCGTTTGTATTATCAGGACAATAATCCTTTTTATTTCGTTGCTAATACCTCCCTTTCAGAGTTCGTCCTGACAGCCGCCCATTGCCTTTATGGGGTTCCGAATTTGTGAGTACTCTCAGTCGGAAAAGTTTACTAAATATAAGCTAAAGATTTCCCTCCTGCAGGAAGGTTCGACTGGGAGGAATAAGTCTTGTTACTAGGGGGAAGTCATCATGCCAACTACCAGCAGAGGACTACATGGTTGATCTGGGCATAATGCATAAATACTTCACCCGTGATATCTTTTTAAACGATATCGCCATGCTCCGACTGGCCAGATTTGTGGAGTACAATGGTAAGTTGACCTCTGACTATAATGTCCATTTATTTACACATCTAACATAATATGACCATATTGTTAACTCAATCTAGTAAAGTCCGCCGGTGAAAATCGAGCTCTTAACAACAAAAAGTATAAATGCTCAATTCACTAGCAGATTAAACACACTAAATATCCTAATGCTAAGATGATTGGTCCAAACCAAATAAGTTAGTAGAATTGAACAAGCTTTTAAATATTTTTTTAAGTCCACATCAGGCCTATCTGCATTGTCCTGGATCCTGCGAGAAAACTCTTGCTGGACAATATCACATCGTTGACGGCCACCGGCTGGGGAAAAACGACAACGGACACGAGGCCACCGTTCTCCACGAGACCACCATTCAGGTTAAGAATCGGAGCCTCTGCAGCGAGCTTTACCATGTGCCGTTGGGTCCAAATCAGATCTGTGCCGGAGACAGTGCCACCAACACTTGCGATGGAGACTCCGGCGGACCTTTGGGCGGTATGGTGAACTACCACGGGACGTTTCGGTTCGTCCAGTACGGACTCACAAGCTTCGGAGACTTGGAATGCCGGGCTCCGAGTGTCTATACGGATGTGATCACTTATAGAAAGTGGATCGAATTGGTAGTAAACAAATATGGCAACGAAAGTTTATTTTAAAATTCAAAATGGTTTTGAAATCGAGCCGAAGCCACAGCCAGATTTTTAACCCAATTTCTGGTTCGGGTATAAAATTTTGTATAGATTTTCTAAATAAATAATGTTAATCAATAAACGTTAATACTCTAAAAGAAAATGACTTAAATTGTGTTTGAATGAATTTTAAAGGGGCATGTGCCTAAGACGACTTAAGTAAGTTAAAAATAAATAATTGTCTTAAAGTATTAAGAGTTACAAAATCACTCTTAATAACTTGCCCTCGTTTAAAGGATTTCATAGAATTCCTCCACATATGTGTGTACATATATAATGCTTTAATCAATTTCCGATAAGTCCGAATGAATTAAATATAAATAACTCCTGATAATTCAAAAGAATATAATATATATATATATAAGCGGCGTTTTCCGTAAATATATAAGTTCCTCATAATTCAGCGCCTGATAAGACCGACTGTGGTGACTATTAATCTTAAAGAATCGCAGGTTCGGACAACAGTCGCAAAATGAAAACCGTTCTGATCGGGATTTCTTGCCTTCTACTCCCGCTGTTGGGATCCGCCCAATTTCTGGATCCGGCCTGTGGGATTCGAGCTCCCAGTCCCACGTCATTACGGATCAAGAATGGAACGGTCGCTGGATTGACATCGAGTCCCTGGATGGTCTTCCTCCTCTCAACTCAAAGAGATTTCATTTGCGGCGGAACTCTTATTACTAACCGTAAGTATTAATAGACCCACATTTCTCAAAGCTTATTGTTCTTTCTTTCAGGCCTGGTACTAACTGCAGCGCATTGCTTTCTCCCCAATATTGAGCTGTAAGTTAATTACCAATTTATATAAAAAAGCAGGGGGTAAATCTTTTTTTTCCCTTATACAGAGTAGCTCGTCTGGGAGAATACGACAGAGAGGATTATGACCGGTGCCATGGCAGTTACTGTGTCTTTCGATCGGAGGTCAAAGTGCACAGGGCCTTCAGGCATCGCTTGTACAACCCAGATACAATGGCCAACGATATAGCTATTTTACGGCTAATCAGGAGAATCGAATATACAGGTGGGTTTCAAGACTCCTGTACAAGTTCCAAATTATTCTAAGTTAAAATTTAATTGTTTATTCTGGATCATAGACAGCATAAGGCCCATCTGCATTGTGTGGGACACTACGTGGAGGGACAGGATCAACGCCATAGATCCGGTCACTGGCACTGGATGGGGAAAGACCGAGTCTGATGTCAGCAGTAGCAAACTCATGACCTTAGACCTAAGTCGCCAACCTCCGGAGATCTGCCGCATTTATGCGCATATATCAATTACGAACAAACAGTTTTGTGCCGGAAACTGGGATAGCAACTTATGCAACGGCGATTCCGGTGGACCAGTGGGAGCATTGATCCCATTCCAAAACTCGCACCGATTCATCCAAATCGGAATCGCCAGCTTCACGAACAGCCAGTGCTCGAAGGCAAGTGCTTTCACGGATGTCCTGAGCTACATCGACTGGATTCTTTTGGTGTATCGTAATTTTGGATAGGCACGAGATCCAGGATCCTAGAATAGGTTTATATTCTTAAAATAAAAGAAGAAAGCAGCAAAATTAGGTTTAACTACTTCGGGACTGAGCGTTCTCTAATTATTTTGAAGTCTTCCATCTCCTTTTGGTCACTACAAAATTTTCAATAATATACAATAATAAACTTTGTAAAATTTGTTTTTTTTTTTTTAAATAATCCAGTGGACAATTATTATTTTTACCTACGGAATAAAGTGTGTTTAAATCATTTTTTTTTAAACGAAGTTCAATTTTGCATATATAAATATTTTACACCATTTACTCTCTGGGCATTTCATCAATTAAAACATTCCCCAGAAACTTAAAAATTAAAATTCAAATCGCTGGCAACCCTGGCATTGTCATCATGCAAATGCTTGTTATGCATATTTAATGCAAATTCTCCTTCCTTTTTAGCTAAAGAAAAATGTGAAAAAACTCGGGTCCGCAGTAAACACTTTTCACGATCAGTGGGCCATATAAAAGAAGTGGTCCTCCTTTTGGAATGCATTACGCTAATTAATTCTTGATATATGGCGGAGTAGCTGTGGCCAAAACGAGGCCACAAACCTGCAACTGGCCGTAAAAAGGAGATGCCGGCAATAAAAGGAACCAAAGCACAAAAACGAGGAGCAAAAAGCAGTGAGTTAAAAAAGAAGTAACATCTACATTTGCTCCAGTTTTTTGTAAATGTACTGCGACTGTTGCTGCTGATGCTCCCTGGAAATTTGCAAGGGCTATTAAAATTTAGCTGGCTTTAAATTTTGTTCCTCCAGCAGAAACAGTGACAGATGCCGCGGTTAAACTTTAATGACAAAAAAGGAAAAATATGGAAAAAGCGGACGCGGAGGAGGACTTACCAGGAGAAGCTGGGGAGCAGCGAAAGTGAACAGTTGCCAGCGTCTGGGCTGTGTATCCTGGCAAGGATGCTGCATCTTCAGCCTTAACATTTTTTTTTTGCAAAGCCACATGTGTCCCCGTGCACTGTGCGTAAAAAAGTTTGTATTAAGCTACAAACATTTTTTTATAATTATTTTCTAAAACATAAGTAAATAAAATCCTTTTCCTTCCTTAACAGCTATATTAAATAAGTTCAATTGAATAAGTGAAAGTGTAAGAAATGGATATATCTTGAAGTAAAAGCGTCATATGATACAGTCGACCGATTTTAAACAAACTAAAACCAAATTTCTGAAAATATACACAAGACCCAAAGAAGATTTATTAAATTTATTATTTTATTTATTTAAGTTGTATATTTAGGCACGTTTAAATCTTTTCTGCTGAAGCAATTTTTCCCAGTGCGATTATACACATGTGGCAACGCATCTCCAACAGGAAACCATTCGCCGCCACCGCCAAAATGTGGCAACAACGCCAGAGACAACAGAGGATGAAGGAAGCTTACTTCCTATTCCTATATACATACCCCTGCCCCTTCTAGAACGCCTGGCACTCCGCTAACCAACTGCTAAACGCACTGAGAACTTTCCCACACACATACTACGTATATGCCACATTCTGCTGAAGCGAAAGTGCGCGGAAGTAATAAAACATGCGGGAGGAACGCGGGAGGCTGCAACTTTTGCGACGCTTGTTGCACTCGCTATTGCAATTGTCTGGAAAGTGTTGCGACATTGGCGCAGGAGGTGGTGGAGCACAAGGGGTGCTGCAGGAGGGGTGGTGCAATAAGGGTAACCGGTGGGTGGCGGCATTTGTGCTTAAGTGCCGCTATATTTGTAGAACAGATAATATTTTCCATACAATTTATGCCTGCGGTTAGACCAGCATATGGAAAAAGAATTGTAACTATATGTTTTAGACAAAGTAGGTCTAAGAAAAGTAAGCATTTGTAATCATTTTATAACAGACATCGGTTTAGTTAAAATTCGAAATAAACAAGGTCTCTGACCATCATGTTATGGGTCAAAAATGAATTAACGTTAAGATGATACATTGGAAATTTTTAGATAATCAAACCACGAGTCTTTAGAGGTATGCCACCTTGAAATCGGATTAAATTTGGAAAAGTTATGGAGTCTAGAAGTCCAAATCTCTTTTTAAGTCATTGAAATCTTGAAAATAACTAACATGAAAATGGGTCAAAATTTCGATCAAAGATTAAATGATAAATTTGAATGCAGATTTTTAGATAATCAGTCCACAAGTCTTTAGAGGTATGCCGCTTTGAAATCGGATTAAATTTAGTAAAGTTATGGAGTCCAGAAGTCCAAATGTGAGTAACCTGAAAATGAGTCAAAATTTCGATCAATGATAAAATGTCTTTAGAGATATGTCATTATAAAGTGCAGTTGTGAGTGACCTTTCTATGATCACTGGAAACCTAAAAAGAATTAACATGAAAATGGTAACGGTCAATCGAAAGGCCTTAGGATGGTGATTATATATACTTCATTAGGTCCGAAATGTGCTTTACTGAAATTATAATACCGTCTACAGGGGTACTTCTACTAATCTTGGTTCGAATAATTCAAGCCGTCTATATTTTGCATCTTTCTGCCGGTAATTACCTAATGATCCAACTGCATCAGGTGCTATTCAGCATGATTTGTGTCGGTTTGTGTTGCCAAAAAAAAAGTAAAAATAAAGTCATCGAAAGTGAAGTTAATGGCTGGCCGCAAGAGTCAGGATACACCTACTGGCGATTCGCAGGAGGAGGATCTTGAACAACAGCTGCCACATAGGCACCCCGAGCACCTCGATTCCGATCCCGATCTCGATCTAATTTAGGCGTATTAGTTGCCCCGCAACAAAGGGCGAATTCAGACAAAGACAAAGACAATACTTAGACAGACCTTTTGTGCCTCGTCTTGTTTCGTTTCGAGGATCCTTGAGCACTCCGATAAGGCGCTGCTAATGGCTTCATTAGGTTGGGCAGGTTCAACTGAAGGTTCATCTCGAGGTTCTCATCTGTTTGCCACATGCCGGGAGGCAAGAACACTGCGATCACTGGATCTCTATGAGGGCTTTGAAGTAACCGCAGCTGAAGATCCTTAGTCTTGCGTCTGTTTAGATACATTTCAATGATTACAATTCGTTTCGTGAAATTGCTCAAGAGGCAGCAACTAATATTTTGGCATCACTTGAAGAGCATATGAGAAAAAAAAAAGGAGAAAGGCAAAGAGATTTCCTTTTAGAATAAGTTCCCATCAAAAACGTCTGATGATACAAATCAAATTGCCAACTCATAAAGTCTTATGGATGGAACGAAACATATAATTTTAGGAAGTTTTTATTACACTTTTCGTTTTCCTTTGCTCCTTGAGCTGGGTGAAATGCACAGGAAATTCACACCTTTTGGCCACAACAAGGCGCAGGGCCTGATCTTTGCATTTTATGGCCTCCACATTTAACTTTTATGGGCAGTTTCATATGAAAAGAAATTAAAATTATATAACCACATATACCAAATACATAAATACATTATCCAATAAAGATATGACCCAGCGGAGAAATCATTTAGAGAAAAATGCACAAATTGTGTTTTGGCTTTGAGTGAAACGAATTCCTCGACAAGTGTCATTAAAAATGTTCTCGTCTACACCGCACTACAAATACAAAGATATGATATTTTGAATCGTATTTGTATGCAAAAGCAGTGTCCGGGGCCTCGTAAAGCATCGGCTGAAGTGCACATAAAAATTGTAATCACTTGGAGTACTTACAAGCATAAGAAATGTTTCTGTGTTTTTTCTTTTGTTGAAGGGTTTCTCCAACCAACATTTCTCCCTCCATATTTTGGTCATGTTACTTGATTAGACAGAAGACTCGTTAAAATTGCTCATGAACTTGAATCGTTAAGTCGTATATCGGAGCAGATATGCAGCTATATCATTCCTTTTCATAGAGTTATGATTGCTGGGTTATAAAAATGGAAATTGAAACTTGAGACGAAGTGAATGCACTTGTAATTTAATAGGGAATATTCCAAAACGTTATTAAAAGGAGCAGATGTTGGAAAACTAAAATAGCTATATTTTCAATACATAATATAGAAGGAGAAATGGTCAAGTTATATTGAAAATCAATTCGCATATCAGTCAACACTTGTAATCCCCAAATTTCCTTTTTTTTTCTGTATATCAAAGACAATGCCAGCTTAAAATCACATTGTTAACAAATGTTTTTCTACAAGTTCACACCAAATGTTCACACTTCAGAGCATAAGGCAGTGGCAGTGGTAGTGGATTCCTAGCAGCAAAAAGGAAAAAGGTGTTAAAAATCAAAGAACTTGGCGCCGCCTTTAAGAGCCGACAGACAAACCGAGTGGCATGTGTTGGCCACATATATAAGTTGCGTTGAGACTCCTTTTATGGCCTTTAATTGCATTTCGATGCCCAATAAAACGTTCAGATTCAGTCAAATTAACGACGGGAAGTGGCAACAAAGCATACAAAGCTGAAACATAATTAGCGTCTTTCGTGGCTCGATCTTCTGAAAAGTCGGAGCCTTTAAAGGCCTGAAGAAGAGGTGGCGCCAAAAATGTGGAAAAAAAATTGTGGAATAAAACCACGACTGGGATTACAATTTCAACCGTTTTTGCATTGCAAATCCCAGTCGATTAATTTGTAATTTCAATCTCTGCTGCATTTGTGTAATGTGTAATGCGGAAAATGCAAAATTCAGTTTGGTGGAAAATTATAAAAATTATATTTCCACAATTTGAATTGCACTCGGTCTATGCCTAATTGAATATTTATCAAATGGTTAGTCTGGGGGGCCTGTTTATGCAAATAATCGTGGCAAATGAGCAGCGAATGCTCGGCATTAAATGAATAAATTGTTTATTTCGATTGGGGAATTTCCGGCGAAAGGGGACTCGGTGTGTAGAAACGATATGTAAACCTCTCGATGACAATTTGAGGCTTATATTGATTGGTGGAATCCCTATCGCAATCCCTATCCATTATCTCTTCCAGCTGCTGAACATGGATAAGCATCGCAATTAGCCTGTAAATGGTAATTGTTTTTCCGATAAGTTACCTTGCTTTCTATCCTGCTCCCCAACTCCAACTCGATTACCGAGTGTCTGGATCTAGCTCATTAAAGTACCAGTCTATAATGGTTACCATCTCTCTTGGCCTGCGACTCCTTAAACGATTTTACATAAGTGTATGCCTCGACAATGTCTGGGTTTGGTTACCTCGGCCACTTGAAAGTAATTAAGAATCCTTTAACATATTTTCTTATCGCGTTAAATGGTCTGATGATAGAATGGCATGACAAACATGGTTGGAGCTGGAAAGGGATCGCTTTGGACTTTGTTTTGGTTTTGTTTAATGTTACTATATTCAAGAATATTATTTTAATATTGTGTTGTCTTCTGTTTTAGTTATTCCGATATCTACGTTTTTCTAAGATCCAACTCTACAATGTTCCCAAACAACTGGCACCTGCCTGACTTATCGCAACCTCTTAACTGCTGTGTTTACCTTGACCAACCCACACGTTTTCCTCTCTACCAGGAATCCCTCTTTCAAACAACGCCCCTTGTCGTGGTCGCTCGTTCAAGTGCTCAATTGTGCAAACTCCTCGAATGGCCAGAAGAAGGGGAAGACCCGCCTCTGCTTGGGCAGCTGCTCCGCCACTGGCTCCCGTGGCAGCGTTTCCGATCCTAAGCTCGAGCTGAGACCCAGTCTTTGGATCATGCTGAAATCCACACGGCGAAAAAAAGATTACCAAAATTTGGTCAAAGCCGTCCCAGAAATGTAACAATTTTAGGCACTTAAACTAAATCGAAAGAAAATGCATTTAAGCATATTTTTTTAAATAAAAAAATTAAAGTTATATTTTGTCTGATAAATCAAATACAACTTTTTGTTTAAAATTATCAATTAACATATAATATTTTAAAAAAATATGGTGGAGTTTTTTTTAAATTTATAACTTGACTATTCAAGTTGGACTTAATCAAAAGCAATTTAAAACTAATATCCATTATATCTATATTTGTCTATTTATATTTATTTGTCTATTTATAATAAACTTAAGATATAACTTATTAACGTTTTCTGTACCACCTAACATGGCATAACACAAGGTAGTACAATGTTTTTGCAATCCGAAACCGAATGAAATATGCATTTCTCCCAGTGCAGCCTTAAAGTCAGAGGCAGAGGCAGAGGCGCAACCGAACGCATTGATGTCGTTTGTCGTCCGTCTGGCTTATCGCCACGCACTTATCTTCCTGGCTGACGACAGGCGGATAATGGTGGAGGAGTCAGCAGGGATGGGAAATGGTAGTGGATGTGGAGATGGAAATGGAAAGGGAAATGGAAAGGAGGCTTGAGGACCCGCGAGGAACGCTTGAGCGATCGGAGGCTAGATGCGATCTTCCTGGCAGAGGCTCCTTGGGCATGTTTGTATCTTAATTTTCAGGCGCGCATACGTGGAATTCTCGTGGGTTGTTGTTGTTGTTGTCCGGCGGCGTCTGAGTTACTGGTTGATGGCGCTGAAAGTGACACAAGTCATAAATTCCTTTTGTTGTCCCTTTTTGTTCGGTAATCGTCCTACTTGAATATTTACCTCCGCACACATGCGATCGTTTATATCGTTGACAATTTCGCCTGAATGGAGAGCTGAATCAGTTTTGGTTTCGGGTTTTGGGAATGTTTCTTATCTCCAATCCATTGCTCAGCGATCTCAGTTGAGTTCTGGATTGGATTACCCACAACGATCGATCGGTAGCAATGTCAGTTGCTCCTCCTTTGTTTATTTTTTTTGTACGTTTTTATTTTTATAATCTTTTTTTGGGGTATTTTTTGTGGTCAATATTTGAATTATTATTTGGCGCCCCGATCAGACAGGAAGTGAGGTTAATAAAATCATTTGTGTGCCTTGAAATAGAGCTAGGTTTTAAGGGTTTGATGGTACAGATTGACATTGAAAAAGAGATTACAGTGGCCTTACGTTTTACGGTTCACACGTGAAGGTATTCGAAATTATCCCAAGAATTATTCACCTTGATTTTCTTAGGGGAGATAGTTATTAGGATTGGTATATCTACCAAAGGCAACACATTTTATTTTCTCTGACAAACATTGATTGAATGTCATGTCGCATAAATTTTTTTATAGATACCCAAGTCTTTTCCATTGCTTTGGGGATCAATATCCCCCTATCGTATCCTAGTTGATCTATTGCTTTCGCTTCGAGCATTATTCATATCTACACCCCAGCATCGCACTCATAAATAAGTATAAGCCGGGAAAATGCATCCCATTGGCACCGGCTACTACTACAACTTGTTTACAATATCCAATTACCCCCAGAAAGGCCCCCCGAAGTGACAACCAAACAAAGCAAACAAACACGAACCGATCCGATGCGAGGAGATCCCAGGGAGATTCCAAGGAGATCCCAGTAAGAACCTCACATGCAAGGAGTAGATGTCAACAAGTCGCCCGACTGGCAGCTCAAAAAGTAATTGTCGGGGGGAATGGGAATCGATGTTGGGCCCCGACTTCACCTGACTACCTTCTATAAATTATGGAGAGCAAGTTCGGGGCCCCAGTCCCCATCGCGTGTCTCTCTCGAAGATCACAGGCTCCCCCTGGACTGGAGAATCCAGCCATCTCACTTATCTGATCATTGAGTGACTGCCTCCAAGTCCGCTGAGCTCTCTCTTATCAACGCGGAGCCATCTGGGCATCAATAATGTCTTTGTTTAGGACAGCAGAGTCTCGTGACAGGTCCACAGGTAACCTCTACCACGTCCCCGGATCTGGAAACTCCATCTGCGATATTCCGCCTTGGCCGAGGAATAAAAATGCAGTGTTGACATTGCGCCATAAAAATAAAAACAATAAGACAGACTTGAGTTCGGTGAGGTTTCCAGGAATTCTAAGGTCTGTGTAGCAATCTGCCCCATAACTAGCCACTGGCCCTCTGCTTACACTTGGAAAAAATACCTAAGAGTTTCAGAAACTGTAATACGAAATATTTCTGGTACATATTTACTTTCTTTATTAGAATATATTATTTATATATAATTTATTTTGAAACTCACCAGAAATTCCCATTTCTAAAAGCTTTTATTTGTATAGTACATATCCAAGTAATTAACAAACTCTAATAAAAAAAGGTTCCCTTGAAGAATAGTTTTCTTTGCCGTTATATGAATGCCTTTATTTTTCTCAGTGTTGCGATGGACAGGTGAGCTGAAGAGGGGGGTGTGGACCTCGTTCTGTCGGTGATAAATGTGGATGTTGACATGTTTGTTTACACAAACTAATTTCTGGCTCAGTCTGCGGAACTCTATGAACTGGTAGTATTACCTGGATGTATCTCTATCTAATAATCGACTGCCTTTCTCCCTCTGATTATGCCTGTCTCTTTCGACATGTAAATTGCTTGGGCTGTCGAGTTTTTTCCTAGCTTATTTCCCATTCGCGTGTTGTCCTCCGGTTGTTATTTTTTTTATTTTGGATGTTGTTGGGGGACTCTGAGTACTCTGGTTTATTAATTCGGGGATTTGGGGAATTAGCTTGGAGAGCTTGCCAGCAGTTCTCATTTTGTTATTTGTTTGCATTCGAAATGGACGTAAAATAAATTTTGCTTCATAAATATGCATAAATTTATGTATCCGAAATAAATATATTTGTCCAAAAATGAAGCCTCATCTCAAGGGGATCAAATGAAGCGCATAAACAAAAAATTAATTGGCCCTGGGATTTCAGTCAAAAAATAAATTGGGTTGAAATAAATGGAAAAGATTCTGGTCAGGTTAAGGTTAATAAAGTGAACTGGTCATCAACTTAACGCACTCAACTGATAAATTTGTTTGGCCATGAAACTAAAAAAATAAAATAGTCAAAATCTAGAAATTAATTTGTCTCTTTTACTAATTTAAAATTTGACATAAACCAATTAATGTATTCATATGTAATGTACATTAATCATTTCTAACCTTTTAATTTAATCTAGTTTTCTAGTTATGTAATTTCCTCGTCAAATTCAGACACATACATCTTAGATTAGTTTACATACAAGCCAATTTAGCCGCAAACATAATTGCATATTCATAAAACTGTTCTGGCGTAAAGTATTTATTTATAGTTGTGCCAGGATACTCCATAATTGTTGGCTTGCTTAATTGTAAAATTAAATTCAATGTGGCTTAATTAAGTTTCGTGGGTCCTGGTTTTGGTTAAGCAGATTGCCTAATTCAATTGCAATTACGGATTGTGGTCCACTCGAAAACTGTGTGTGTGAAATGCAATATCTTTCTAATTTCTGCCACCACCAAGACCACAAATGACACAATTACTGCGGCAACTTGTCAAACCATATGGGGCATATATCAAATCAAATGGCAACTCATAACTGAATAATTGCCCGGGAGAAGCCGTCTCACCGCCAGTTGCGCCTAATTTAGCAAGTGCAATGGCGGAGGCATGGAAGTCGGAAAACGGCCACAAGTGCCGCATAAATGTCTTGTGAAATGATGCGACTTTTTCAAGGAGCAGCCAAGAGCCCAACAGCAAATTGCATTATTAGCTGCAGCCATAAAATGCCAGGCCCAGGCCCCGAACACTGCCACCATCATCATCATCATTATCATCGTCATCGCCATCTTCTGAGGATGACTTGGAGACCCGAAGAGGCGTCCCTGGATCCCTCCTCCTTCCTCCTCGCCGATTCCCATTCAGTTTGATGTCTGCCTTTTAACGCGAATGTCATGCAAAATACTTGCAGATACTTTGAATATTCTTTCCGTGGCCCTTCCGTCGCACTCCTCAATTTTTCTGATGCTTTGACAATTTGCCTCCATTGAGGCCAACAATGGATGCAGTTAGTGGAGCACTGGATGAGGCAGCTGCCATCCGCCAAAACGCGTTCTTACTGGAGAGCAGCGGGGCCCTCTCAAATCATAATTGGTTTCCTATGATCATAATGGGTTAATATCGGGATTCTTTAAAAAAGGAAGCACTGAGATCAGAATTAAATGTCTTGAAAATATTTAACGAAAATGTCAAATTAAAATAATAACTTATTTACTGAAAATATTGTTAGATTTTGAAATGAGCTATTTACTTTTTCAGATAACAGAACTAATAAAATTCCAAAAGGTAAACCCAGCTGCCCATCAAAGGCTTAGATTTAGCAAAATCATTTGGAATTTCTTCAAAAGTCATTCATCAATCCTTTCCAACCCAAAACTGCACGTGTTGCAACGCACCAATAGGAAACTGAATAGTTTGCTCTCGAATTCCGACCGAATCTCAATGTGAGCCACCGATAACCGATGTATCCCGTTGTGCCCCTATGGATTTCAGTCAGTACCCGTCCTCCGTTCCCTGCCGACCATCAAGTGCATCCTGCAATGTCTCAATTTCGATGCAACGGACAACGCAGCGGGCAGCAGGAGAAACTGAGGAAGGTGCCGAGGTGCTCCCTTCGCCTTCGCCCAAAAACCGCCCAGAGCTAATGACAGGTTATCCGCAAGAGATGCAAAAAAAAACACAAAGGGAAACAACGGGGCAGAAGAAGCTGTTCCAGCAGTGGCCAGCCAGAGCATGATCCGCAGCTCCTGGCTACCTGCTAACAGCAATTTTCGGACTGTCGGAGGGGTCCTGCCCCGATTGCCAATAAGTGGCAATGAGGCAAGCGTCTAATGTCTAAATTTCTGTGTAGCCCCGAACTCAATGGAACCTTTTTGCTGGAAATTCTCCCCTCATCCTCCTCCCGGTTACTTGAGTTGATATTTCCATTTTCCTCGTTTCTTTTTTTTTTTTTTTTTTTGCCATTGCATAACCCATAATTACCCGAGGACTGGAAGTCGGATAGAGTGAGTGATGTGATCCGACGCCTTTTGTTTTTCGTATCTTCCTTTTTACCAAGTTTTGCCTGGTTTGTCTGGTTTTTTGGGCGCTGGGCTGGCTGCTTGTCTTGTTTTTCGGGTTTAACAACTAAATTTGAAAATTTGACACAAACAACGTCCGCCGTCGGGACCTGACAGTGTCTGAGGATCGAAACTCTGCCTCCAGGGAGCCCGATGATTCCGGAGTCGGAGCAGGTCTGGGCATATTTAATTAATTTATTTCCATCCGAGAGTCTGGCTGGCGTCGTGCCTGCTTTGAAGTGTTTCGAAATTAATTCGGATCGTCAGATCGCCGAGGATGAGGCCCAAAGATGAGGCTGCCCTAACCGCAGGGGTGCTAAGCACTCCACTCCAATTTCTGACTTTGGACAAAGAGGCTTCCTGCGAGGCGCGTGATTTCTCGGTTCTCCTGCCCATCTGATCCCTATGTATTTTTCGATTGAATTTCTCGTGATTAGCACACGAATGAGAGTCGGTTTTGGTGGGGGCGTGTCCCTGGATATTTTGCTGTCTTGCAGCTGGGATCGCCAAGATGATCACATGAATATGTATACGATTGCCCAAAATTTATTTGAGGTTGGAGCAGGACCATAAGTCAGTTCTTATTGGTGTTTGTTGTATTGAACAGAATGAAAGGGTATAAGATTAATGTTTCTTTACTTTAACCAACTTATATCCAATCAGTTACAAATGATTAACGAATGTTTACCAGTATCAATAAAACGCAAAATCTACATTATCATTTACTTATTTGCAGTCCTTTAATATATATTTATTTAAATTTTTCCTTTTTTTAACTTACTACTTTTAATGTATTTCCTATTTTATTTTTAAAAATGCTCCCTTATTTTCAAGAATATTTCTGCCAGACATTTTTATCCTTTTGTTCCCTTCAAAGTGACAATTTTTTATTTCTTTTGACACAGTACACACCTCCCAAAATTAATCCCTGTCATCTAGAATCCCTAAAATAATCCGCACTTTTTCCCAAAATGATCCCCCTTTTGGTATGGATCCCCCAATGTCAGCTCCCACATCTGCTACAGATTATATAATTATACAATTATATTTACATTAAAAATCTGTTGCTTTCAGTAATTTGTTACACAAATCGAGAGAAAACTCACAACATACATAGATCGTTGAGTTCTGAAAGAAGTAAACACATGTTTCCATGGAACCAACCCCAACAGAGGAACTTGTGGTCTACGATATGGACTGTAAAACAATTTTTATTTTGTATTTTCAGATATTTAGGTTTTTTGTTATTTAATTTTCGAGCACGTTGACAAAGAATTTCGGACAAACAAACAGGAAACAACAGAGGAGAGCTCGATCGCCCTGGGGTGACATTTGTTGTGTCAATTCCCCGTGACAGCCATCAATCCCGTGTGCAATAGACGACGGCTGTCAGCGCTTTTCCCCTCGGGGGACCTCCCTGAAAAGATCCCACCTTGTCTCCGGGAAATACGTCCGAACGACCATACATATCTTAAGTGCTTCTCCCTGGCTGCGCTCAAAATTGATTTCTGCGGTTGCGAAAATGCATTAGTTCCATGCGGCATGCCTAATTGCGTCCCTCAAACCAGGGGACTAACTGTACTTTCTTCTCGGGGCACTCACTCAATCATCTATCAAACCGTAGCCACTGCATATTTCTGCCAAAAATCGCCACAGGTATCCGGCCACTGGTTGCCAGCTACCTGCAACACTTGCCACTCAATCAGCAACTGCAAAAATTTTGTGGAATTTGGTTGGGTTTTCCGTTCCTTTGTTGCGGTTTTCCCAATGCGGATATAAAAATAATATTTTTCTTATTTAATTTTTAATAACTCCGAATTTTCATTCGTTTTTTTTCGAATCGTCTCTGGTCCAAACGACTCATCAGACCAACTGTTATCCTTGGCCCCCCCCACTCTTCTTTTTTTTTTTGGGATCCTTTCAACACATGTTGTCCTTTTAATTTTTGTTTTGTTTTCCTTTTTGCTGATGACAATTTCTGTTCTAGTTTTCGTTTAAATTTCTCTGTCGTTCAGATTGTTATCTTAATGACTATATACCTTTTGGCTGGAAGACCCACCAAATGTTTAGAGAAAAATATTTCATTTCGTGTTTCATTTCAACAACTGTTCTCGTCTGACATCCTTTTGTTTGGCACACATTTTCCACTTGGCCAGCGACCCTGAAAAGGAACCATTTCAAGTGCTTCATTTCATCTGGGGTTTTCTTATGCTCATTATGAAATTTTTTTGGATTGATTTATCAATAGGTTTAATGCAATAATTTGTTTCTAATATGTGGTTTTTAACAGAAGGCAGGTAGTACAAGTCCGGGATTTTTGGAGTGGTCATGGCCACCAGATGGAAGAGATCAACTCTGATGGGTTCTCCAGCTCATGGCTTAATTCTGCATGGATTAACTTTGTGGATAATAATTTTACATCCCTGTGACCTGTCTGACTTTTCAAGGCGCCTTCCATCCTGGTGGCAGCAATTAAACCCGACACTGAGATACATTTTTGTGGAGCAACATTACCATTGTTTAGCCCTGGAGGCCACACACAAGCAGGATCCCATCTCGCCCCAAGGTGTCCAGCAGTGGCGTCATCCATTGACAAACACGTACGGATCCAGTGAACCCAAGCCCAGTCCCCAGTGGGGAAAAGTTCCAAGGGGGAGAAAGCATTGGAGTCCCAAGTTCCAGCCCCCCTTTTGGATTTCTCTCCTCTATCACTCACCGTCTCTCTCACTCACGCATTCATTCATTGCTTTTCATTTAGGTTTTATGCACGGTAGTCAGAGAAAATATGGGTATATTGTATTTAACATATCCTATTTCCAGCAGAATTCCGTAGTATTCAGATACAACATTAGTGTAATGTTTGCAAGCCAAATTTCATTAGGAAATATGGCAATTTTTCCTAAACTAAGCAACAATTTCGTTTAGTCTTTATATTACCCACCATAATAGTATAATTGTTTATGCTTAAAAAACAAATACTTCTGTTTCTTCATGGTCGACCGTTTTTAAGTTTATAAATATAATATTATTATAAATAATATATCATTAAAATTTTAAATATACAAAAAAATGTCTACATTCGGTTATCTTTACCAATAATTTTTGATAAATTGCTCTAAAATGCTGATTAGTTTTATTAAAATACATCAGATAAGGGGTATCACTTAGTCAAAATCACCTAACATTGCGATCTCACTTGTTGTTACTGTTTTCATTTCGCTTTCAAAATGTGCCCCCCCCTTATTCCCCTTGGAGCGGCAACAACTCGACGCACTTTTCCAGCGCGTTTTGACAAACGACTGACATTCATCAGTGTCAGGGCAGTGCCGCCCCCTCCCCCTGCATCGCCACACCCCCCTGCCCCCCTTTACCAACCGAATTGCGGAGCCCCAACAAATCAAAGGCGCATTCCAGCCGCACTCCTCTCGTTTTTGTGCGAGTGTCTGTCAGAGCATCTGGAGCGCATTAATCGACACATTTTGTATGAGTTGATCAGGCGGCACACAAGGGCAGGGGGTGGTGGGGGAGGTGGAGCTCGGGGAGACACTAAAAAAAACCAACGCACATCCTGTACAAACGCTTTGAAGCCGCCCCCAAAAAAAAACGGGAAAAAACGAAAACCGAAACAAAAAATTATAAAACATTGCCGCATGAGCCGCACAAGCAACTTTTATTATAAACAAACGGGGGCAGACCCTACCCCTACAACCCCCCGCCCTTGGGACCCACTTCCCTACCCTTTCCCTCGCCCCACCCCTCGCTGGGCAAACGCGACTTGAAGCGGCAGTAAATTTTTGCATGACAAATTGCCGATAAGATCAGCGGCAAGCAGCCAGCGACAACGGCATCACTTCCAACAGCATCCAAAAAACAGCAAAAAATTGCTCTAAAGGAAGTCCTGGCTATTCTCAAATACTCTCGCAATTATTAAACTATACCTTAATCGAGATACTAAAAAAATGGATTAAATACTCTATGAAGCTTAAGAAGAAACTGTTTTGGATTATTTTATAAATACATACTTTTAAATACATAAAATCTATCTTAACTTATAATTATAACTGATACTTGTACAAGATTTATACTTACACCATATATTTAACATATATGATACATCATTTTAGATTCAATTTCTTTTTAAATTTCTTTATATTTTGAAAGGCATTATAATGATCTTCTATGATCTATGATCTTCTATATACTTTCGAATGGGAGTTGTTTCGTGAGCCCCTTTATATTTTTTTTCAAGCCCCTGTATTAAATGTTTGAATCGAAATCTTTTAAAATATTTTTGAAGGACTGTGATACTTTCATTTGGAAGGGAATCGAAGAATTGAAGAGCCAGAAAAACTCTCGGCGAGTGTGACGAACGATGAGTGCAAGTCGCTGCTCCTTCACTTCTTCGGCTATCTGTCTCTTTCCCCTCGCTGTACCCATCTCTTTCTGCGAGTGCCTTGTCGTGACGTCGTGTGCTGTGTGGGGGCTTTTGATGCCGGTGTTTCTGCTGCGTGGCGCGGTTGTTGTTGCCCAATGCAAACAATTTCGCAGCAGCTTGTTGAAGTACAGTGGTTACAGATCAATTGGAAATATAATTAATAATACTAACTAAACATTTTTATAAAAAAACATCATTCTCTGTTTGATGTAAACATAAAAGATTTGGAATGTCAATTAGGGGTTTATTAACATATAAATATTCTAAAATAACCTCAATCTGAAATAAAAAAAATATTTTTCTGGCAAACGATCAAAGCGTTTCTTTCTTTTATTTAAGAATAATTACTCATATCAGTTTTAGGATACATTCAAATTATTATTTATTTTTGTATCTATAAAGACATATACATGCTTAACAGTATATAGGGAAATTTTACTTAATTTATTTCGCCCCAAATATAGTATCGTTGAAATTAATGTGAATGGCATTTTGATCAACATTGCTCGTAAGGCGAAGAATATTTTATATTTTTATTTTTCATAACGATAGGACGTCCATAAGCATTATCTCCCAATATGTTGCCCCACTGTGCTGCAAGTACCGCCTATCAGAGAGCTACGTAACCGTTTTATGCCCTGGGCAGGCGATGCAAAAGAAGGGAGCTCAACTCCGAAGACAAGACACAACCCAAGCGAGTCGCGATTCGCAATTCCTTTTAACGATCGCTCATTTAACGCGTTTTGCTGTGCATCGTGCTTTTTGATGAAGACATTGAGCCCCCTCTTTTCCGCGATTTTCCCCCTCAACGTGTGCAGGCAAATTGAGACATTAAAAACGCCAGTTTCGCTCGTTTCTTCGGGCTTCGTGATGATCTTCGTGTGGCCAGGAAATTTCACGGTATCAAAAAAGTAAAAAATATGAGGGGGAACTTGCGTGAACGGAAGAAGGAAAGCAGAAACGAAGGGAAATTTAATTAAGGGCGTTTGCATTTCATTTGTTTTCATCGACGCGAGATCCGCGAGGAGTGGATGCAACTTCCAGCTGCATCTTATCAGTGGACAGTGGCGGTTGCATCATCCAGGGCCACTTCGACATCCTCATCCTCATCCACATCATAATCATCATCAGTGTGGTCATCAATATGCTATCAATGTTTACGCATACATTTAAAATGCATATTAAGTTACGCCACCCTCATTTACACAGGCAGAAAAAATGTAGTTAGTTGCTTCCAATCTTTTAGACTCCTTGTGAAAAATATGTATAATTTTTCTATATATTGAAATCCACTTTAGGATCCCATAAGCTTTAATAATTGAATAAATATTCGACTCGATAGTCGATATAAACGTTATTCAAATGCTAATGTTAATGGACTAAAATCTATATTTTTAATAGGAAATTGCGGTATAGTTAAAGCAAATATATGTATTTTTTGGGATGTATTATTCTGTGTTATGTTTGTTATATTTTTCCCTGTGTTTTTAAAACAAACTCCCCTTTTGTACAGCCGCCCGCAGATCTCGCCCTGGTCCTCTCTTTCACAGGGCTAGACATTAACAAATGATATTTGATTATGAGACAAATTGTATGAAGCGCCGACAATGTCTGGATCTGTTGCCTCTCTTTCTCTCACTATATCCTCCATCTCTATCGCTTATCAGTGGCCTAGCTGCTCATCCTCGAACTCCCAGCCTCCTGGGGATCATCAGACACTAGATGTTTGCTTTTAATTAGGCAGCGTGAAGTGATAGAGGGGGAAAGGGTCGCCACGTTAACGAGAATTTATGGGAAATTATTTTTTGTTGTTAATTTTTAATATTTCCCTGATAGCAGTCAACGCTTTTCCAGCGCCCCTCCACCATCTTTTGTTTGTCGAAGTTTTCTTTCTGTTTGTTATCGCATTAGGAAGGCGACGGGGGCGTGTTGCACTCGCATTGCTTGGCTTTGCAATTAAATCAATTAACGGTGGCCCGGGTCAAATGCTTGCAACTTGTTCTCGTTGCGGCTTCGAGTGGGTTTTGTGCAATTGAATTGATATTAATGCTGGATTAATATCGCAATAAATCACAAATTAAGTGCAATACGTAACAGAGACAATAAAGGAGTATCATTCGAAAGAGAAAATGCTCATCCATTGAATTTATCGCTTTTAAATAAAAAGTTCTTTTAATCCTACTTAATTGTTTCATGTAAATGTTATTCGTATTGAGTGGAAAGAGCAAATTACTATTAGGTGCTTTAAAATGATCAGAAAATCGAGTAATTTTTCGGAATTTCCTCGCCGCATAAATGCCTTACCTTAAAATTTTCATTTAGTCAACCTTTGCTACCCACCAAGTTATATAAAACCCAATCTGTTCAGCATCGAACCCCAGAACTGTGTGACTAACGTGAATTTGGCTAACCGTAGAACCATATGGAACCAGGCTACTTTACCAGGGACTTGACCTTGTCACCTCTGGAGAGGTTGGTGGAAAACCGAGACCAAATCTGAAACCAACTACCCAGCTGACAGCTACGCCATATGATATCACACTGTTGAAACCGTCGATAATTTGTTTATGCTCGGTCATCCCGGCAATAGATGAGTTCCAGAAACCAGCAAGCCAAGAGTGCATTTATTCAAGGCTGCAGTTTAGCAGCATCCCAAGGTCGTAAATGTGCAAGGGCAATACAAATTGGCAACTAACTGGGCTCATAGAACCCGGGAACAAGCTCATACTGTGTCTAGGTCGGATGGATTTACGATCTTTGCTACGTCATAAACCATTCTGGTTCTTTTGCGACGAGGCCAAGCAGCTACAATGACAAAGACCATAAAAATCAATTACGACACGTTTGTCTCTCAACTTTGACATGACCATAGAGAGTTGTCTTCTGCGTTTCATTCCCTACTTCCCTGCCCTTCGACCTTCGCCTTCATCTTCATTTTCATCTTCGGAGCTGACTTCGACTCTGACACTGAGGATTTTATGACAACTCATCATAGCGTGACATAGCTCGGTATAGCCCTGGCATAAAGTCCGTCTATAATTAGTCATTAAAGCGTGCATTGTGATCGGTTCGTGGAGGAAGGTCCCTTGCTTTCCGTTCCATCGAAGATCTTGTGTGATTAGAGTAGAATTCGAATTGTAGCAGCCAGAAATTTTAAAGTCACTTTCAGCACAGAGGAAAAAGATATCAGAGAACATTTTTCTTTTGAATTTTATTAAGAATCATCCAAAATACAGAATCGAATGGAACTTAAGTAAAATGTTTTCAGATTAGAAAGAAAACAAAAAAAAATATTTTTGAAATTTGGTCTTGAATGAAAATTCCATGAAGGAAAATTTTTAACAAATATGTTTGACATTTATCAAAAAAATAACATGTTGAACATTATAAACAATTTTGGTACTTCATTTTTTATTTTATAATTTTTTATTTCTTGTACTGAAGGAAGACAAATATTTGATTATTTTTTTCTATGTGGAAACGTTTTACTCATGTCATGTGCTGCAATGAGGGACAAGTTGGGGTTGGGCTGATCTAAAGGTCGGCTTGCGTGCTGAAGATTGCCTTGAAAATTCTTCACGCTACCATTATCTCGGCATCGACAAGTTCACGACTCAATTGGCGTTAGTACTCTTCTCGGTTAGTTTAGCCATGCTGGATTAAGTTACCAAACTCCGTTTGAGTTTCGGTTGTCCATGGTTCCTTTTTTTGGCCAATATCCTGGTGAGTGGGTCAGCGATTCTAATTTGCTGCTAATGACGGCGGTCGACCGTCGATAATTGAGTGTGAACATTTTTTCAGGTAACCGCGCGGTCAAGGACATTTAAAATACATCCGAGTTCCCGACAAAAATTTCCCGCTGTTAGGCCAGCCTCCGAAACTCTCAGAAAAGTTGTTAAAAATCATTCTCACTCATTAATTCGTTGCGGTAACAAGGTCAAAACGGAACCGACCCACCCAAAACTGCTGTTGCTGCACTCGCGCCCTTAATTTCATAATTCCTGAGCTATAAAGTTATATTTAAACATTTTCGAGTATCAAACTAAATCCCTGGGATTCCCTGGCCCCTTTGGGAGCCGAATGTTTATGGCTAATGCCACTTCCATCGGTGCTTCGCCAGCCCCCAAAGGGGTGTAATTACGAGCCATAAAAAGCGACCTGACCGAGAGTCGGCTGAAGCATGCTTTTGGCATTTTGCGCCTCGACTGCGTCAAAATTTTCCAAATATTCTGACACGGACGTGGAGAGAACACGAGGAGTAAGTGTGATACACTGACAAAAATCGTTGGGCTAAGGAGTTCCAATTTAATTTGAACGAAAACAATTTATTTAAACTAATTAAATATATTTCTTTAATGTACTTATAATTCACTAACAAGACACTAAGAAGTCTATTCTATATTTTTCCAGTTAAATTTGTTTTCCAGTGTATAATTCCTGGCTCTCTAGCTCACCTTGCAACTTCTCGTCAACGTTGTTGGTTACCGTTGGCCCCTTTTTTCCGCTCCTGGATGCTTTAATCAAATTATTCTTCTATAGTGAACAGCGGTGGCCTTGCAAGCAGAATTTTCCGCTCTTCGAGAACCAACACAAACACATTTTGGCCTGTGCGGACATCAATTTTAATTATTTGGAGGCGCAGGTTTTGCATTTCACACGGCCCAGGTTAAGGCTGTGGTTTTAGAGCTTTTCCGCGGTCTTGTCTCCGATTTACACAAGCTCACCAAAATTTGCTCAAAGAGAATCCCCAGATTGGCGGAGTTTTCCATGGGAAAGGAACCGGGTTCTAAGGCTGCCGCTTTATAAATAGTTTTGAGGTAACAATTGTTTGTTTGTTTCGCAGTCAAGCATAAACATTTTGTGACAAACAATCAAACAATCGGCAACAATTCGGCCTTTGATGTTGGATCGGGTCCTTTGCTGATTTCTGGCGAAAATCTTAAAACCTCAGAGGAGCCGCCGCTTGCGATGTGACTTGGTTTGATGTTTAATTGTGCCAATTGCACAATGAAGTTTCCAGCGTCTTGTGGCCTTTTGTGCACTGGCCTGTGAAAGTGTCCTTTGAGGTTTGGTTTGCCTTGGCTTAGGTTTCCTACTACTACTACTACTACTACTACCTGTTTGCCCACCTTTTTGGCCTCAGATAAACGCCGCCATTGGTCCAGATAGTGGGACGATCATGACAATGTCTCAATCGAAGCCCTGTCGGTGCTGTCTTTGACCCCAGAATTGAGTTGTCTGGCGGCAGGTTAAAGGATTACCTGCTTATGTCCGCACCGGCTCCCAAGTCAGCACTTTTTCCAGCCCTCGTGGAGCGGACCATCATTTGTCAGAGGTCCAAGCAGCCAAGTCGCCTGTCACCTCCGCTGTGGTGACACCATAATTTCTCGGCTAACTCTGAATTGTGGCCTTAATTGTTTGACTGACTTGTGGAAATGGGTAACAGAATCAATGCAAGTTGGCCGTCGATTGTTCACCGACCTTTGAGCCAGCCGACAAAGCCAATGGAACTGGATGGAACTGCCGTTTAATGGGCTACTTTAGGGCCCACAAAGGATTAGAGATGGAGCGAAAGGAGCTGGAGGAGCAGCACCCAATGTCACAGGCCGATAAGGTCGCCTAATGAGGAGCACAGGCAGAGGCACCTTTATTCTCTGTCCCGACAAAATTAAGGTGATAATCAGACTCGAGCCGAGGACAATTAGTCGACCAGTTCAGGTGGCAAATCAATCGCTTATAATTCATGGATTATTTTGTATGGCATTTAGTGAAAGAAATGGAAAAGAAGTGATTGGATTAATGGGAATTTCCAGAGATTATCGATGGATAATTCAAAGGAATTTTATGATTAGGAGAAACTTGTGTTACTTGTCGATATATATTTAAGCGGTCTAGTTTTCTTGGTGGGCAATTGCTATTTATACAACAAATTAATAAGTATTTATTTTTTAATATTAGCATTTCCTATATATACATGTAAAATACACAGTTAAACAGTATATTAATTCAATAGCTTAAAATGGTCTAGCTAAATTACTAGTACGCAAAGAAGAAAGATAAATACTATCAAAGTAATATCAATTACGAACTTCAATTTCTTTCATTTAACGGAATTAACCCACGAAAGGAAATGCGATTCCCTTTTCCCGAGAGACTTTCACTTTTATATTGCTCGCCCCTTCTTTTGGGGGAACACTTTGTGCGATACTGTCTCAATTTGACACTTTGCAACTTTATTTCGCATTGCCAATCCCCCTTTTGGCCCACCTAGCACCCCTTTTTTCGCAGTGCACACTCCATTTGCCGGTACAATGTAAAGTGGCGTTGGAAAAATGTTCGAAATTTAATTAAACTACGCTACTTGAAGAGTGTTTGCCTTGGCACTCGGAAAAGCCCGTTTTCCCCGTTTCTCGCTTCCGCTTTTTCAGCTGTCAGTTTTCCGCCCGCTCCACCTCAGCAGCTGTTAAGTGAGCGTTGCCAATTTCTGCATGCGTCACTCAAAAAGCAGCAACGCCAACAGCCAGCCAACAACTCAACTCTTTTTTGCCGCAGCACAGCCCCCTTGATTTTTCCCTCTTTTAGCCAATTTGCCGCGCTTTTGTTGTCCAATGCGACAGAAGTGGCAATTTCTAATTAAATTATTCAGCTTTTTTTTGGCCCCGCCAACAGAAAACGCTTGATGGTGACTGCGGGGGCGGAGGGGGTGGTGTGGATAACACTGCGGGCGGTCCAACTTCAATAGCGGGTTTTTCACTTGCATTTTAGAGACAGTCCAGCTGTTTGCCAAGTTTCCTTATTTTAATTTGGCGCTCCTCAAATTTTTATGAAATTGCATGGTGAATATTTTTTTCGATTGCCTTTCTTCTGTTTAAATTTATAAAGTTTTCTTTGTCGTTTTTTTGGGGGCGGTATTCCTGTATCCGTTGACTGAATTTTTCGCGGTTAATATTTAAAATGTTCAATTTTTGAGAGTTCTCAAAAAGTTTCTTAAACTTAAGCTTATAATGAAATTCTTTAATTTAAGACAAATAATACAAATAAATGTAAGAGTTTTTTGAGGTCGAAGTCCTGAACCCACTATCTCGCCTTCAATATAAATAAGGAAAATAAAAGAAAAGCTTTAAAAAGGCAAACAAAAACCAGTCGTTTAAGTGAGCTTGAAGAGGAAACTATCATTATATCCTAATTAGATTGAAATATCTAACAATTTCCACCGCAAGCCGCTTACTGAAAAAATAGACTAAAGAAACTTTCCTTATCGCATTGCCAAAAGGGGAAAAAAATGGAAACAAGCAGGGAAAATTAAATTCGAAGGAGGAGTAAGGATGGAGGCTAAGGGTAGAAATGGCGAAATAAAATTGCAGACGCAGTTTGAAATTGAACAACAAAAATGCATTTAGAAAATATGAAAAGGAAAGAAGGGGCGAAAGGGAGCCAACGAAAGGGAGGAATTTCAGGCAGAAATGGCAGATAGACAGGCAAACTCTGGAGGAGGAAAATCGAGACTGGGAAGGAAGAAGTCCATTGCCAGTTGTCAGATGCTGGGCCCGAAAAGTGTTTTCCACTTCTTCTGGCTGTTGTCTAGCCCTGGTGAGAATATTTCCGTTTCCGCATTTGTCGAATATGTTTGCTTCGGTCCCTGCCACGCCCTCCCCGCCCCCTCACTCTTATGAGACAACAAACACTCGCACTTTCAAACTTCCTTCTCTGGATTTGAGGCACAAACTTTTATGGCCATGCATCGTACATAAATGAAAGTTTTTTTTTTTTGCCCGATCCTGGGTCCTTGTAAAATGTTGCCAAAGTGTCTTGCAAATGGTCATGTCGAAGTCCCAAGATGACGAGAGGTGTTTTCCAGAGGGTTTTATTTTAGTTGCAGTTCAGCCCCAAGGGTCAGCGGTCAATGGGTGTGAGTGAAATCAAAGCTTTTGTCAGGCAAAACAAGAAGAAAGGGGCGGAGAAATAACCAAATGGGGTGGAAGTGAAGTTCATGACAGTAAGCACATTTGGAAAACGATTGGGTTGTGGGTAAGATGGTTTTAATACGGCTTAATGTGGCTTAGACAGTATAATAAATAATAATTATATGTTACCTATCAATCTAAAAATCAAGGCTTTATATTTGAACCCATTTTTATGGTGTTTTATAATGTTATTCTTGTTTGGTCATATCCAATGTGAGGCAACAATTACAATTACAATAATCTATACATTAATCAAAATTAAATATACCAATAATATATATTTGAGCAATAAGAAGTTCTTTAAAGTTTTTTTAGTTTGACATCAAAGAAAGTAGCTTCATCAATCACAAAAGAATTTAATTGGACCACAGATCAAATATAATCCTCATTAAACCTGGTCACCTTTAAATGATTGCTTTTGCGGGAGAGTGCACTCCTAAGTGCGCACTAATCCATCTGTTTGATTGGCAAACTTCGCTGATGTCATCACATATATCTTTCTACTACTCTTTCCTCTAGCTGACTTTTGCCTCATATTTCTTCTCACTCTTCCCCTTCCTTTCCTGACTGAGTGCACTTCAATTACACGGCTGCTCCACCTTATAAATCCTTAACACTTCCTCTTTCTGGCAGGGCCAAGTCAAGGTGGAGATGGAGAGCCCTTGCCTCAGCCACTTCCACTTCCTCCCCCAACTTAACTGGTGGCTCCATTGAGGCTTAATCGTTTAATTGCCTGGCATAATTACGAAATGCAGCTCATCATCAGATTTCAGCCCGATTCCTTTTCACTCCCTACTTTCTCGGGCTTCTCTTCCCGATGGTTTTTTCCTCTTTTTCGAGGCAAAGTGGCTCAGATTGCAAATTGACCCCACAACTCCCACTTAAACTCCCCCACTTTGACCGTTCACACCCCCCGAAAAAGTCATTGAGCTAAATTGTCCTGCCGCCTGTGGGCTTCTCTTTGTGATAGAAAAGAAGCAGCCGGAAAAGGAGCAGGAAAAGTCCGAGGTTCATAACTCACGTCGATCGAAAAAAAAGGGGACAACGAGTGCCAATGGAGGAGGGGCGGTGGGTTGGAAAAGCTTATCTAACTGCAACAACTATAATTTGCTTTCAATTGATTTTGCTGGCACTTTTTTCTGTCCAGAACATTTCTCTTCATTGATTTTCCTTGCTTTTCCGTCGGACATTTTCATAAATCGTTGCCATCCCCCTGCTTTTTTTCAGGGTGGGGCAGTGACACTTGTTACAGTGTGGCCATCCCACACCAGATTTTCTGGCCAGGACAAATGTGCATTAACGCCTTTGACCTGCATTTCCCGGCTTTCTCCGTTTTGGGGGTGGCTTTTTCTTCGCTGGGGGGAGTGATTGAATTTTGGTTGTTTTCGCAAATATCCTTCTGCCTTGTAATGCACAGCTGACAGCTGCTTTTTCTTCATTAGCCAAGTCAACCCTCGGCCCGAAATCCGTATTCCCCCCCATTCAAATGGAACCCCCCTTTTTCTTTTACAGACCAACGTCTTTTGTTATTTCTTTCGGTGGTGATTTTGAGGCGACCTTTTAAATTAGTTTACATGGCTGCTTGTAATGGGTTTTTCTGGGCCTGCTTCACTTTGTTGGGTGGCAACTCTGTTCGCCTTACTGTAATTTCATATGTTTCAGCCACAGGCGGTCTTTCCGAGGGGGTGGACTCCCTGGTTGAGCGTTTGAGACCGGGGCCAATGAACTGAAAGTAGTTTTGTGGGCAAGTGGCCAGTTGGTGAGGCATTATCTTACGGGTAGAGGTGAACAGGAGCTACTTTGTTATGGCTGTTCAATAATTTGCTTTGTGTCATATTCATTACAGGCCCTGCAGTCATAAGTACGTTAATAGGGAATCAACTTTATCTAAAGCTTGGGTAGCTTAAATTACCTTAGATTTATGTGATTATAACTACTAACGATGTGTAACCAAGGAACAATCTGAAATCCATCTTTGAATATAAATAAGTTTATACAAAAATTCACTCATATGGCAAAAAAAAAGCAAAAAAAGATATCAGAATTTAAATATGAATAGACTCTTGTTATATTTAAAAATCAATAAACTGAAATAAATAAACCCTTTTAAAATAGTGCATTAAACATTCTCAATAGGGAATAGATCACGCATTTAGCACTTCTCCGCCGCCCATAAGCTGGTGCTTTCTGGATTTCTTTCCAGCCAAGTTCGCCATAAATACCAACTACTTACAGGACATAAAACACACCTCTGTGTGTGCCTGACCCCGAACAATTTATGGCCTCCACGATAGCAGAGGCAGTGCAGGAGAGTGGCGAGTGTAATTATCAACGGCATTAACACCTTTAATTACGGCCAACTGCAGCGTGGAATGTGGGCCAAAAACAGGCCAGTGAGTAGTGGGCAAAGTGGGAGGCTGTGGGCTTGGAAGCTGGCTAAAAGTGGAACAGCTGAATATGCAAATCACACCCACACACACTCGCATTAGGTGCGCAGATCGGACAAAACAATAAGGAAGCGCACTGCCCCACATGGATATTAGAATAATGCAACAAAAGCGTATCAAGGATATGCATGCAAATGCAGAAGCACACGAAGGCCAGTAGCAAAGAAAAACCATTGGCAAATATGCTGAAAACTGGACACAGTTGGAGAGATTTCTGGCCCGGTTGGAAAATCCCCTCGACGCCCCAACAAAGGTGACACAGTTGGGCGCTGATTTATGACCCATATATATCTGCAAAATATAGGGAACACACAACTATATAGGTATGTATTTGGTAAAAGTGCAGAGAAAAAAATGTAGGGTGAAACAAATTTAAGACATCAATTAATTAGCTCAAGATTAGATACTCAAAAAGTAAAGAAACATTCCCCAAAATTTTCTTTTTACTAACAATTTTGGGAAAGCAACAAGTATTTATATTATTTTTAAATTATAGATAATGTTTTTTTTATGATCAGCGTTTTTGGACTTAGCATTGTGTAGTTGCGCTTAATTGGGCTATCTTACAAAACTAGATCCTATTCATATTTTCACTGTATATTTTCTTTTTATAAATTCTTTTATTTTTTCAAATTCCGTTTGACATAGACCTTTTTTTCTCTGTGTGCTTACGCTGCGTGTGTTTTCCGCTTTTGGTGACTTTGCATATTCCACTTGGGCGGAAATTTATTAGAAGAGGTCGAAAAACTGTAAAGTCATGTGCCGAAGGACGTGCAGGACACACTTGCACACCTCCAGTCGACAACCTGTCCCCAGCCCCGCCCTTCTCCCCATTCCGTTTCCCGATCCCGATCCTGGCCGCACCGCATATATCTCACCGCTCTTTGTATCTTCCTGCCACTCATGCATATGCAAATTGCACTGGCTGGCCATGTGACCCAGTTTGATTGTGGGCGTGTGGCCTCCGCCCCCGCCTAGTCACCCAACCCCACCCCCACGTCCTTGCCACCACCACCCACAATTCGTGCCTCGTTTTGTTTGCGTATTTTTCCCCATTTTGTCGCTGGAGCCTGCCGTTTCCCATTGTCGATTGTTTTTGCCTGTTGATGTTTTTGCATGACAAACAAAAATTATAATTGCACTTGAAATTGGCACAATGGGCAGGGGGGGGGTGTGTTTGTGTTATCTCACACGGGAAATGTGCGAAATCATTGAAGAGATTACTCAGAGTTTCCATATATGCCATAAACAGAATATGTAGAACCTTGAACTACATAGATTGGGAAAGACTCTTCACGAAGGTCAGAAAGATTGTAGATAATAACGATAAGATAAAGGCTTCGTTGTCTTTAGTTTAAGATATGCATGACTTTGATTTTATCTTAAAATAACATTTTTTATGACGAATTTTTGTTTTACAACTCGCAGCCCTTCAAAATTATTATATTGAAGTGCGTTTATTTAAAACTATGATTCATTTTTTATCTCAAAATTAAAGAAATGACAATTATTTTCAAATAAAATTGACAATATTTATGACCAAAAATGTTGCAAAATGTATTTACTTTAAAATGTGTGGCATTGGAAAAGCAGGAACATTTTTATTCCCTCAATCATCTTTTGAAAATATCTAAAATATTTTTTCCAAGATTTTCTGGAAAAACTAATATTTTCTTTAGACCTAATGAAGTTGTTGCAATAAATGTCAAATAAATGGTTGCCCTCTATGAACAGCTGTAAAATAAGCAAGACTTCAATTCAAGAGGAAAAGGGGATGGGATGCAGTAGCATCATACCAGGTCAAATAGGGTCCAGCCCAATCGCATAGAATTATTAACAGGACCTTCATTCTATGCCAGGGAATTGGACACAAGCCCAATCTATAAGTATTTATGCAGATGGTTCTGGCCGCACCGAAAAAATTTTGGCTTGCTTACTCTTTCCACACACACACCGATTTAAAAATTCACATGCGTGTGTAGGTGTTTTTGTGTCGGGTTTTTGTCGAACAGATTTTTCCTTTTCCCGTTTTTGGACCGTATCGCTTTGACAAACATGCAGATTATCCTGGAATTATTAATTATTGTATCTGCAAACACGAGCCCCGCCATCAGCTGTCCTGTCGTGTGTATCTGGGCGAGGGAGCTGCCATAAAAGAGCATTTGGTACTATGAATTTTAGGCAACGACCAAACGGGATGACTAATTGGTAAGCCTGAGAGATTCGTTAGCTTGAACCATATTATACACATCTAATTTTGCTGTCAAAGAATTCAATTTAAAACTGACATTTGGCTTAAATCTATACTAGGAAATGTTTATATTATTTTTGAAAAACAATTTGGCTTGGGTAATATAAAGTTAGTTTATCTTATTTTAAAGTCACTATTAAAAAATTTTTTTTATTACCTTTCTTGATTTATTCTGCACCCTTGGGCCTTATTTAATTATTTTTATGACAAGCATTTCACATTACGAAATAATAAACTTCTTGCAGCCAAAGACATATGTCTTAAGTTTTATGTGGATGAAATACTTTAGAAACTATTGTACTCACGAGATACTTTTCAGCACTCGCATTTTCGTCCAAAAGATAAATCTAAGCTTATGAGATTTTGGGCTCTTTGCAAAATGTTTGTTTCGGTTGCAGCTAAAGATATTTTTTTATGAATTTTATATATACACATGAGATACTTTTAAGCCGCTCCACTTTTGTATCTTTGTTTTTGGCAATTTCTCAAGAATGCTGGCAGCCATAAGATACTTTTCAGCTTGTGTCTTTTTGCGGCTTCTGTTGGAAAACTTCTTGTAGTTTTCCGAAAGTGCGTGTGGTCGCCATTTTGCTGCCCCCTCCACCTACTTTCCCCGTTTGTCGGCCAATCACTTAATGCGCCTTTAATTTGCGTAGCCTTTCTGCTTTTGGCCCCCAAGTTGCAGGGAATGAGGCGCTAATGTGTTTCGGTTTGGTCCCCGGCAAAAAGGCAAAGGCAAACATATCACTTGACGCGCCTAATGAGTCTGGGAGGGGGTGCTAGAGGGGGTGGGATTTTCCAGGGGGGTGGCGAGGCAGATATTACCGCTAGCGACTTTGACTAAGTTGCGGCCACCAGCATTTGTTGCCGCTGCTGTCGACAACTAACTATTTATAAAGAATTTTCTTCCCTTCTGTAAACAACTTGTGGCTACACAGAAAAAATAATTTAAATATGTGATAGCTATAAACTATGCACAACATTTTCCTTTTAGTTTTTATGTAAAAACTACTTCGTTTTTTTATACAATTTTTTTGATTTTAAAATAAAGTATAATTGCCAAACGTTTTGGTGAAGTTATTGTATTTACCTTTTTGGGCATTTATTTTGCTTCAGATTTGCAGATTATTAAAGATTTTCAAAATCAAAAATATAAAAAATTTGGTTGTGCGAAATTCCGCTCGGTGTAGGCCATCTAAATGATGGGCCCCCACTTTCTTTCCACCCCACTTCATTTTTTCATCTCCTTTCAACAACTGGCACAATGGAATTGCATTGAAAACAAACAGTTAAGAATGTTTATAAACAAAACATAGAAGGAATGCGGTGGGTGGGAGGCGGAAAAGTGGGCGGGGCAGGGGCCAAAGTGGCGCAGAAGGTGAAAGTATAACGTTAAATGTAAACAGCAAGTGGAGGTGCGAAAAAATGCGTAAACAAAAATTGCATTGCAACAAAAAATGAGTCTGCAACATTAAAATGACATGCGAGCAACATGTTGCTAAGCCTCCAGCAACATCAACAAAAGGTAAGAGAGGGAGAGAGAGAGAGAGGATTATAAAAGAGCGAGTTCATTTTCGAACTTCGAATTTCGAAGAGAGTTTTTCGTGTGTGTGATATGAAAAAAACATTGAATTTTCATGCCGGCTGATGTTTTTGTTGTTTTTGCAATTTTACATGCAGCTGAAAAACAGCAACAAAGAAAAAACCAGGAAAATGCTGAAAAGCGCTGCCTCCCCTTTTTCAACACCCACCACTCCCACCAGACATTGACCTTGATAGTGGTCGATGTTGTTGTTATTGTTGTTGGTATTCTTCGACTGATTGAATGGTCAACAGTTTTTGTTATTTTTGGTTACTGATAAATAAAGACTATAATGGAACCCAATATGTTACATATTAATTATGGTTTAGTTATCCATATCAGAATGATACAATTAATGGGCAGGTGATGTAATTGATATCTAAACTAATAATTGTCCATGTTTATTAGACAGAAAAGCCATCTGTAAGATCTGTTTTCAAGCAAGAGTCATACCTATTATATAAAACAAGTAATACTTTCGTCTTTTGTTTTAAATTAAATCCATTTTTTTGTCTTTCTTTTCTTAGACATGCTGTTTTAATATTCTGTAAATTAAGTTGAATTATTTCTCGTAAGCCTAAGTAAAAAATGTACATCAAATTAGCTTGACAATTTCAAAATTCATTTGAAATATTTGAATTATGGGCTTGGGTTTCTCTGGGATACAATTAAAGTTTTTATCATTTTATTACTTGTCACTTTATCACAGCTAAGGAACTACCTTTGTTTTCTCAAAACTTTCCATAAAAATGTTATTTGTAAGATAAATAAGACAAGTGTAAACTTTCGGTGAACCAGTGGAATTTTTTCGGATATCATAATTGTCTAAAAAAGCCATTAAAGAATTTAATGTCTTTTTAATTTTAATCAATAGAAAAAGGTGAAAATAAATAAATGCAAAACTATGAAAGAGCAAGCAGTTTTGTGTCTCGAGCTCGACGTAAGCAGAATTTTGGTGCAGTGCTAACAAAATTTAAACATTCCTTTGGCGAAAAATTCAGCTAAGCATGGGTAATTTGATATAATATTAATATTGGGCAGGCAATATATTTAAAATATTTGTATATTATCATTGGGCGTCGTCAGCAGGAACATCAACAATTTCCCAGCGCCAGCGAATGGCAACTGCAACGAAAATCTGTAAAAATCCCGATTAGAACGAAACGACAGAACAAATTCACCCGCTCTCTTCGGGTCTCTCTTCTCTCCGATTCTCTCGGGAAACCCTGGGGAGAAGTTCATTTTCCCCGAACTCCCGACTCTCTCGTCTCGGCAACCGGCAACCGAAGTTGCTGGCGTGCTGTTGCTGCTGCAGATGTTGCTGCCGTGATGTTGCTGCTGTTGCCGCCATCGTCAGTCGCTCGAAACGAATTTGAAATTCAGTTTTTGACTCGCCGTCGCCGAAAACAGACGTGAGCGTCTCGCGTGTTGTCCCAAAAATCGAACAGAAAATTCTGAACGGAATACGAAACTTTTTTCAAGTTACTTATGTGAAGCATTAGCGGATTACACAAAACAAAAATACCATCCAAAATAATTACCACAAATCTAAAGCAATCAATTGACGCGCCGTGCAAAGCAAATAAATGTTTTGAAATATAAAACCACAAATATTCAGTGTTCAGTGATACACCAAAAATTTATCAAAAAGCAAAACAAAATTTAATAAGCAATACATTGTTGAAATAATTGGCTTGAATCTGATTTGATTATTTAGCAAAAGACAAGCAGAAACAGTTACACAAATCACTTAACAAATATCCGTTGGAGTATAAAAGCAGAAAAGCGGGTAAGTGGGCAGGGAATTGGAAAATGGAAAAAAACAAACCTGGATATGCCGTTGAGAAATTGAAAACTTTTACGCAGCGGATTACTTGGCGATTTGGGTTGAGCTTCTGTAGGCGAGTGTAAATCTTCTTAGCAGAGATCAACGGAATTTCCATTTGATTAGGGAGTCAACCCATCAAAATATGTTTAAAGTTGCGTTTTCTAATCTTCAAAGTGCGGTGACTAATTGAAACGAACAAAAGAATGCATCTAAGAGGAAGTTAGGCCATAAAACATACGATTTATGGGAGGAAGTTGGGAAAACGCATAAGAATTATTCAAATAAGCAAGTGAAGGATTATATCTGATTCCAAACAAAAATTCTTAGAAAGTGTGCGATGTGTCTATCAAACTGATATGTTTATCCATATAGAATTACTCCCCAGTGATGAGTGATTTTTGTGGAAACTATCTCTCCAGATATCAGTTGTTCGCTTTATGGCAGCACTGAACTCTCGTGGCGACTCATTCGGCACTAAGAGAATGTAAACAAATCATCTTTGGGCTTCGCTGGGGCTGCGGTTTCTGCCCTTCATCAAAGCGACGAAACCGCCAAAGACCCAAGAAAATAAAGAGAAAAAAAAGCGGAGAGGAGACCTTTAATTATAACCAAATACTAGTTGAGGCGACACCTTTGTTTACCTGCATTCTTCTCCGCTGTGTTTTTCCATTCTGTAAATTTGTTTAAATTATTAGCAAACGAGCAACAAGTGCAGCAAGGCGAAGTTCATTATTTTTCCCCGATTCTCTTGCGTGTAAATCCTTTGGTAAATAAGTATCCCCCGCCTGTCGGCAGCGTAACTCATAAATTCACGCAAAATAAAATTTATGTTTCGACTGGAGTTGGGGGATGCTGGACAAGAAGATGTACGAAAGATCGCGATAAGATCTGCTCTTAAATGAGTTGTTAAACGGGAATCGTGGCCGCCGCGGATATAAATAATAATAACAACTCAATCTGGAGTGGCGTGGGTAGTTTGAAAAGTCCACGAACAAGTGAACTCTTTGCGGTCACAAAGGCTCTGCAATCGATTTCGTGTGAATGGGAACCTTTCTACCTGTTTGGCAAATTGAATTTTAATTCGGAATTGAGTTGTACACATGTCGGCCCTTTTTCACAGGATTTCCGCTTGTTGTTTAGCCTTTTTCGAATGAAATCCCTGGGCTAATTAGTATGCCAAACGTGTGCCCCTGAAATTTATCAGCCAACTCGCTTTGCTCCATAGTTGAAACATAAATTTCAGAAAAGTGTCGTCTGCTCTACTGCAGAGAAAACAATTTTACAATTTAATACTTGATATATCGGAGACATATATTTAATAATTTGAAACTTTTGAACGGTTCTACTGAAAATGTATCAATATTTTTTTTTTTGTGTATTGTCTGCATCAAAGAACTAAGTTCATTGAATCGGGCAACTTATGGCATATGCCTAAGCTACTTACAAGGTAAACTCCGCCCAGAATGCAAACAGAAAGTATCTTATGCAAATAAGTCTATATGGGGGACAGAAATAAAACATTGGCTGAAGAATATTAAGCAGTAAGAAATTGTAAACACAAAGCAAAATATTTGTTATACGCTTGTAAATTTATCGCGGCAGAAAATTCCGGCCAGGCAAAGGAAAGCGTAGGAAAGCGAAAGGAAAACGAAAAGCCGGGGAAATAGCTGGGGAAATTCGGGAGGCTGTTTTTCACGCTCAGCTGCCCGGCGGCCGAAGAGGAACTGGAACACAAAGGAGCCGAGCCTGAATAACAAAAAAAAACTTTATCGCAGTACTCGCAGGACATGAATTCCCCCCCTCGTCCTTCTTGCCCCCTTCAGCCATAATGCTGAGTGACATTGATGTGACATGCCGTCATCTTGCCCTCTCCCTTCATCTTTGCTTTATTTAAAAGTTTTTCTTTCGCTTTTTTTCGCTTAACGCCTCGGGGGCGTGGCAAGTTTTGTTTGGTTAGTAGAGCACACACCTTGTGGAAAACAACGGCCCATGGGGCCCTTGGCCCTGGCAAATAATAAATGATATGTAAACTAAGTCAGAAGTTGCCGTAGGTTGGGTAAATCACAACTTAGTGGGCAAACCGAGCCCAGATCCCAGTAATTTGTGCGTGTGGCCAAGCCCGAAGGCATTTGCTCGAGATTAAAGATGAAAAACTGGGAAAAGCCGGCTTTAATGTAGTTTAAAATATGTGCAGAAAAGTACTTAGAAAATAAATATCAGAACTTTTACTGCATATTTATCTCTAGACCTCTGATTTTCACTTTATAGCTTGGATGAATAAAAAATACAATCTTCAAATAGTAATAAAACAAGTAAGTTTCTCCAAAAATAATTCCAGTTTTATGAACTAGTTAGATAAGACCTATCCTAAACACATAAACCCTCAAAGACAGCGCCTCAGAGATTTTGCAACCATTATTTCCGAGGATAATTCCAACTGTCTGCCACATTTGTTCCACTTACGAGTCCGACAATCCCCCGCTGCGATATCAATGCCCTAACTATAATGTCTCAATATGCCAGCAACAAAAAAAAAAACCAAAGAGAAAAAGAGAACAGGAGATACAAATTCTTACCTGAGCCCAGTTTTTTCAAGGCCCAGACAACTACGACGCACCCATATCAATTTCCTCTATGCGACCCAAAACGAATTAAAATTACACATTGACTGGCGGTCAAAAAAAAAGTGAGGGAAATACACATAGTATATATATCGGCAGTAGGGATTGCGGAGATCCTTTGCCTTGAATCCAAAGGCCTGTCGCCAATGCCCGGAGAACATTTATCATTGCAGCTAATAAATGCGTTTCCCTTACCTGACCGACACGAACCCAATTCCAATTGAGTCGTATAGCAACCCCCGATATGAGGCCTGACTTTTGGGCTGTGTCCATCTAATTTTACTTTTTTCCTTTCTCCTTTTTTTATTTTAACAATTTCCCAATCAAACAATTCAATTATGGAAGTGTATAAATTTCAGCCAGCTGTTCTTGTACTTGAACCGCAATTGTCTTTTGTCAAGTACTGTAAGAAGTTCTCCCGAAATAAATCAACGACGAGTTGAAAGTGCGGAAAGTGAAAGGAAGATGGGAGAAATTGCATTTTCCTAGGGGGAGAAATGGAAAACCCTTTAATTGGGCATGAAGTGTTTGAGTTATGATGGCAAGGGGATTCGGAATCCGGAAACCAAATCGAAGCTAGACAGCTGTACTATAAGTATGCCCAGCTTTAAAGCAATTATCCAAGTTGTCCCAGCTTTAAGACAATTATCTAAGTGCTTTTGGCATTGCCTTTGATTGCGGATCCATCCGTTCTTATCGAAACGAGTTGCCCACGCTAATTGCCCCCCGTTCTCCTCCTGCACCTGATTCGGTTAGGACTTTGATTTCCATTACGCTTCCTTTCGAACCTGTCCATAACATTTCCGTTTTACGCTTCAGTTAAGACCATTTCTTGGCTTAAAAGGCGGAGGCATAGGGATGGTATACAAGCCAGTCGACTTAATCTCAAAACAAATCGATTTCGTTGACTGTCTGTCTTGCGTTTGGGTTTCCTCGGCCCTCCTTGGGTCTTTTTCAACACGATTTATTTCATTATTCTCGGCCGATGGTTTTTTTTTTTTTAAGTTTTTGTCTGCTCAAGTTAATCACCCAGACCAGACAATTCAATCGATTTTCAAGAGAGCCAGGCAAAACTAAAGCTTTAAGTTTGGTAAGCACATTTTCTTGAAACCCAATCTTGTCTTTGGAGATTTCTTTTCCGTTTTTATTTCGGTTTTACTTTTATTTTCGTCCGATTTCTTTTGTTATTTATTAGTTTGGTCTGCGCTGGACTTCAATTCAATTCAATTTTCTTTACAACATTTCATCTTTGACATGTTTTGTGTGTCCGTCCGACTGTCTGTTTGTCATTGTGTTTATATATCCAAGAGTTCCTCTGCCATTCTCCTCCCGTTTCGTTTCCTTCTTCAGGCCGTTGTCGTCTTCGTTTTTAATATCTTTTAATCTCCAATGTCAACAGCGGCTTACATTTGATTGCAAGACAACACACACACAGATACTGTGTGTATATATTTTTTGAGATCTTATCAGGCTGCAGTGCCTCGAATCGAGACTCTTTTCTCCGCCGTTCCTCTCCAGAACTGTCAGCTAATTAAACGAAACCAACTGGCAACATATGTTGGGAATGAGAATGAGATTCAGCCTCGGAACGAGATTCAGAGTCGGAATCACAATCCCAACCTTGGACTTGGACTACCCCACACAACAGATGGGGAATTCTTGAGCTGTCAGTGCAACTGAGAGACAAGTCCCACCAACGGCAGCCAAATGTTGAAGTTTCGATTTAAACCCCGGCTACCCATCTACCTACTGCGCCTCATAATATATCGGATTGCCGCGCAGGACCATCAATCATCCGTCCTAACTCAATTGAACCCCGAAAACCTTAACGCCAAAAAAAGGTTTCACCAAGTCAACCGTTTTTTCTCAATTATTTTGTCAGCATATGTGTGAAGAGAAAACACAACCGCAGCCAAAAAAAAGGATAATAATAATAAAAGTATTGAAAATAGAAAAGCAGAGAACAAGGAGCACACACGCTGGAAAAACTCAGGGTAAAACAATTGCCAGTGAGTCGACGGAAATCAGGGTGCAAAGGGATAAAAATAGCAGTGCTGGCGAGCAAAGTAAATAAAAATAAATAGCAAAAAATGGAAACGCATTAAGGAAAATCAATAAAAATTAACATTTGGCCACAGGGGGGAGGTTCCAAGGGGGTGGTTAGGTGGTAGATATTTTATTTTATTTTCGGTGGGCGAACAATCGTGTTCGCGGGGAAATTGGCAGGATCAGGCTAATTAAAGATAGGGAACCCAGCAATTGTTACGTGCCAGGACATCCATGTGTCAGATAATTAGCACACAAAAGGACACAAGGACACATGCTGAGTACTTTTCAACTAACCAGAGTCCCTTTCCTTTCTTTCTTTCTTCTTATTTTCAGCTACAAGGCCGCCAATGAAGGCTGTCCAGATGACAGCGATCGGGCAGCGAATTTGACACGCACCCAAAAACTTCAAAGCGATTCGAAACCGAACAGGGAAACCCTATAGATAATCCCCCGCAACCCCGAAGATCGCGGAGGTACATATACCACACACCCCCCGCCACCACAGCCGAAATCACACGAATTCAATGTGGAAAATGCTGGATATGATGGATCTGTCCGAGGCCGAGCTCTTCATGTTCGACTGCGACGACTGCTCGGGCACGCCCCTTGCCCCACCGCCCCAGTTCCTCATCCCCCCGCCACCAAGGCCGCCGGCTCTGGCCGAATTCACGGTGGTGCCGCAGGATTGCAACGAGGAGCAATTGGCCCAGCAACAATGGGAGAGCGATATCTGCCAGGCAATGCCGGTAAGTTGAAAATGTTCATGGAAAATCCCACTTTCCCCATAAAATAATTCTTTATAAAATTCAACAATTTAATTTGCATAAAGTAGACAACGCAGTATAGAGCTCACTTTTAAATAAAACATAGAAATTACATAGCACCTTTATTATTAAAATATATAGTTTGAAGAGGGATGCTCTGTAAACTTATACTTAAAGCTTAAATCTTTACATCCCTACTCCACCACTAGGATTTCATTCCTGACCTTAGTTGACATTTTACTTCCCTCGGTGCAGCTTAGGCTGATTATAATTTTGAGGGCGTTGCAAATGGGATTTCCCAACCCAAACGGGTGGATGATTATGCAACCCTCTCCGCAGTTCCCTTAATGAGGCCTGCATTTTGGCACAGCTGTTGGGATTTTCCCCAGGACTGTTGATTTTACGTTTCCCGAAACGAGTTGCAAGTGATTTGGCTTTTTGTGAGAGGTGTCAGAATTGTATGTTGCCTTATTGAATTATGTGTTATATGCATATTACAATAACAAAAGCCTTCTTGTCGCTTTTCAAGTGGTGGGTTGTGGCGGTGGGCGTGGCCGGGGGAGTTGATTATGAGCTGGTAGTGCTGCAAATAAATGTTAACAGTTGAGTAGACACTCAAAAAATCAACTGAAGTATGGGATTTGATTTATTAAGGAGTACAAATTACGCCACCTGATCGGAAATCTGTTCGATTTGTGGGATGGAAGGATAATTGACAGAATAAATAGGGTGAGATAACATTTATTGTTGTTATGAATTGTAGTTTTAGTAAATGAAACTACTTAAATCATTATAGCCTACAATCCGAATTTCAATCTAAATTGATAGATTATTTAAAAGTCAGTTACCATCCGAACTCCTTAACCTCTTTACGACTTAAACGACTTAACTTAAAGTCTTTCACCCAAACAATAAACGAGATGCTCGATGAAAAATGGGCAACATGCCACGCCCACTCAACACACACATCACCCACAATTTGGGTGCCGGCAGGAACCGCAAGGAATCACTTTAAAGCAAAGTGAAACAAATTTCTTTTCGTTTCAAGTCCTTTTGGCCTCCAGTTGCCGGGGCAACAGCTGTTGCTCCTTGGAGTGTTGTTGCTGCCCTCATCATTATGAGGACGACGATAAGGACGATGATGACGATGCTGGCCATCCCCTCGGTCAGTGGCAACACAGTTACAGAAATTACAATAACAATGAAAAGTTAAGCGGCAGCAACACACAAAAAGGACAACAACTGTAGTGGCAACAAAAAGCATTTTTCGGCCGCCAGTCGTCGGCAACATATGGCCATGGCCCGAAATCAACCCTCAACTTTAAAAGGTTGTCAGCGGTTACAAAGGAAAAATAGATATTTCTATATAATTTTTTTTTGTATGCTGCCAGAAAAAACAGCGAGATAGATAATTTTCCATGTGGAAAAACTGAAACTCGGCACTCCAGTCTAATCTGGGGCAAGTGTTTGTTTAGGCGCTGAAGGCTGGGGGTTCTGGTAAAACAAAGATCAAATTCCACATATCAACACCGCAGCGGTCATTGATAAAATTTCACGTGCCCCAAAATACAACCCCCGACTCTTTTGGCTCCAAGTTCGAGTGTTTTCCACTTAATTTCCAACATGATAAATTTAAATAAATATAACCCAAAACGAAACGCAACGAAATGGTTGGGAAAAAAAATGTATCCATTTAAACCGGATCTGTGTGTGGTCCCCTCATCTTAGAGTATTTTCTGTGTGGGCACTTGAGGCTGTCTCCATTTGATTTATGCTGACAAATCAAATGTTAATGTTAACATGCAGTTTATGTCAGAAACTGTATCTCACGGCCCTCGTCTAAAGTATCAAAAATCCGAACGGGAGTGAGATTATTTTAGATATTAGACGTTCAATGGGGAATTGCAATCCCATATAAATTGCAGGTAAACACATTAAAATCTCGACGAAATCAGCTTAAAATCAATTTGAGCAACCGAATCAATTTAATGGATTAGCGTTGACGAATAAAATTCAATGGCGGAAAGCTCTCTCGCCCATCAAATTGATAAGTTTAACGGGAATTGTGCCAATTTGGGGGTGTGCGCGTATGCGTGTGGCTGTGGGTGTAATTGTCAACTGGCAGAAGGAAAAGCGAAGGAAAGCCCGAGAGGAAAGCTGGAAAAAACGGCGAGGAAAAACCTTTAAAAGGCAAGCGGAAGTGGCATCCTCGCCAGACATGCGAAATTAAATTTCCAGCAGGAGTGTGTGTGTGTGTGTGTGTGTGTGTGCGAGCCAAGGAGCAAAAATACTTGACAAGCAGCTTCTGATTTGCTCCAATGGGCGTGGCAGAAAATAATCCTTTTTCCAGCTTTCGCTTCCTTCTTCCTTGATATATATTTGAACCTCTCCTTTAAGCAGACGAGAAACTGTTGAAGATGATGACAAAGGAGGGCGTTTCGGGGGGCCAAAGGACATCCAGACTGGGGAGTGTAGCAAATAGCATGACATTGATATCAAATGTCGTGAGAATGCGAAATTCCTTAGCTACTTCCTCTCTATATATAGCTAAATTTTGTTGCCTTTGGCTTTTGTTGTAGTCTGCTTTCGGGCGCTTTGGCTTTTGGTTTCCGAGGAATAGCTTTGGCTGGGTGGGTGGACGTACGAGTGGGTGGTGTTGGCATAGAATGACAAGGCCGTTGTTGTTGTTGCTGCTGTATAGTGTTGATGTTGTTTACAGTTGACATAGCCAGACACAGCTGCAGACAGTCACAAAAATCAGACTGAGAAAGGGAGCTGAATGAAAAATATTTGTGCAAAAAAAAATTGAATTTTCATGCGAGGATATATTCTTGAAAAAATATAATATATCCTTTTGCTTGAATAAATAAGATATTTTTGTATATAGAAGAAAATTGTAAACAATTCAAGGAGTGAATCCTTTAACTCAACCATTTAAATTTGTTTTTAATGTCTTTAAACAATATTTTTGTCTGTCAATGATATAATATTAAGTTTTTTTTTATGCTTTAAGAGCCTTAAAATGATTGTTAAGCCAGATTTTCAGCCAGATTTTCAGCCAGATTTTCAGCTTATTTCTGTTTTAATTTACAGGCATTCAGATGCTTAAACTGCTGAGTGAAAAGCCGCTGTTTTATTGAATATTCCTTAGAATAGCAGTTTTAAAAGTATTCATCAAGGTTAAATATAAAATATTCCCCCAAATGTATTTTCCACTTTCTGCTGCACTTTTCCGCTCCCCCATTATCGGCGCCATCTAAGCCAGGTCGGCCCAACAAGTTTCGCAACTCATTACACCCTGCGAAAGTCTTATGGGAATGGGGCTCAATCACGAGCTGTTTCCAAACAATTGCACTGCCAAGTGGTTACAAAAACACAAGGGGGGGAGAAGGAGCTCTTGGGCGGAGGTAGATTTCCACCAGGTCGATTGTCGATATGCACGTGCAATGAAATCGAAGTTGGTGCGGGCGCTTTGGGGTGCTAAAAAAAAGAGCCAGCCACACATGCATCGCATGTTCGGAAAACTTTTTCCATGTTATCAAAGCAGCCAAGTTCTGGCCTTTGTTGCTGTTGCTGTTGCAAAATAGTTTTCATCCTGCAAGTGGCACGTGCTTGTTGCTGGCTCTTCCTTTTGTCGTGTTTTGATGGTGAAAACTTTTGTGTTTTTCTCATCAGGCACGAAAATGAAAACGCGCTCGTCGTTGACTTTGCAAGCGAAAAGTTGTTAACTTTAAAGTTTCTGGAGCGGTGAGAACTTTCCTGTGGATGGCGAAACCCATTTTGACGACTGATTTTGATGACTTGCCAAACGGTCTCCCACTTTACAATGTTGCTTCAGCTTTTTTATGCACTTTGGCCACACTTAAAAATTGGGTCAAAGGCAAACATTTCACTTTATGGCCTACTCAAGCCGCCATCCGCCTTCCGCCCTTGAGCCTGGTGATTTTTCATGATTAAAAAGTTGCCACAAGGCCGGAAAAACACTCGCCCACTACCACTCCCAGAAAAACTCACACGCATAAAAGTAAACAACATTTTGCAGCTTTGGCTGCGTTAATCTCACTTTGCCTTATTCCCGCTTTTTATTATTATTATTTTTCTTTTTTGGGAGGGTGTAAACTTTAAGCCATAATTTTAAATTCCGCCCCACCCGAAACCCGCCGACTAATGGCTTTTGTTGTCTGCAACTTGAAGGAGGGCTTAATTATTTTATCGGCCAAGTTGTTCTGGATGCACAGAGAGAAATTAAGAGATATTGGGTCTTAAAACTCAAAATATCTTTATCAATTTAATAAGATCACACTCATTGAAATGGTAGCAAAATTATTTGAATAAATTGATTTTAAATATTCATTCAATATACTGTTCAAAATAATATTTTTTTTCATGTGTCCAATGATTGCATTTCCCTGTATTTCCTAGACATAAATCGTTCAAACTCTTATCGTTATCTTTTGTTTACATTGCCTACTCCTTTTTTTTCCTGCTTTTCTTTATTTAATTTAATTTATGGAATGCCCAGGGGCTGCGGAGTGTGTGTTGTTAAATAGGGAGCGAGGGGTGAGCGGTTATAACAAACGGCCTAGATGGAAAGCCTTCAATCATACCGGTGGCACTGCTTATCTGAGCAAACAACGGGCAACTCTACTTCTGTTGTTATCGATAATGCGACTCTGTTTGCTTTGCCGTTTGTAGTTTCTGTATTTTGTTTTTTATCTTCGGGTTAATCCGTAAGGCAGCTGGAAGCGTTTCGGTGGCAATCGACAACTGTCGCAACGTATACATTCATTTATTGCCCTCACCGCCCCTCCTGAAACAAGCTCCACTCATTTATTTGTTTGGCCCCAAAATGAGCATTACAAATAGGTAAACGCCTTGCCAGTCCACAGAAACACACATGTATTTCAGATTTATCGATTATCAACGCTCAGGCACGCAGTCACACAAAATGCGGTTCAAAGTTGACTGGAAAATGTGTGAAGCGTACAAAGTGAAAGAGGGAAATATTGCCGAGGCGAGACAAAAGGAAATTGTTTCATTTTCTTTGCACCAAAAAAATAAAAAGTTGGTTGACGCAAGTGTGATTTCTATAAATTCAATTGGGAATATAGTGGAAAAAGCGGGGTGAACTTATGTTATTGTAGGGGAACGGATGAGGCATATTCGTATTGATGGAGATTGTGTAACCTTTAAAATTCGATATTATATAAATAACCGTCGCAATCAAAAATTTCCCTTTTTAATATTAAAATTTGTTATATTAAGTTTTTGATATATAAATTTTATTAACATATCTCACAAAATATCACAACATATTCTATATAAGTTCGTTGGCTTGTAGCGCCCTTGGCAATTCCCCAAAGTCTCTGCAATGCTCCAAATTAAAACGAAATTATAAGACCTAAGCCCACAGAAAAGTCAGAGGGAAAGACTCGTGTCAGGTCTCATTAATCAATTTGATTACGAGCATTTGAGCAGTTCCCCCACCAGATTTCAAGCTTTTGGCGTTGCACTGCACACACATGCCGCACATAATTGTTTAATTTATTATTATTTGTATTTGGTTTTTGGGCTCGCTTTGGAGTCGCTCGGCGATTTGTCTCTGAATGGGTTTCAAAATACAAATTTCTTAATTTTTATTTGTGTGCGTTTGGCTTGCCAGCGATAAGCGTTCCCAAATGCGAGCAGCTTTGGGGCTCCCCGCTTTTCACCCCGCCCCTTTGATAATTTAAACAATTTCGCCATGTGGAAAGCGGCTGCTGGATGTCAATATTTTAATAGCTTATCTCTTGGGGCTAGATAAAAATGCTCTCTTGTAATGCCTATTTGTTTACGCTCTCAATCCGTATTTGTTGCTCTCAATGAAATATGAATAATATTTATATTTGCCGCCAGCGCATGATTAATTACTCGGGCTGATAAGCGTTTGAATCGCTTTGTGTGCCAGCGAGTGCTTCCGCATTTTGTGGCAAACTGTGCCACTCGTATTTGTGTTTGATGTGCGCAAATAAATCGGAATCGGAATCGGAAAGTTGGAAAAATGCTTTTAATAAATTAGTAAATGCACAAAATGCATTACGAATTAAAGAGTGACCTACATCCGGAAACAAAGAGAGCCAGTTAAATACACACACTCATACAGTCACCGGCGAAATTATTTGCACAGCTGTCAAAGTTTGACCCCAATTTCTGTGTTTGGCGAAGCTGCATCTCTCCCACTCGCTCCCTCTGTCGCCGTCTCCCTCACTCTCTCTGTGTTCCTTGGCCGAAAAATATTTTCCATGTTTTTGAGTGATTTATGCTGCGTGTGTGTGCCAACGACAGGTGCATTTGTGGAGGAGTTTTCCCTACTTCTTTCGTTTGTTGTTTTGCTTTTTCGAAAGTTCGACTCTCGGGTCAAACGCCCAACAAAAACGAAATAAAATAAGAAATAAATAAAAATACTTAATGCAAAATATTTCAGACGGCCTATCTTGTTTTGACATTGACGAGTGAGAGGCGGAAACTTGATAAGCCGAGTGGTCAGTGGAAAGCGATTAGAAAAACGGATATGAAAAAGCTTATTTTTGACAATACAAAATATTTGAAAAATTCCAAATGTTTGTGCCACAAATTTATGAGTATTTTTGTTGACCAACCATTCCAAGAAAACTCTTATCAATCATTATTCACTTTTCGTATCAACTGATTTTCCTGTTTTATCCCCGACTTCATCATTTATTAAGAAACTTTTTTTTGCATGCCCAAGCATAAACTCAAAGGCAAATTGCCAGCCTTATCCCCACTCGGCTGACCTTAATTTCCTGGGCCTGGTCGAAAAAAAGGTAAAACGCCCACAATCCTCCTATTTGAATTTGAGGAAAAGCCAAGTAACCGAAAGGTTAACAGCCCAAGTCGCGTGCGCTGCGCTTTTGTTTGCATTTCGTTAGGCATATTTACGAAAATATTTTCCTCTTTCCAACAGTTTGGTTTTTCTTTCTGGCCTCGCGTTTCGGTCTTTGTTTATATGCAAAATGGCTTTGTGTTTGAGTTCAGCGTTGATTTACTCACACTTAACTTTTACTTTTCCCCCGACTAAATCCCCGGTTTTCCCCTCTATATCTTTCCAGATCTTGGATGCCAGCCTGTACAGCAGTCAGTCGTTGGCCACATCGGCCATGATAGCCGTGTTCTCGCTGCTCTTGGTCTTGATTGTTCTCATCTCGTCGCTGTTCGTTTGGAAGTAAGTACACTCAAGAAACATTATATAACATGGGGGAAATTGTATCTTAAAAACAGCAAAAAATATTTTGTTATATGTGATTAAATCAAGCTTATGTTAAACTGATTGTTTTAATATCAAATGTATAAAGCTGATACTCTTATAGAGGAAATCTAACTGAGAAGAATGTGTTAATTTTTCTGTTCAGTGTCCAAAGCAAAGATCCCCGCAATGACTCAATTACTTGGCTTGGCCCACACACACACCATGCTTTTCCCCTGCAAACGCCTTGTGTGGCTTTGTCTTTACTATTACAGCGGCTTGTCCCCTTCTGGCAACTATTTTTTTTCTTTTCTTTACCGCAGTGGAAGCTGCAGACTTTTGAGGCTTTAAAGGAGGCGTTAACCATTGCCTGCAACATGTTGCTCTTTTGCCTTTATGATTTATGTGGCTCCAAACCGCAGGAAAAAAGTTTACAGTGGTAGATAGCTGAGATGCGATAAAGAGGCGGAGTTGCTGCATTTTATATACAATTTTCGGAAGGCTGGGAGGCCAAGTTTTCTTAACAGTTCAGTTTATAAATATAAAATAAATCCGGATTTAAAGTACAAACAAATTTAAATTGAAATATATCCCCACGAAGACCTAAGTAATTCAATTTCAAAGCTGCAAAATTACAACCCTGAACATATTTTGACCCCCAAAAAACTTAATCAACTCAGGCAGCTCAGAGGATAATAAATTTTCTACCCAGGCAAATAATATGCAGGTAAAAACGCGGTAGCTAAAAGTGTTGAGCCGCAAAAATGTTCACGCCATATAAAAAATGCAAGCAATGCATAAACATTATAAAACTATATCAAAAATGTATGTAAACATGCGAAAAAAATGTTGAAAAATAGAAGAAAATAAACTAGAGAAATAAAAACCCATTTGCTAAAGCTGTCGAAACAGGGCTAGAGAAAAAAAGAGAGGGGGAGAAAGAAAGAAAGAAAGAGAGGGAAAAACGCGTTGGCAAACGAAAATTAATGTAGTCTACTTTTGAGCGGAGCCACACTGACCTATATGGCAATGTAAATGTGTGCGTGGTTGTGCGGGTGCACTTAAAACCGAAACTAAATTAAATTGAAATTTTAAATAAATGTTGCTGCAGCAGCTACAAGAAAAAAACGCACGTGAGAAATGGTTCAAGCACACACACAAATCAACTTTAGTTGGTGGAAAAAAACCACACACATATCCACACATACACACAAGTAAGGATATAAAACAATTTACTTTTACAGTCTCCGCAAAAAAAAAAACACTCAAAAAAACTCAGTCAGATTGCAAACGAAATGAAATCTGCTGCAGAAATAAACCACAAAAGAGGAGCAGAAAAAAAAGGGGGGAATGAAACAAGCCCTGGACATTGTTTGCATGTAATGCAGTGTGGAAACCGAGCCGGGAAAAGCTGGAAAAGCTGAGAAAGATTTTTGCACGCACAGCATATAGAAGAGAGAGGCAGCTAGATAATGGCTATAGGCAAGGCCAAAGCTTTACACATTTTTTTGCTGCCTTTAAAGGGCTTAAATGCCACAGATGCGAACTAAAGGATATGGGATTTCTAGGGGATGTGGCCAAACCCGTTCTTTTCCGCTCATTAACATCAACAAGTGTTGAAGTAACATGCTCCCAAAACCCAAGGCTGTCCCAAAATCGATTTTCCTTTCAACAACAATACGAAACTTGCTCGGAAATATTCATGGGTCTAAGGCAAAAGAGGAGGCGGAGTTATTGCTACAAGCGATTTTCATACATATTCATTAAAGTTTGCTGACCGCACGCACGCACAGTGGGTGGAAGATGGTTGGGAAATTGGGGGGTGGTGGGGGTGCTGGAAAAACAGCACTGACTGTTGTTGTTGTGCTTCATCATTTTTGAGGTTATGCCCAGGCAAACAAAGGCAGCAAAAAATACAGGACAAGCGAGCATCTTTATTACATAGTTATCTATGCATGCGTGTGGGTGTATCTGCTTTAAGTGTCTAACTGACCTCCCATAGAACGAACTGAGTCTGTGTGTGTGTGTGTTGTGTGTGTGTTCGTGCCATTTCTGTGGCATTTATGATGTGGCACATTATTTTTGCTTTTATGTGCTGCGTGTCCTGGACCCCAGAAGCAAGGAAAAAGGAGGAAAAAAAACACATAACTATGAAAAGCCATAAATAAAATAGCAACTAATTTTATTTATATTTTTGTTCGAGCCTCAAAACAAATCAAATAATCATAATGCCACTGCAAAGAAAAGTATGTGGCTTTGTTTCATGGAATGCTTGATTTCTACCGCTTTGTGGCTTTTAAATTCTTTATCAATAATTAATTAAAATGAACCCTACGGCTTGCCCCGAACCGATTATCATATAAAATTCAAGCCATAAATTGCATTTATTATGATGCATTCGCCCTTTTTTTTCTACCCCGCTCCATTTCCGCTGGTAATTACCTTAATTATTTTAATAAACCGCCAGAGTGTTTTCAGCACTCTCCAATTGCCACACACTTTGCTGTAAATGTTTGCATATTGGAACTTTATTAATTACACGATATGCGAGTGCCATACCAAAAACCATAAGCAACATGTGTGCATGTGGCGGCAAATGGCAAAAAATGATGCGTGTAAAAAAAATCTGAAGGCCTTGTTATTAAAATTGTTAACATAGTCGTCAGTTAATAATATTTCAATAAATGTATATGCTTAATTTGTACGCAAATATTTTCCCCTGGCAAATGGTGGTGAAATATTTTATAAATTTAAGGGCGCAACAAAGTCAAGGCCTTAGCAAAAAGTTCATTCATATTAAATGAACAAAGAAACCCTGGAAACCATGAGAAGTAAAAGTTATGGCAGCATTAACATTGTTGACTGTTAAATAAGTAAAATCAATTTTACCTAACTGTGGCCTCTGTTTTTTTTGCCTGTTTGACTTTTTCTGGAGTTGTATACGTAATGTTGTTGTTATCAAGTATGCAATAACAATCATAATTTCATATTATTAAAGCCAAGGAGCGTACCTCATTAAGGTTGTCTTGGCAATTTCCCTTTTAATCAAATGCAACCGTGCTCCCAGGGGCTTCCAGAGTTGCCAAGTGACTGTGTAACGCATGCCGTCAACAGCTGTTCCTTCCTCTTTTCCTGCTTTTGGTAATTTGATGCCTAGTCGAGTCTTGCCCTGAGGTTTTGTCTCTGCGGTCAGTTTGTTTGTTGGCTGGCTGGTCGACTGCAGTGAAATTATGCAACGGTCATTCCGAAGGGGGAGTGGGGATTGTGGGCAGGCAGACCACCAAAGTGGCAGTGTCGGTTTTGCGGCCCAAGTAAGCAGTCAAACAGCATTTACTTTGACTGCAGTTCAAACGAAATTATTGCCTGGGAAAATGTATTCATTAAATGTGGTCAACAAAAATGCAGCAAAATAGGTGGACTGCACATAAATTTGTGGGTCAAACTATTGAAAAAGCTTTAAAGCTTAACTTTTTCGATTTAAAAAAACATTTTACATCCTAATGCGACCAAATTCAATCATTTCTTGTTGTCATTTGCATATGTGCCTTTAAATTTCTTTTTATCTATGCAGATTCAACTTTTATTTTGAGTTCCAGTTCTGTCTGTTTAGTTACCTTGTTACAATCTCTTTCCAAGCAATTTCCATATCAAAGTCTTAACACGCCCGCTACTTGGCATCCAACTCCCCCATTTTTCAATACCTTGGGAATATTTGTAGTACTTCTCCCCATACTCCAGTTCTATTTGATTTTTTTTCCTTTGTAGTTTTACTTTTTTACGTGCCGGTCTCTACTCTAAGCAACCCCCAAAAGAGCGAGAGTGAGTATGAGAAGCAGGAACTTTAGTTCAGAGTTCATAAATAAAAGATTCACTTCTTGCCAGGCAGTAACTCCCTCACACGCACACAATAACATTGTTGCCCCTTTGGTTGCCGGCTACTTTTTATTGTAAATTGCTTATGCCAAAGGAAAAACCCGTGTCTGCATCTGCCCCCAAAGGTATTTCGCATTTCGCATTTGGTTTAAGCAACGCTTCAACCCCTTTTTGCATATATCGAGCATACAAATGGTTTACTTTCTTGCCAAATTGTACGACACTCCAGGGGGTTGCCCCCGAGTCCATGGCCTCTCTTTATGGCCAGTTGGCCATAACGCTTAGAAATCAAACATGCCTCTCAAAGGGTTAGGCAAACATGGCCTCCTCCCCAATTTCCCCATTCATTCTTGATTTCGTTTTTACGCCTCGTAAGTGAAATGAAATGAAATGAAGCACTCGCCCGACTCGCAGTCAAGGGGCAGGGACAGAAGTCGAGTGCGGAGTGTCTTGGCTTGTGGCATGCCACATTATTTAATTTACTTTTAAGAATATTCTACCAGGCAGACAACTGCCTCATCCCTAAGCCATCTCCTCCTTGTCTTACTCTCACCCAAAAGTCAACAAGCTGCTCTTCAGCAGGCTAACATGAAATCTGAGAGGCGTGTGTGTGTGTGGGCTGTCTATTATATCCTGCGGGGAATCTGGGATATTGTACATTGCGAGATACACTTTGTTACTCAGCCAATAAAGACTAAAGTATTTAATCTTAAAATGCCCTAAAAGCTGTGTATTCAGGTTTCACTTCAAGTAGTTCTTAGATAACTTAAATTGCTCTTAAAATATTTTTCAACATAATATTGGTTATCAAATTATATTAGTTTATTTACTTAAGTTTTTGTTCATAAATTTCTATACTGTTCTTTAGCTCTTTCTTAGGTCAAACCAAATTCGAATATATTTTCTGTGTAGACCTTTTTTTTGCTCCAGGCAAAACGCCTTAAAGTAGGCAAGCATTCTTAATGTCTTCTCACAATCAGTTTCCACGTGTGCGTCTGCGTTTATGTTGGCTGTTTTTACGAACGACTTCCGTTTTGACATCGCAACATGTTTACCTACAAGACATTACAAGGATGTCGGGCTCATCCTTCGCCAGTTACGTGGCGTCAATTTAATTTCACATTTTTCATTATGCTTATGGCGGCTTGGATGGGCGGCATCCTTAAGGCTGTCTGTTTTCTTTGCCAGGGGCAACACTTAATTATGTTCATTATTTTCATGGCACGCGGTTGTCTCTCCTGGGGAATCCCCTCCATCTCCGGCTCATCATCATCATCGTGACATGCCTGAGTCTTTGTGCTCATTTAAATTGAATTTTGGCTATGCTCGCTGCTTTGGCATTCTTTATTAATCAAATTGTTTTGAGCAGAGCTTGGCCTTTGGCTTGTTTACCTGACATTTATCAAGGTAGCTCCACTCCCTGTTGGTCATTACAAATCGATTTATCTTTGGCTTGGGCCAGCAACTTATGGCTCTATTAGCCTGGGCAGGGGGCAAGGTGAAAGAGCTGCTCTAAATGCTTGCTAAAGTCGGGGAACATCATCATCATCATCAGTCTTCTTTAGCCATCCTTGAAGTATTTATTAATCGCCTTTCTTCTCTCGTTTTCTTCGCAGAAACAAGCGGAAGGTGCAGAATCTGCTGCCCTGCAAGACACCCACCCGCGGCCCCCTCAACGGAGCCATGCCCCTGGGCGGTGGCACCTTGGGATCGGCACACCATCATCACCATCACGGGATGTACGAGGATCCCGATGCGCACTTGGGTCACCACAGACCTCTGGTGATGCATCGACATCATCATCATCAGCAGCTGGCTCACCATCATCACTATCAGCAGCATCACTCAGAGGTTAGTATCCTAGTACCATATCCATATCCTTTCTGGGGCATTATACGAGTTCCCATACCCCCACTCAACTGACAAACATTTCGACGACAATCGCTGTCAAAACATTGCGCAGTCATTGTCTCGTGCTCAGGTTACTGCTCTGTTTTTGATCCTGTCAACAATTCAATTGTAAGACGAAACCACATTTCCTTCGCGCTGAGGATATCCCTTTCTGCATATTATTCATTTATGTCTATGGCTCTTTATGCCCATTGTACGCCTCAATTTACACTTGAACTTGACATGGCTTGGCACATATATATATATAAACGGCGGACACATTCACAAGATATGAGAGTATGGCGTATCCTGTGTGTCGCCTACCCTCAGTCAGCTTAATTTCAGATCCTTTGTGTGCCTAAATATTTTACGACTCTGACGCCTCGAAGGCTTTTTCTGACCCAAAACGTGTTTTCTTTATGGCGCGCTCACCCTCGGTTTTATTTCATTTTTTCATATTTTATGTTCGAATTTTGCGCTTTTGTCGGGGTAACTCTCCCTATTACATTATTTTGCCTGACTGAAGTGTGTGTTTATTTTATTGTCTGATAAACAGCGTCTTTAGGGAGATCAGTATGAACTGGCTACTTAAATATATTCCTGTTTAATTATTTTTTTTACATTTTGTCCCAGATTAAAACATATTTTCGCTTACTATGCATTTCTTGTGAAAATGTTCAATTAGTTAGGTATTTGCCCTAGTTTTGAAAGCTCAATTGGTGGTAAAAAAAAAACCCTTCAACTTTTACTCTTAATACTTTAACTGGGGCATTTTAGCTTCCCTGTTTTTTCTTACGCATTTATTATTCATTTCTCGTGGCATTTTTAACTTCTTTTTTTTGCCTTTGTCAGCTTTGTTCTGTTTCAACAACTGCTTATGCTGCTCGGTTGCCTTCCCTTCTTACTTGCCCCTTTTTCTGCTGCCTCCTTGTCCTGTCACATTTCAAAGTCCTGCCCGAGGGTACGTGGCTGTAAATCGGCTTACGAAGAAAAACCGTATCCTTTCCCGCAATGGGTTGCAAAAGCACTCAGAGCACAATTATGACATGAACTATAATTTCATATTTTTAAAAAAATCTTAATTTTCATCACTACCAAAATAGTGACATTTAACATAGAATTCAGCATTTATTGTAAATAATTTAATGAATTCTTTTTATACTCTTTACATTATTATTATTTTTTCCTGTGCATTCAAGAAAGTGAAAGTAGGGCCAACCCTTTTCCCACCCCTTTGTTTTATTTTCTTTTCCGTCACAATAACTAACTAATTTATTTTTCTTGTTTTTCTTACAGCTGCTCCAAGGCAAAAGCATTCACTATCCCAGCGGCTATCCCATGACGCGATCGCCGCCGTTTTTGGTCAGCTCCTCGCCCGGACCCGATCCCTATCGCTCGAACGACAATGTCTACGAGGAACTGGGACCGGGACGCGTCGATTCCGATGCTGAATCGGAGCCGCCACTTCATTCCGATGATGATTTCGCCGAGGATGAACTTTCTCTGCCGGGCGAAGGCAGTTTCCAGAAGGAAAACAATCTGCCGGCAACTGCAGGTGCCACGCCCTATCACGAAAGGGCGGCGGGCAGCAGCAGCAGCGGTACAGGAGTAACAGGATTGGCTGGAGCATCTGCTGCAGCGACCACATCCTCCGGCCTGCAACAGGTCACCCAAGAGCGGCACAGTGTCCTGAGCAGTGGCTCGTCGACGGGTCAGGATGCCTCCACGGCCACAGCTTCATCGGCCAGCAATAATAACCACGAAATGGCATCGGGTTCAAGCAATCGGCGTACTGTCCGCACACGACAACCGCGAATTGCCCAGGATCAGGATCTCAACAACAGCAGCTCCACGGCGGACATTGCTGATTTGGCACCGCTGTACGACAACCGTAGCAATCTCATGTCCCTCGGCTACATGGCACGCTCCACGGCCCCGCAATTCTACAACACCCTGGAGCACGAAGTGGAGCGCAGGAATCGCATCAATGCGCAGCTCAGTAAAACGCCAGTGCCGCCGCTATCCACGATTTACAGGGAGCGAATCCGTTATCCCAATGCCAGCCAGCAGTATCCTTCGAATGCAGCAAGTGGTTTGATGGCAGCCACGATGCGGGCGAGAACTCAGCCCAGGGTATTGGATCGTCGGCTGGCACCACATCAGCACCAGCACCACCGCATTCATGCCGCACCACTGGCCCAGGAACCATCGTACTGCTATGCGGAGCCCATGTACAATGCCAACTATTACTACGAAAGTGCTGGGGCAGCCAGACCCTATGCCTCCACCTTACTACCCCCGCTGGGGACTACAGGCACCCGTATGGCGACTCCAGCTTTGGCTCCGATTCGGGATATAGTCACCACACTCCGGCCAGCTCCATTGGGCGACAGGACTACGACCTCGCAGAGCCACAAGTGGTGACCCAGCCCAAGCCGAGCAAACTGAGTTCGGCCCTGAACTTCAGTTGGAACCGCAACTCCAGGGGCAAGGGTACGACGCCTGGCGGGGCTATAGCCAAGACATCGGGTAATAGCAGCAATAGTAGTGCCACGAGTCCCAACAACAACAGCAGCGCCTGCTCCACCGTCACATCGCAATTGGAAAACAACAATGCTGCCAGTCTCTCACCGGCGTAGATAAACTAATTAAATATATATATCCCAAAACAGAATCGTTGTAAATAGGGGTGAAAGCGAAAAGCCCTTGTACAGTTAGTCATATCTCTTAAGCTAAGTATACTAAATATCAAAACTGTCCTGCGTGTACATCGTCAAAGCAATAGTTATTTATCATACATACTAAACTCGAAGCAGAGAGCCCAAAGTTTCTTGAGAGGTTTATCAAAGAGGGTTGCCATACCACCAAGTTTTCGCCCTGTTTCAAAAGCAAAACTTGTCGCAAAGCAAAGAACTTATAGGTCCTAAGTGTTTTTCCAATGTGATTGCCAAATTCTACAATATAATACTAAACTAAACTAAAAACTGCGAAACTAATTTATAATGTAGTTCTATTAAAAGTATGTCCATAATGTATGCTTAAGTTTAACTTTAGTTTTGTTTGTTATTTTAGTTTTTAAGTGGAGTATAAGAAGAGGAAAACTGAAAAAGAAAAATGCGTTGAACAGAAGGTCAACAAAAATATACCAAAATATTATAAAATATTGAAATCAATGAATGGATTTTTATTTTTTGACGTTTAACAAATTTTAATTTGTTTGTTATTTTGGGTTTTAACAATTTGTTTGTTTCGATGGGATAAAAATTGTTTAAGTTTAAACGATCCAAAGGGGATTCCCCATACATCAATCGTTTTCTTTTTCAACTTTCTAGCATACTTTTCGGAGACATAATGAAATTGATAACAGAACTTTTATTTTTTCTGCATACTTTTTGGAGCATCTGTAAATGTTAACAACTTAACATTTTCAAGTGCATCTGTTAATTAACAGAAAAACCTGATTTTATGAATTTAACATTTCTATTGACAGGCCCAATTTGTAAAAACATTGTATGTATATATTTCTATTAAAGTGTTGATTTAATAGTAATTGTATTGGATTTCGTTAGGAATAAATTGCAGAATGTATTGCATTTAATCGCAGCCTTTGAATAAACGACAACCAAAGGCTCTAAAAAGACTGTTTACTTATAAAAGAACAACATATTTTACTTATTACCGAAACAATAATAAACTGTATAAACTAAATCCTAGTTGGTAAAGCTTTGTAAACTATATCTTGATGAGAAATCCAACCAAGAAGCGAAAACGAAAATCAGATAAAACACCCATTAGGTATATCGAGTGAACCATTTTAGCGGGCGCCCTTGTCAATGAACCCCCGCGACATAGAGAACACTTCCTAGGTTGTATCAGAACTGTAAATAGCAGTTGGGAATTATTGCCTCCCCCTGCCTGGTAGCCGGTAAAAATATCCACTTAAAGTCCCCATCCTTCCCAATTTCCCCAGCGATGTGTGTGAGGAAGCGAAATGTTAAATTTTCTTATATGAGCACAATGCAATGTATCCTATAAACCGTAGTCTATACATATATACATATTCGTACATAGAGTACATATAGCTTAGAATGGATATGCTTATATTGATAAGAGCCGATCCTTAGACCTCCCCTCCCAAGAGTAGCAACTTAAAAGATACAAACTTAGCCTAGATTAACTTCTTCAGCCATCAGCCATATGATACGCAATAATTGCTTTAGATCAAGTTCAAGTCGTTGTGATTTTTGGAAACCGCCTATCAAAATCCGGGTCTTTATAAACCAATGAGGCGAATATACATAGATATGGTATGGAACAGGCCCCAGATAAATAAAATGCAGTAGCACAATCATCGATCGAGTGACAACAAAAACGAACAGCAGCTTACAAGGACTAATCCTAAAAATTAACTAGATATATGGATCACAAGCTATTATTTCGAAAACTAACTGACAGAATAGTGGTTCAATCTAATTCAATATTTCTTGCTTTACCTTATGGTTTCCATCGTTAGCAGAATTTATTTTCTTGTTGTTTTAATTTGAATTCTACATATCAACGATCGTGTTTATGTAATAAAGCACACCTGGTTTCTAATACTATCAATATCAGTACAAACACTATATTAAAAACAAGAAACTTTTATCCTAAACTTAAACCTTCCAAGCAAAACAAACTCAATAAGATCTTTTTCTTCATCGCTAATTGTACATACGGACATCAATAAGAAAATTACGCTGTAGCTCTTCCAAAAAGTAAACTATAAATGTAAAATGTTAAAGAAATTCTTTGTAAGCTTATGTTAGGTATCAATTTAAATTGAATTTAATTATATGTAAATAATTGTTTTCCTGTTAATTTACTAAAAACTTTAGGACAGCATATCAAGCCAATGACTCGTATTTAAAGATTTTCGTATACCAACTAAATCCTTTTCTACAACTGCTTAGATTTTATAAAGAATGTGAGGAGGTTATTTTCACTTAAATGCAAAGAGAAAAAACAAATAGGAGCGATTTAATCGAATTTATAATGTTTAATGGCAGTTAATCGAAGTAACAGAAGTCCCAGTGGGAGAGTTCCCACTCATCAATAAATATCAATTCAATTAACAAAATGATTAGCAATTAATTATGCCCCAACAACTAGTTAGTTTATACATTTTTTGTAAAACCAATTAAACAATTAGTTTCACCTTTTTCTATAAGCAGATATGGATAATAATTAAAAGAACGAAAAAGAAAACCGAAAACACGAATCAAATTATGAAATATGAAAAAATGTGCGTTTTATTTTTGGAACACAGTTTGCGGTTGAAGTTTTATACCCATGCAGAGTGTATTACAGTTTTAGCCAAAAGTCCTACAGTTTCAGAGCTATTGGAATGAAACTTCGGAAAAAATATTTTTTCCGAAGCAGGTAGTCTATAAGTTGGAATAATATTACTTTACTAATAATATTATATTTTTTATTCGATATCATTTTCATTCATTTTTTATGACCCCTTTCCAAATTTTCGAAAAATGAGTTTCCAGAAAAGAGACCTAAAACCTGCACTTCTAAACTCATAACTTTTCTTACAGACATCCGATTTTAAAGTTACATACCTCCAAATGATTGTGGCTTAATCCTCTAAAAATCTGTGTTTTTACTTTAGTTTTTATTTTTTGGTCGATTTTTCGTCATTTTTCACAATGTAACCCCTTTCCAAATTTTTGAAAAATGGCTTTGCAGAAATGTCTTCAAAATAAATAAATTTTCCGATTTCAAAGTGGCATACTTCAACATGATTGTGGCTAAATTCCCTAATAAAATTAGTTCAAATCTTTAGTTACATTTTTGGGTCGATTTTTTGTCATTCTTATGATCGAAAAATGGCCAAAAACTGCACTTCTAAGCTCATAACTTTTCCCACAGAACTCCGATTTCAAAGTGGCATACTTCTAAATGATCGTGGTTTAATGCTCTAAAAATCTGTGTTTGAATCTTGGTTTAGATTTTTGGGTTTTGAACTTTTCGAAAAATACTTCTTTTACAGATATCCGATTAAAATGTGGCGTACTTCAAAATGATTGTACTTTGATTGTCCTCCCCAACCTAATAAAATGGCTTTAAAATAAATGAAACAAAATTAAAATATACACACACGGAAACACTTTCCTTGCCTTTTTCTTCCAAAAGAGACCGCATCTCAAGAGAAGGCGTAAATCTGCATCAAATTAAAAATGCGCGCGTGTGAGTTTTTCGGAGGATGGGGTGGAAATTGCGGAAGACAGTGGGACTGAGTTTGTTTTAGCGCTTGTGCATGCAGTTAATGTGCTTATTTTAAAATTTAAATTGGCTTGCGCAGTGCGCACTTGAGTAAGAACTCCACAAAAGTGGGCGAGGGGATAAGAGCATGTGTGTGCGCTCTCCTACAAGATTCGCTTTAATAGAAAGTTTGCACTGCCTTTTACTTTTTCTTGGGGGTTTTGCATAAAGCTCATGGTGTAATTAACAGTCACTTGCAGTGGCAGCAATGCGGAGCGATAGCTAGAGTATGTGCGGTTGTGCCAGGGATATATGACTGCATTAAGATAAACAACTTAATTATTTCCACAGGAGCGTACGAGCTGCACTTTTGCAGCTCCTCGAAGGAGCAGAAAATGAAAAGGAACTGGAGCTCGTCAAGAGAGTATGCTGTTGATGAAAGCAACAAGGCTTCAACAAGCTAATTAAATACTTTGAAGATTGTCAGGAGACTTAAGAGGTCAATAAAACTTGTGAGGAGAAAAACAGTTGACCGCAAAACCAAACTAATGGCAAGTCTATTTTAAGCTTTCTTCCAATCTATTGTTACGGTCACACACGTGTCGGCATTTCAAAAATGATATGTCCACACAATGAACTTAAATAACTAAATTATTTTCAGCTCAACTAAAGCAACTTAATTGGAATCGAGACATGTGTCCAATATCAACAAGACGAAAACGCTGGTTCAAGTTCACCTTCAAATTTATAATAAAACTGACCTAGCCAATAAACAGAAACACAAAAGAGATTTTATACAACTTTTATTGTGTACTAAAAATTCAATGAATCTGAAACTTAAGGAAATTAAAAATACCTTACTAAATTAAAATAAAACCAATTAAAAATGTGTCCTCAATAATTGTTTGTTAGGTCTCCAACATTTTCATTAAATCTAAAAAGTTCAATTTCGAGTTTTATTATTAGACTTTCTGAAAACATTTGACTATGATTGCACTATTGAAGTGCGAAGGCAATTAGCTCGGTCTCCTGGAAACCTCAACTCCATTTTGTGTTAATCAAAAGTTTCGGTGTTCTCTCACTTTTATCCCCATAACCCCTCACCTTTTAACAGCAAACTCCGAAAGTTATCCTGGCAGTTGTGCCGGAGAGCGTTTTGTCATTCATTACAAATTTTCACACATGGCCCAATTAAATTATTCAGCCCCATACACACACTCACCCCGAATAGTTTTAATTAAATAATAGATACAAGCTACCTTAGCTAGCAACTCTAGTTGTGGGCGTGGCACCATACTACCAGCTGCTCTGGCTGCTTTTTTCCTCATTTGGTACTCAACTTTTGGCAGATGGAAAAGTTTTCCAGCACAAAACGACTCCCGAGACAAAAGCCTATGGCCGAATTAAGGTGAATATGTGTCAACTGTACCAAAATGTTCGAGTGTCTTTATCTTCCACCCCTCCCCTTCTTTCGACTATCTCCATCTTGTGGAGCTTGTAAGACATTTAAAATTAATGTGCTATGAAGGCGTTTGAGAGCTTACAAGACAATCCAAAGACAAGTCGAGGACATGCAGCTGTTAACATAATCCCACCCACTACATAACGCTTTTCAACACTGCTCGAAGTAGTTTAAAGTTGAGAGCAGATTTCATCCGTTTTTCTTGGTAAAACTTAAAGTGGGTCAACTTTAAATAAGCTGAACGATATGTTTGACAATGTGGTTCAGTGTTGAACAATGAAATAAAAAGCGAACAATAAACTTTATCGACCTAGAAATTTCTTGCGAGGAAGTGCACTAATGTAATAAGGGATGTATTTCTATTTATTCACTCGTAACCGCACGCATGAGGCACACAATTAACCTTTGCACAACTCCATTCAATATAATAGTTTGTAAACACGGTTTGAAGTGCTCATTTTTCATTCAGAAAGTACAGCTTTTCTTGGTAAAAATTAAACAATGACCTGTAATGGGAACAAGTATCATTGTCCTACGATTTGTTTGCTAAGCACTCAAGGAGGGGTATGTCACATAGATCTTATCGCTTATCTGCCTGACCATACGATATCACAGGCACATGTTAGCCAATTATCATTTGCAGGGGTTACTAGCAATTGCGTTTTACAGTAGCCATAAATGTAAAAGAGTTATAGGTATTTCCACAAGTGCGACACAAGTGTCACAAATCATGTGACTTAAGAGTCATAAAGAAAGTCTGTTAATTCCTCTTGTATAAGAGACACTCAATATACATATATGTATATATAATTTCAATTATTATTTCATTTATATGTATTATTTCAAGATTTATCATACGATAACACATTTCTCCACCTAAATAAAAAGAAAATGCTTAAGTAATTTATGTCTAATGAAAACGTATTACCCTATTTTTAAATTTCTGAAATATTTCCCGACTTGTCTTATAAAGCTTGTATATGAAGACCATACCTGGACATCCAATTTTATCATTTTTTATCGTGATCACACACTCATCTGATAACAACTGATCGATTACCGACTTATGTTAGGTAATTGCCTGATGACCAACCGCGACATGTATATGTCTTCAGTTCTTGAACTGAGTCCGAGTCACAAGCAACCCATTACCCATAATGTCGGCGAGGACATATGCTTTGGGCCTAATTTGCCTTTTGGTTTTCCTTCTAGGAAGTTCCACGACCCAAGCCCAGGCTAGTGATTATGTGGAACTCTGTAACTTAACCAGCAGCATCGCTGTGGATCTTAGTCAGGTGAGAGAATTGCTGAATTTAAGGCACTTCCAGAGTTAACCTGAAATTTCCAACCAGTTATCTGGCATTTGGTGGGAGGTGGCCCGTCAGCCGTCCGCAACCGACTTTTGCACCGAAGTCAATATAACAGTGCTGCCAAACCAAGTCCAGGATAATGTCTTAATCGATACCACATATGCCGTATCGCCCGATTACCCGTGGGTGAATCAAACTATGAATGCCACGATCACCGTGGAGAACGTAACTATCGAACAGGATGGCTTCAACTTCACCTACTGGAATCCGCCGGGCTACACCCCCTATACAGTGTACAAGGTCCTTTACACTGACTACACCGACGCGACCCTCATTTGTGGCTATACGAATCAGACCGACATGTCCACCTCATTCGGCATAATCCTCTCCAGAGATCGTGTTCTCACCACCGATGCACTGAATAAACTGGAGAGCTTTGCCTTTGGCCTGTCCTCGAACTTCTTGAATGGCACTATGTCGGTGATAACTCAGGGCGAATCGTAAGTACAAATTGATACATGATGAAGTAAAACTTAACAATAAATATATATATATATGTATATATTATATATATTGCATTGAGAGATATGAATATATCATATGTTTCGTTTTAAAATTAATAACCCAATATCTTATGAATATAGTTTTATTCCTTCCAGTTGCTATGCACCATCCGGAGCCGATCCCTCTACCATCGTTTCCATGCTGTTGATTGCCCTGGCCTTTATTATTGTCAATTGTGTTGACCGTCAATTAATTTAGTCTACAAGAAAGATAACCATTTTCGCTTTGGTTTTCAACTAACCTCACTTAACTTATCTTAACTTAAAACATAATTTGCGTTGCATAGAACTTTAAATGTAAATATCAAAACAAAAAATAAAAGCATTCGTATTCATTATCTATTTATTATTATTTTTTTTGGGCTTTAGCTAAAATTAAACATGTGTCCATATCTGCCGAATGTTTTTAGCACTTGAAGACTATGAATTACTTTAGTACTTTTCCAGGTTACCGATTGCTACTTAAAAATGTATATATGCTATATTAAAAATGTTTCTTTATCGCAATTGGGGTTTCTTTCTCCTCATGTTTTGTTTTTTTTGCATTCTTGACTTCATTTTCATTGATGACTCAGTGTCTGCCAGCGATAAGGCCATTTAATCCAGAAGTCAAGACGTTTCCTCTCTATATGTATTTTTGATAAAGGGTAATAGATCACTAAAAGGTTTAGATAAAACTCGAAAATGGAGACTTCAATTAATTTAATACTTGTTTTTGTTATCTATGGGGAATGATAAGAAAACGTACCTTGTTTATGGCATTGCCGAGTGTAAAGAGTGAGTAATGTAAAATACTACAACAGCTTTCAGACGGGAAAAAACGTAATAAAAATAAAGTAGGATATCTAAAATAAACAGAACTTCCGAGTTTTAAACAAAATGTGGTTATTGTGGTATTATAATTATTTTTACAATATTAATTTATTATAAGATATGCAAACATAATAAAACAATAAATATTTTATACCCTTTTGTATTTGCATAACACTTTATATTCAGCCGTTTTAACCAATTATACAGTTATTGTAGTTCAGCTATATGGTTGTTAGCGATAACGTGTCTGTTAGCCTGCAAGTCTATTTTTGGCCAAAAGTATCATTTCCTGGAAAACCATGTCCAAGAGCTTTGCAGGTAAGATAGCTTATTGTCCAACGTGCAGGGGAGTTTTCAAAGGAGCAAGAAGAAAGGCGAAAAGCAATAACAAGTACACCCGATTGTCAGAGCCCCAAGGGGATTAGTCATACAATGGAGCGATAACCGACGTCAGATGTACGTAAATCAGTGACAGAGACCAGGCGCCTCCACATGTGCAGGCATTGATAATGGCTGCGAAAATACTGGAGAAAGATACACGGCTATAAAAGCCAGCCGCGGATGGGCAGCCAGTTCAGTTGAACGACGCACTCGCAGCGAATCGATCGCAGAGCCGGAACCCTAAAGATATAGAACCCAAACCGAATAAAAGTTACAGTACCGCAAGTGACATCATGTGCAAAAGTGTGATGATTTGTTTGGCCATCGTGGCCTCCCTTTCGATGGTCTTGGCCCAAACCCAAACCCAGACCTGCGCTCAAGCCAACAGCCTGGACTTCAACAACCAGACCTATGTGAGTGAGAAAAATATTATTGGTGTTATTGCCAATAAATGGCATCAAATTAATTGGATAAGTGAAAACAGATCGCTTTGGATTTTGACAAACTTAATTAAAAGGAAAATAGTCATTGTATTTTGATTGGTGACTGCAAATTTGTAAACGGACAATGACAAATGGCAGAGCCATTCATTTCTATTACTAACCATTTTTTCTAGCTTCATGGGCTCTCGTGATAAAATGAATCAAATCGCTTCGCGAGCTAAAAATAATGTTTATTTCATTTAATGGATCGTTTAATGTCCTGAAAGCAAGGATTTTCTACTAATCAATAATTAAATGGACTTTAAATTTTATAAAACAACTTAATTTTAAGGCGCTTGCCAAGTACAATTTTTAAATGATCGATCGCCAAAACTTAAAAAGAAAATGTATATGTAAAGCACTATTATAAAAATGCCTCTTTTCCCATTTTCCAGTTCAGTGGCCAATGGTTGGAGGTGGCCCGCAATCCGGCCTCGAATGTGTCCTGCATTACCCTTAACGTGGGCTACTTGGGCAACACCAATGTGTTGGTCAATGTCACCCATTCGAGCAGTAACGTCTCTCTACTGGCCGATGTCCATGAAAGTGCGAATATAACTCTGGTGGCTGGATCCACTACCGGCTACAATGTGAGCATTGTGCAGGGCCAAAACACGGAGTACGTCTTTATCAAACTGCTGCAGTATGTGAACAACACCTACCTGGTGGGATGCAGATACAGTAATGGCAGTGACACATCGAGCAGCGCCGGCTTTATTTTGGCCAGAGCTAATTACACGGCCGAGGGCGTGAAGATTTCTAACAACAATGCTGCCCCATTGTTTAGCAACTTCCAGGCCAACACCTACGGCAATGTCACTCAGTTGAAGTAAGTCTTAACATTAAATAGGAAAATCATTTCTACCTATTTATTGACATATATTTTAATCTTTCAGCTGCTATGCCAGCTCTGCCGGTCAGACTGTGCCCCTGACCCTGATTTCTGGCTTCCTGGCCCTCGCTCTGCTGCTGATCAAGGCCTAAGGACGAAGAAGTAACTTATTGCTGTGCCTAGCCAACTTAAAAAAGAAAATAACCAAACCAAACCAAAAAACACTTGCCTAAGCTATTGCGTCACTCTCTTTATTTAGTTTTTAGTTCACTTTAAACTCCCCGCTCTGACAAATGAGCCAAGGCAAAACGATGTCAATAAAAGTAAACCAAATTGGGTGAGGGCCCGTAAAAAAAGCCCCATGAAAAGAACAAAACTCGATAAAGGTGTAGAGACATTATCAAGTGTCTCAATGCTCTGCTGCAATCAGTGCTTTAATTTGCTGGCAACTTGTTCAAAGGTATGCGTGATAAGATAAACGCAAGTGATAACAAAATATATGACTCTGCCACCAATTCACACAACCATTGAATGGAGTTATATTTTTGTTTTTGTTCCCCCTTTGCCATTATCTTACAGGCAACTCATAAATCAATCAATGGCCGCATGTTCACAGACAAACAGATTTGATACGTTTTGCCACTGATTAATTGATTGACAAATCACTTCAGTTCACCGTTTCTACACAGTTGGCTAATTACTCTGGTTTAAGAGCCAGTTGCGTTATCGCTTATTGGTGGGATTTCAATTGGCCTATCTTTTAGATTTTATGCCCTAATGAGGTTCATTATGCGATAAGGTTCGATTCCGGGCGATTTGCTGAGATTTGTTAGGACTATACAAAAGTGTAATTACTTTATTGGCAGTAAAAAACCTAAAAAAAAACAAATTGGTTGCATCACAAAAAACAAATCCCAAGATATCGTTGTGACTTATGTCTGATAGTGTCGAAATAACAAAAATATGTCAGTGCCACAGGCAAAATGATCAAAAGACCAAATGACAATTATATTGACATTGTAAATTACTTTGCCCTTGGAAAATAAACTAAGATACTTGCACTTAAAATCAAACCAGACGGAACATTATCTTGAGGAATGTATAAACAAACAAAAAGACAGTGCATTTTAAATTGATAAGATGAGAAATTAAACAAAACAAGTGATAAATAAGAAGGTCTTAATATTAATACATATTTGCAAAGTGATATATTACACAATTTTTTTATCAAATAATACGTCTTTATCGAGACAGGCTTATTAAAAATGGTAGTATTATTAACTTACGTCATACCTTGGAAATTTCAAAACTATTAACTTGTAACAAATAAAAAAATGAAGGAAATATTATTAAGAAGAAGCACAGTCATAATTCTCTACGATATTTCTGTATGCAAATATGAACCAGTATTCCATTGCAAAAACACAGGTACTTCGCTGAAGAGCGTACTCAATATATTCATACCCAAACAATATTCTATAGCACTTGGTCAGATGTCAGAAAAGTTGTCAAGTAGAAAACCAAAAAAAAAGAACACAAAAATCGAGTAGACACTTAATTGTCAGAACGAGAATAACCAAACCATGATGTTGGAATATCAGGAGAGGACAACTCAGTTAACGCACACACTCGATTCTGTGATTTGTTACCACCACGAACTGGTGAACTGGCGAACTGCCGAATAGAAAACACTTAAAGTCCTGGCCAAGACTCAAATCAGATACAAAATCCTCGGGAGCTTCTGCCTCTTACACACTTATCGAGCTTCGGGCTGGCTGTTGCTGATTTCATGTTTATTTATTCAGCTTCAACCCAATCAGCCCACCCACACACATCCCGATCCTGATGCAAACAAACCCGCACGAATGTAAACACAAGGCCACTAAATCACTGAACACTCTCAGCTTTGGCATTCACACCACCACCCACAGCCCCCTTCGAAGGACTCTAGCTCCTGCTCCTGCTCCTGATCCTGCGACTTCTCCCCTTGCGACTTCTTTTGTTGCTGCGCTTGACCCGCGGCTCCTGTCCTCTCCTTTCCTGCCCCTCTTCTTCGGGTTTGTTTATGTTTATTTGTTGGCACAATTTGGTTACATTGTTTGCTTACAATCTACTCATTGTTTGCAGGGTTCGTTGTTGTTCTTGAAATCAAGTTTACATCGATTAAGTAGCTGTAAAATCTGTTGCCAAGAACAACATAAAGAAAGTTTACCAAAATATCCTAGTTTTTTTACATTTAATCCTCGTATATATTATATATAGTCTTTGTTTTTAAAAACGAACACTTGGTTTTATTTTATTTTGATCAAAGTCAAATCAAAAGTTACATTATACTAAATATATACTAGTTTTATCTTCAATAATTTACTATGTTAATCAAAATATATCCCTAAAAAAACGAACTATTGGAATATACACAAGCTGAATATTATTTTGTTGGAAATATACTGAAACATAACTTACCAAGCATAAAGCATATTACACTAATTAACCGCACAGCCTGAAATATCTGTGAATGCAGCATGACATTCTTACACCTAACCCGGCATAGGTATTCATGACATTCTCCGACAAGCAACTAGACAGTAATTATACAGTCTCAAGTAGCTAATCATCATCATGAAGCCGTACTCAGCTTAGCACCAAACCCACACCGAAGCCAACCGCAACAAAGTCCGGGGCCAGAGCTTTTGGTCAAATGCCAGACAAACAAAGGATGCCTCCAATCAATGCTAATAGCAATCGTCCTGCAATATACTCAAAGTGCTTAGAAAACCGAAAGCCAAGAACCACACACATTTGGGGGTGGGGAAAATGGGCGAGTGGTGGAGAGAATATTCATGGAGCAGGAGTAGACAAAACTATTAATTAATTTCCCAGTCACTGCAGGCCATCGACTTTGGAATCCACCGCATGTCGTTGACATTTCAGTCAATACAGTTTTCGCAACAGATCCCAATCTCTGCGAAGGTGGGGCAGACTAATGAATTTGCAAATGGCGTGAGACGAGTTTTTATGCAAAGCCAGGGGAACGTACAATTTGCTTAGACATTCATTTAACCTGCTATTGGCCCTTTAAACTGCAGATATATAATTGCCAAGGGCTGGAATGGAGTTTGCTGTTATCATATAAATTGAAATCTTAAGATAAGTTTGTGGCACTCAAGTCTCAAGCATTTCACAGTGGCAATCGTCACTCAAGTGTGACTGCTCCTAAGCTACTCAGAGACACTGAGAGAAACCGCAATGAAGAGCACAAAAGAGATTAAACAAATAATTATTATGAACCATGAAGTCATACAAAACTATTATTAAAGCTATATCATCTTTGTTCTCTCTTTCATATTCTTAGGTTTCGTTGTTTTGAATCACTTTTATTATACTATTTATACCAGAAACATACAATTTTTGTAAATACAAATATGAGAAATATTTTTCTCACTGCCTCATCTACTTTGCAAAACCTTAATTTATGCTGATCTCTGGCCTTTCGCCTAAGCGTTTTCACATTTGCATAGATTTCCCAAAACTTGGCAACAAAAACATGATTTGATTTCCACCAGGCAGCTGATAATACTTCTCAATATGCGTATATATGCATGAGTTTATGCGGAGCCACAGGTGGGGGTAATTGAATGGAGGTCCTCAGTCATTTACATTCAATTAACAGTTGTAGGCGAGAGCGAATTGCCATCTATGAGATACTTGTATGGCTTGTCTGGGCATTAATACTCGACCACCCATAAATATTCATGGACAACATCAGGGACAGAGTTTAAAAAGGGTGCAAGATAATAGAATTTGTCCATTGAGAAAATGGGTTATCTAGGCCTTTATTATATCAAAACAAATACTACATAATGTTAAATATCTATCATTAAGCTTTCTAAAGATTAAATGTCTGCAGTCTGGCAAGTTAATACTTTTAGTATATACAAAAAGATAAAAATTTAACCTAAATATATGTAAGTATTTGTAATTAGTCATACATAAATGTTTGATTCAGAAAATAAAACACTTTCCACATAAATAAGCTTTTACCCTTATGACGCCGCCCCTGGATAACTCAAATTGGGACCTAATTTATGCCACATGAACTTGGGCCTTTGTGTAATGGAACTGTGTTTTGTCTGTAGTTGACTTTGGGCTAGTGCATAAGATAATTACTGTTCCAGAGAAAGTGTCTTACGGATTACGTACTCATCAGGCTTTGATGACTAGTGATGAACCTCAAGATATAAGCAAGTCAGATTAAAGATGAGGCAACGTTATTATTATCATGGGCATTTCCATACATGAGTAATGGAATAAATTATGTTTTTGGCTTAATATGTTTTTATTTAAGTAACTTAAAGAGAAGTCAAAAAATTATTCTAAAATCTTGCTTACATACATACACTTTTTAAGAGATTTTAAATCACTAAAAGTTCGACTTTTGTTAAAAACATATGACTTAAATATAATTCTTTATCAATTTGCGGTAACGTTCTATAAAAAGTGGTTTTGCCCTCCCTCATATAATAAACCCCAGCGAATTACTCAACTTTTGTGCTCACCTAATTCCTGCTATCACACTCTGTTTTCTTAAACGGTGAACGTGTGAATCACCTTTTGACAGCTCGTCACATCTGCAATTAAAGCAATTAATTAAGTTGGTCTACCTCATCCCACCAAGCCGCAGAACTCGAACTGTAAAAGAAACCAATAACCTGAAGAACAACCGGTGAGAGCCGTCTCCTTCCACTCGTCCCGAAAGCATTATTTTAAATGCCAATTACAGTTGGAGCAGGAGCAATGGGTGGATATATAGAAGAGAGCTGGCGCAAATTGCTTCAAATCCATGGCGGATGGCCACCATTCTCCAACACTTTGGCTCTGTTCGCTGTCGATTTGCTACCATTCCGTCTCTATGTGAGTGGGCTTGTGTTGGCACAGGCATTATTCGTAACGAGCGACATGATCATAAAAATAAACGCAAAATATAACACAAAACGCAAACACAATAATGGCCTGGGAGTGCCTTAGTTTTTATTTTTACACCTGTTTACAAACAAAGCAAGAGCAAAAGCGAACGGAGGACGAGCAAATTTGACTGTGCCAGCACGCACACAATTAAATTTCCGGTACAACACCTACATGGGAATGCCCCGAAAAACCCTCTAAAACCCTCGAAGCCCCCCTTAAAATACACTTTGATTTCCCTGCCACAACTTTCTGGGTGTGAGTGAGTTAGTGTGTGTGTGCAGCGTGTTTGAGCCATTAAAATTACGCCTAACAGCGCGCTGTTGCAAACTCTACCAAACTGCTGCAGAAAAATACACTGAAGGAAAGTTCAACAAATTTATTGACTTTAGAAAAATTTATATTTAATGTGTTGAAGAACTCGCTAACACACTAGAGTTTTGCAGAATACTTCATTTTTGAAGAGTGATTCTTATATCTTAAATGAAAGATCAACATATAAAATGGTATTTATATTTAAGAATAAATATGATGAACATTTTAAGAAATGTGGATGAACTTCCTTTTTACCTAAATAAACATTTATAAATAAATATCTACCCCTAAAGCAGTTTTGTCAGTGCTCAAAAAGGAGACGTAAAAATGTGCTAGGCTTACGCGGCGTATGATTATTTTTCTGGCTCACTCTAACTGCTCAAACACGTTTCATTTGAAATCCATGGCACGTTTGCTCCAACAACACCACCAGCACCCGGAGACACGGAGCAATTTTCAATATTCCCGACGCCCGCCGGTGGGCGTGGCAGGTGGCGGAAATAATGCGGCGACGACAATGCCTGAGTTGCTGTCAAAATTGGCAAAAATCGACGAGGCCGCCGTCGCGCTAACTAAAAATCAAAGGCGCCTTTGCCTACTTCGATTCCTTGGAGGGCAGCTACGTGTGTGGGCCATAATATTTATGCTGCTGCACAAACACCAGCACGAACTCCTGCAAACTTAGGCACACTCATACGCACACGTTGCGTATACGTAATATTTGCTCCGGATTATTACAGGCTGGCACTTGAGATGCGCACACGTCGCACCCCCAATAAAAATGTATATATGTTTATGTATGTGCCTGCACTTAATAATAAAATTTCGTTTAATTTCGAGTTTTGAATTTCATTTTTATGATTCCTTTCGCTTTTTTCGCATTTTTCCCGCTTATTTATTTTCCCTGCCAGGTGTTCCCCGTAACGTGATAAAATTTTAATTACATTTGCTTCGGAGAAGATTGGATATTTATGTTGTTGCTACTCATTGTAATCTGATTTTTGATGCTTTGTATATTCTTTATTATGTTAATTTGGTTACTTTTCAATGTAATTAAAATTTTTTCAAACAGACTTATTGGTTTTTTTGAACTGTGATTATTGACATTAAACAGTTTAAAATTCATAACAATTAAAATAAGAAAATATAGCTTAGGGCTTATTCTTCAAATCATATTAATAAGAAGAAAAATATAGTGAAATAATTATTTATCATAATAGCACAGGAAAGGTTATCTCCACCTAGCTTTTATCTTAAAAAATGTTTAAAACAAACACTCAAATGCTTCCAAGAACTTTAGGCTGAATATTGTTTTTATGACGCATCCCAAGTAACACATGCCAGCCATTTCCGTTTATAAAACTTCAGATAACTTCAAAAGCTGGCGAAAAATCCAATTAATAATATCTATCGCAATCTACACTCTCGGTGCTGATTTCCGTTTTAAGATACTTTAGATAACTTTATGGTTCAGCTACAAATTCATTTTAGACAAATACAATCTCGACGCTGGTTATCTGAAATAATAGATACTGAAAATGAAATTCAAGTAATCTTCAATTAGTGCTCAAGAGCAACGCATACATTTACCGGAAATGCATTTCGGGGCTTATAAATTTCATTACGCAAAAGCGAAAACCTTTTGACATTGATGTCGGCTTAGTCTGTCTGAGGACTCGACTGGACAGACGACTGTCTTGTCTGCTGCCTTCTGTCTGATGTTTGTTTATCTCCCTTTTGGCTTTGCCTAATGGACGCCTGCCAACAGCTGGCAGGACACTTTGAGAAACTCAACATCGCCTGGCTCCTGCGAGTGGAAACATTGTATTCGAGTCAGGTGCGTTGTGAATTTTGCTGCAACAGTCATTATAATAATGCCACAACGAAGTGTGCTCGGAAATAATAATCAAGTTGGGTTGGGAGTTTGGGGAGAGCGAGGTGGAACCCAGCTGCTGGCATTTGATGGTTTCGTGTAGGTTGTGGTACAGCCAAGGCACTTAAAATTTCATTTAAATATGGACTTCTCGTTGAATGTGCAATCGTGCATTGTTGCAATAATCGCTTCAAATAATAACTTTAAGTGCATAATTTTATAAAGTACTCACTGGTTCTGGAATGGCCATTCTTGCCGTTGAAAGTACGTGAGCACATTTGCCTTTGGCTTAGTGAGAAACATTTTAAAAATTGGGTCAGGGCAAGGAAAAAACATATTTTTATATATATTTGCACTTAATAATTACAAACAATTGCTTACAACGTATAATATATCCAATAGCCATAAAAGCCCAAGCACATACAAAAAAATCATTGAACTTTAATCCATTTTGGATAGATAAAGCTTCTGAAATCCTTTGTGGGTGGCTGTTGCCATAACATTCGATTATTTCTACTGTCTGCCTGATTCGAGTTACTAATTTAAGTTCTTCCATACCCAATAGCATTTAGGTTTAATTGAATTTGTGTAAATGGTCAATTCCACCAGTATAAGTCGACCCCACTAATTCAGAACTTTTCACGTAGTTGTTATGCAACGTTTTTAGAGCTAATTGCTCGTATATATAAAGTATGCTTTTTCTATCGTTTGCATAACAAATCGTGAACCAAAAAGGCAAATGAGTGAGTGTAAAATGTTTGCCAGCAGACAATTTATTTAAACATTTTTCACACGAACTGCAAAAATGGCCGGCTCTGATTAAAAACAGATTTGTTCAGATTGGTTTTATAATAACCTTACCATACAGACAATTGACGTTGTCCGGCTGTAATAGTTACAGTAAAACTTTGAATTGCAAATTTGTTCTGTAATCGGTTACAGACTTTACAAAAAATAATTATTTTACCACAAGCAGATGTTTGAATTTTATAATTTAATATGGGGATATCCTATACAACGGATGACAAATAACAAATTTATCTAAATAAGAATAAAATAATTGTTAAAAGCACATTAAATCAAAATGCCTTAAGTAACTTACAAGCTTGGGACCCATTTAATATTCGTTTTTCTGTCGTAGAAAACTTATGACACCCAACAAATGTGAAAAAGTTTAAAGTCAATCAAACTTTTTAATTTTCATTTACATTAAAATTATGTTGGCATTTATTTTCCTTGCCATTTGTTTGTGTCGCTTGGCGCTTTTGATAAAAAATTTGCATACAACAATTTTTCTCACTTTACTTTACGGAAAAGTTTTTCCTTTTTAATTTGCATTACGAAACATATAGACAAACACAAATGTGAGACTGGAAGGAGAGTGAAACCTAAGTGATAACATTAAAAGGGAAAGTCACGAAAGGCAAATATGAATCATACGCCATGTGTAGCAAATGTGCTTAAACAAAAATGTCGCCTGTAAATTAGAAAAAAATCTGCATAATGGAAGATTTGCAAAAACAAATAATTGTATACGAAATTATGGGAAGTTTGGGTGATAAAAATTAATGGGATCCTGAAGCGAAATTAAGTGAATTCTCAAACAATGTTCAAATAATGAGAAAAGGTGTTGTCCCAACTACAAATTTAAGCAAGTCATTTAAACTTAAACTGTTAAAAAATGATTACTTTCTTCACCATTCAACATTCATTAGGATAATACAAGTTAACCTGAGCTTTGCGGTCGGCAAATATATCGTTCACGTGCTAACATCTTCGCGATATCGTCATTGTTAGACTTTTTAGCACTTTTCTTCATAACAAATATTGGTTCACTGTCATTTGCTTAAAGTCTGGCTTTCAAACATATATGTATAAATCAGGTAAGATTTTTCATTAAGTACTTACCAGCACATTCACTCAGTTGTATAAGTAATGTAAAAAGTAAATTTAAACAAATATCCTTTGTCTATTAAAAAAGATATAATAAGATATTTCATTGAGCACTTATCAGTATAAAAAGATAGTAATATTAGTTATGTAAAAAGTAAATATATTTTGTATATTAATAATTTACCCCCTGGGGTAATAAATTATAAAAGTGTTAACAACTTGGCGATGTCGTCAATTGTTACACTTCAAATGACCAGAATTTTTGGCACATTTTTCCAGAGTGTAATCAAGATTATCCAATTAACAGTTCCGAGATAATTGAGATGGCGTCAGGGAATTGAACAATCAAACAAGGGGGTTTGAACTAGATATATTTTATTACAGCCCAAAAACACACCCAGCGAGTCCGGCGAGTGCGATTAATAAGTCGAGCGAGGCGCGAGAACCCAAGCGCCAAGTCACAATGCCAATTGAGGCTCTGATGTGTAGGGCAAACAAGAGCCGAGCGAGCAGTCTACAATCGCGATGCGATCTCCGGATCATTATCAGTGGGATGAGCTCGCCCGGTGCCATCATTCGACAGTTGCGATTTGTGGCGGCCAGACGTGAGATAAGCCAGGTGTCCCAACCAAATAACTAGCGATGTATCCGCAACTGGAAACGGAAGCCGAGGCCCTGGAAAAGGCTACGGCGCGGGCTCTTTTACCAGGTGCTATAAGTAAACCCGCCAGTGAAGCCGGAAAAGCTCCAACGGCAAGCAGGTGGAAACGTCGCCTGCACCGCCATATCCCGGTCTTCCAATGGCTGCCACTTTACACCACCGAGTGGGGAATCGACGACTTTATAGCCGGCATCACCCTGGGACTCACCATCATACCCGAGAGCATGGCCTGTGCTCTGCTGGCGGGTCTGCCGGCTCGATATGGCCTATGTTCGGCCTTCATCGGACCGCTGATCTATCTGGTATTTGGGTCCATCGACAAGGTCATCATCGGACCCACCAGCCTGGTGGCTCTGGTCAGTGTCCAGTTCACCGTGGGACGACCCATCGAATTCGCCTTTCTGCTCACCTTCCTCAGTGGAATTGTGCAGATCATTATGGGCACGCTAAGGATGGGTGAGTAAAGACACACTTTACAAAAAGAAATTGGAAAGAAATTTTTAAATACAAAAAAAGGTTATACTAATGTTGAAAAGGTAGGTACGATTACAAATGCCCACACCACACAAAAGGACCAACTTAATTTTCTCCACTTATAAAAAAATCTCTCAATAAAAGGGTTTGATAAGGATTTTTAAATTTGATTTTCGACTGTTAACAACTTTACACAATTGTTACAATGGAATAATTTTGTTAAGAGCAATTTTCTAAGTAAGGAATTTGACCGGCTCTAAGAAATCATGTTCGTTTCTGAAACATCTTAATATCAAATGAATTTTTAAACAAATATTCTTATGTTATGCAAGACAAGTGATAATCTGGCAGTATTCAAAACGTCCCTTAACTACTTTCTATTAAAAATAAACAATATTATTGCAAAAGAGCATATTAATTTTTATAAGATTTTGGCAAGTGTACGCCGACTAAGTATCAGCTGTGTTCCGTGTGATCTAACTGCTAAATTGACTTAAGTGCGGCATGTGTTACTTCCGCGCCAATTGAATTGAAATAGATCCGCTTTAGAGCTCTCTTTAAGCACCTAATTGAGTTTGCTGCGTGATAACTGTTATGCGGTTTGACCGTGATTAGCACTATTTGCCTCAATTAACACTTCTTCGGTTGAGATTCGATGTGTAGATTTGTATACGGAACTAGAATAGGTCCGAAAAAACATTGAGGGGGTGGTCTCATAAAGCAAACAAAAGCAGGTGTCATTGAAGCTCTATTTGAAATTCGGGTCAATAAGAAATTTCTGCTGTTATTAGTTAGTAATGTTTATGTTTACATTTATTTTATTGCCGGTACTATTTATTTTATTTTATTTGGAATCGAATAAAGTCAAGAATTAATGTTGATCATATAATTCTTATTTAACCTTCAATTTTACTATTACACCATTCATATTCCGCAGGTTTTATATTCGAGTTTATCTCCATGCCGGTGATCAAAGCATTTTCCTCTGCCACTGCCATCCTGGTGATAGAATCTCAGCTCAAAGTCTTGCTGGGAATTAAGTATTTAGTCGCGGGACTTCTGAATTCAGTTGGATTGCTGAGTTCCCGCATTCATGAGTCCAATATGGCTGATCTCACCGTTGGCGTTTGTGCCATTGTTTTTCTGCTCTTGTTGGAGGTAAGTTTCAGTAGGTCCATTTAATTATATCTATAATTTATCATTCTCCTGTAGTTATTGGACCGTGTGGCTAATAATGAAAATCGCAATAAAATTCTGAGGATCTGCTGTCGATATTTGTCTACCTCAAGAAATACTTTGATTGTGCTCATTGCTGCCATTGTCTCCTATATTTGGATTCAAAAATAGCGGCCAAGTGCCTTATGCTCTAAGCAAGAATGCCTTGTCCACTTTGCCCAATTTCACAGTGCCCAGCTTGGAAATTGTTACACCAGAGCGTAGCTACAGTTTCTGGGAAGTGCTGAAGGAACTGAACATGGGTATTATAGTCATTCCAATCGTTGGCATACTAACGAATATCTCCATTGGAAAATTAAGTGAGTACGAAAAGGTCAAATAAATATAAGTATATTTGATATTTATTTAATATGCAGCTCCTAAGGGTCTGGTGGACACAAATCAGGAACTTCTCACTGTCGGCCTGTGCAACATGTTCGGATCCTGTGTGCAGGCGATGCCTTCGTCAGGAGCATTTACCCGTTATGCCATTAGCACAGCCTGTGGCCTCAGGACTCCCATGGCCAATCTGTATTTGGGTGAGTCCAGCGGGATGTAAAAGCGCGAAGCCAAAGCACAATTTCATTATAGTATTACACTAAGAGTTCGAAATTGATTTCTCCAATCCATTTACTTTGAAACTATATTCACAGTTGTAGTAATAATTAATACAAAATAATTAACAATTAACGATCATAAAAATTTTCGTAAAATAATTTGTAGTTTTGGTTGGTTTATATTTACGCCAATTTTAATCAACACACTAAACATTTTTCAAATTAGAAGCTTTTAAGAAATAAAGTTAAACATGGTCAGTTAAACATATCTTACCGCTAGATGGCGCCACATGTTTAAATAGCGATATTAAATACCAAACCCACTTTTAAATTTGTGTATTGTATTTTCTCCCTCTGTAGGCATTATTGTGCTGCTGGCCTTGAGCTACCTGAGTCCGTACTTCAACTACATCCCGGAAGCAACGCTGGCGGCCATCCTGATATGCTCCATATTCACGCTGCTCGACTTCAAACTGCCGCTGCGATTGTGGCGCGACTCGAAGCGCGACTTTGCCACATGGCTGCTGTGCTTCTGCGTGTCCGTGTTGTTTGGCGTGGAGGTGGGCCTGTTTGTCAGCATCGTGGTGACCGCCCTGCACCTGCTCTTCCTGTGGGCACGTCCCGAGATTCGGGTGAAGATTGAGCAGCTGGAGGAGATGCAGTACATCCGGGTGACGCCGAGCAATGGCATCTATTTCCCGGCCATTAATTATTTAAGGGAACGAGTGCTCAAGGCGTGTACACAAGCCGACTTTAAGATTACCGTTGTGATCGATGGGCAGCGCATCAGTGGCATGGACTACACTGCCGCGCAGGGTATATCGAAGCTATCCAGTGATCTGTGCCGGCAGGCGGATGCCTCCAGTTCCACATTGCTAATCCTATTCAGATTTCCGGAACACTTGCAAAGACTCATCGATCACACGGATAACTTGGTGTTCTGCGAGAGCGAGAACAAAGTGAAGGAGTTCCTCACACAGGAATCCCTGCGCAATGGCTATATCAACCTGAAGGAGCACATAAGGGCCTCCATCGATTTGGGCTATAAAATCGACATCGATTAGGAGCACTCGCCCCCTAGTTAGCTGTTTGTGTTATTTATTTAAGTTTAGTTTGGAGAAATTGTCGTCGCTGGCTGCAAATGGAAATAAAAGTGAAGGAAAAGTGGAACAAATGCCTTGATGGCAGCAATTTATAAAATCCCCCCAAGCCCGACCAACTGACCTCTGGAGGAGACGGGACGGGCAGAATAGATGCGGTGCCGCTGGCGACGCCGTCAATGATTGCCAAGCTAATGGATTTCTGTTTACTTTTTCACTTAGAGCGGGCGCCAAGGAGGCAAAGGAGCAGAAACAGCAGCAGCTGAAGCATAAGCATAAGGAAAAAAACAAGGACTTGAAAAATAGCGCAAAAGAAATTAGAGAAAAGCGAAAGCGCACAGCTAACTTCTCTAACCAAAAAAAAAAAAAAAGAAAACAAGGTGCGCTGGAAAAAAGGACGAAAAACAGCTGAAAAGAAACTGCAAGAAATTAAACTAAAATCCTGGCGTAAAGTGGATCAAACGCAGTAAAAACAAGCCATGGCATAAATTAAGTTAGTCAACAGCGAAATCGGACTACTCTTTCGTTTGTATAATACAATTAAAAGTGGACTAAGTAAAAATGATAAAATAAATTAGATATGAGCGCCTTAAGAAAAAAAGTGGAATGTTAATTAAAATAATATCTAAAGCTATGACGCATTTCGAAACGTTCCTATTAAAGAACAAATCTATTATATTTATATACCTTAAGTAAAATGTTAAAGCAATTGTTACAGAAATAAAGGTAAAATCTTGAAAATGTAAGATAGTGTTACAAAAATAAATCGAATAAGGTTTTTAGTCGCCGACTAAAATTAGCAAACGCTCCGAAATTTAATAAAAACAAGACCTAATTGTAATGACAATAAAAAGGTAAGCTTAAAATGGTAAATGAAACTAAAATTCATTTCTAAATTAATTTATTATAGTAAGCTATAATTCTAATGTCAGTTGTTTTACTAAAAGTTATAGAGCATTAAAAAGAAAGCCATGAAACACAGAGCGAGGCGAGTTAATTACGTAAGGCTAAGAAAGCGAGAAAGGGATGGGCTCTGGGTACTAGAAAGAGAGAGCAGGCTAGTAAGACCAAGTCGGTGTTCTAAGTAGAATTCAAGCACTTGAGGCGGTGTAAATGAAATGCGGTGCTTCCCTTGCACCGGACCTTCCATTTTAGCTGTTGTTGATTGCATTGGCAAACGAAGTGAGCAGATTTAATGAAATTTAAAACGCTGTCCGGAACTTGTCCAAAGGAAAAGCGAAGTGGGATTGTGCGGTTGGCCGAATGCAGATTTGCAGGGGCTTAAATCCAGGCCAATGCAAGTTTCCAGCCAAACCGTTCGGACATTTAATTATTTCAATGGACTCTATTTGCCAAGCTTTTCAACTTGGCTGGCGATTTTCTGCATTGTTAGGCTAATAAGGATATTAGCTTTCGGCATTGCAAGTAGAGCGTAAGAAATTAGGAAGAATTATAATTAATATGCTAATAAGCCAATTCATGGAGAAATCACTTAATGGCCAAAACCAATGACCATAACAGAGTCAATATCCTGGCAATATCCATGTCGACATGCCACAAAAACCAAATATCATTCAAATTGCGGTCCATGCAATCAAATTTTCACACACACAAAAAAACTGTACAAATTATCAAAAGCGTAACAATTTTTGAGTTGCATACTTTTGCGGCCGTGGGGATCAAATAGAACTTGTTGACACAACCCGCCCGATTTCGCCAATCCCCCTGATAAACAAACATAAAGCCAAAACAAGCCAAACCGCATTTGTTCTGTGCCTGTTTATTGCTAAATGTGCAATCATTTTTTTGCCATATTTCCAAATGCAAAATGGCAAACCAGATGAGAGTTGCCAGTGGATTGTAGGCTGGCCTAATAATATTTATTTTCACATGCGGTCAACAGCATGAAAATCATTTGCTTTGTGCTCAGTCGTGCTAAATTTCTTTTTAAAAAAATAATCTTTGTTCAATTTAAAAGTAGAAACATTTGGAAAAAAGTAACCTTTGTCTGGGCTAGTGAAATGAATTAAGTAATCAATATTTTTTTAGATGTCAATTCCAATGAGGAAACAGACACCGGAAAAAAAATACAAATTAAATTTTCATATTTATTATTTTGCTGGTCACGTAACAACAGAGGTTGGGGGTTACGGATGGGACATGCGAAGTGGAGTCCCAGTGGGGAATTGCCCATTGATACGTATTATGTGACTGGCTGACCAAAGCACTGACCAAATTTCATTTCCTCAGCATCCCATTCCATTTTCCACCCCAGCTTTTTGGGGGGAAAACTCCCCCCTTTTTACCACCAGCAGCAAACTTAATTGCTTCGCCTACGTCAATGCGACAAAACGGCAAAAGACATAATTAATAGCAGCGAGGGACGGGGGCTCAAGTCTCTCGTTTATCGATTTCCATCCCAAAAGGGAACTCCGCCAAAGGCAAAGGACTCACTCAACTCCCTGGCAATTGGCCTTTGGCCATAAAGCGTTTTAATATGCGCTAAAGTAGTCAAAGCTTAATGGAAGCACGAGGGAAAGCGGAAAATCGGGAATCGGGGGAAAATGCGAAGTAAACAGAATCGTGTTTGCCTGTTTAAATTGTTTAAAATGTCAACTCCATTGCGCCTAATTAAATGCCCAAAATCCTCAAGGACAACAGACCCCGGAGCACAAATTCAGAGGGCACAACGAGGCATGGCAAACAAAAACTTCCATAACAAGTACAATGAAAATAATTAACAATTTGTACAAAAACCCAATCGAGAGCGATGTCAATGAGACAGCAAAATTGCTGAGGGGATTTAGTGATTCTTCAATTGTTAAAATATAGCTTCAAGGGGTTGTCTGCTTAAGTGCCTTGCCGCATGAACTGGTTAGACATTTAATTCCAATTACAAGTCCATTTGTTTGGTAGGCAAATAAGGAATTCGCTTGATTGATTACTTCGAGCGTGACTTAAGGCAACGTTTTTATGTTTCGCAAAAATATGAATATAAATATGTGAATACAATAAAGGAAATTAAAAACATTTGAAAATAAACAAATTCATTCATTTGTGTGTAAAATAAATAATAGCTTTATGTATTTCACAAGAAGAACTAAAGTTATTTTTGTTTTAATGGGACTTAGAAGAGCTTAAAATTGTACTCGATATCTTACAGTTTTTCACATTTTATAGTTTTTTTTTGTGAACTGAAACCTACATTCAACAAGTGCCAATTTATTTAAAAAAATTTTGTTCATCAATCGGAAATGCAATCAAAATATTTGCTAAATACCAACGAGCAGACACTTGAACAAGGCAAACAACTGCCACATTACGAGTATAGGTATTGGAGCTAAAAACTGGAGCAGCTTGAAATGATTGCACTTCACTTGAAGGCCCAGATATTAGAATCACTCAAAACAAAAGTGGGCCACTCAAAATGTGGCCTAAAGTAAAAGTTAATGCCAGTAACAGTTGCACTAGCACTAACAGTAACCCACTTGAATGTATTATATATATTGTATACCTCTTAAAGATAGCATGGCCAGCTGTGGAGCGTCTTTATGACTGCAGCCACCCACCATCTGCCATAAATTCTTGATTCTTTATTCTCCTTTCTTTATATGCCACTCCTGGCTTTTTCCATTGTGGTTCGGCTTAAAGCAGACAAAGTTAAACGAACATCAAAAGCCAACTAATTTGGCTGTAAAAATAACATTAAATCACATTCAAGAGCAACGAATAAAGGAGGAATACGTATATATATCCGCATATAGATAGAGGAAAATCGAACGAACACATGTTAGGGTTGCGCTGAGGTAACCATTAAGGTAAGGGCACACCGCCACTCCCCTTTCGCTTTTCGCCCCATCACGATTTGGTCTTTAAGCTTATGTTGCACTTGACTGAGTTTTATGCTTTGATGCTCAATGATTTTATTATTAAAAGCAACTTGTCCCGGTCCAAGGATTCTCCCCCCGGATTTTCCCCCGTCTGTCTACTCTTTTTTTTTGGGGGTTGTCTTTTAGCCACCCTTGGTCTAGACTCGGAAAATTGCCAACGGCTTTTCCGGCTGCCGCTGCAGCACCTTCACCTTGGGAGTCGCTTAGCTGTCTAAATATGTCACTTGAATTTGATGACGGCCACTTGGGTAGCAGCCGTAACAAAAAGCAGGAAAAACTGTTGCCTCTTTTCCACTTTTCCACCCACCACACACCCACACCCACATACGATTAAGTTTCTCCCCTCTTTGGCTGAGCTGTGTTTTCTTAAAATATTAGTTCCCTTTTCTTTGGCTGGGGTTTTCTCCTTTTTTTTTTTTTTTTGTTTCGATCCTGGCTGTGGGGAAATTGTTTTGCTGCTTTTTATTGTCATCTTTGTTATTTGTTATGGCCACCCACCCCACAACCTCACTCCTCACCCCCACGTTTCCGTATCTGTATCTCGTATTTGCTCAGACTCAGTTACAGCCACCTCGGGCCATACTCGCACATACTCGCATTTGAAGGGCCGGGAGCCAGTTGTCATGAATAATGAAAAAGCAACGTGAATATATTTCCTTAGGTAGTTCTGCAGTGTCAGGGGATTGGTGGAGTTGAATATGTGGAAGGGCAGAGTGGGAATGAGTACACAATAGTCGAGAAAGCTCATATCGGGAAACTGTAACCTAAAACAACCCCCTTTCTTACATAATTAAAAAATAAAGTTCCAAAGGAAAAGTTCAAATAAAAAAAAAAGGAACTCCTATTTACACTTCAGTTTTACCTGTATAAAAATCCAACAGGCTTGCCTTTGTAGGGCTGTACGCTTGGAATCTAGTTTTAACAAGTTAAATCAATCTTATATTTATTATATTTGCTTTTATAATATATTATATAATTTAATACAATTTGTATTATTTAAAAAAAACTGAGCCTCATCACATACCTAAAAACTATTTATTGAAAAAAATACCATTGTACAAAATATTTATATTCTTCAAACATTCAAGAAGTTTATTCTCTTAAAATAATAGCATTTTTTGTCTAGGTCCTTTCCATCCTCTACCCAACCAATTTTCCTGTGACATTCCTCTTTTTTATTTCCCAGTTTTTTAAATCTCAAGACAAGTTCTGTTTTCCCTCGTATTTTTATCATTTCAATGAGCACGATGCTGTTTGCATTTGAAATTCCCTTGGCCACTCGTTGATAAAATCGGAATCAGCAAAGCAAATAAACCCCAATAAAGGAGCCGAAAGTGTCAATCGATGGGGATTCTATAACCGAAAAGGGAGGGTAGGGAAACTAGATAAATCTCAATGCTAATTAAAAGCGGGATGCGTAAACTTTAAATGAACTGCCAGCCAGAAAGGCCAAATGACAGTCAATGTCAGATGAATGCAAAATAAACAAAAAGCAAGGAGTATTTTTCGCTTAATGAAAAACTTGGCCCAACGCAACAAAAAGTTCAATTCAGGCAAATGTCAGCACAGACAGCAAAAACAACAGCAACAGCTTAGGGGGAGGATGGGGCGCCCAAAATGAAAAGTTTTCCCTATCCCAAAGAAAATGCGATGATATTCGAGGGGAAGGGAAGGAAAACGGAGGACTGCAATTTTAGCCTCAAACCAAAGACAACCAAAATGAGTCCCGGATGTGGTGCAAACAAGAAAAACAAAAATGCTAAACCAACAGAATATTACAACAAAACCGAGCGAAAGATGTTGCTGTTGGCCCCCTGTTCAAACCGCAATACAGATAAAGGCCAAATTACTTTCTGGCCAAGAAGTTGCCACCACTAACCGCAACTTGAAAACCATCGGACAAACAAGAGCCCAACCAAGGGTCATGTTGTACTTTTTCGATGAGTTTATAGGCGGCGATCCTTCGGGGAAAACTTCTCCGCCAGCTGAAAAGCCCGCCCTGGGGATCTGAAAAGCGGAAAAGTCTGACGCACATTGCTCTGGTGAGTGTGATTCATAAAGATCCTCGTTGAAGTCGACTAGAGGACGTCCGGGAATCACGCTGACTGGCATGTACGAAAGTTTTCTAAAACTTAAAGGTAGACAAGGAGGTGGAAGTAAATAAAACCAACAAGATATTTTAGGAGATGAACAAACCAAATGCTACAGCTAGAATCATATTAAAAATTAAAAAATATATATATATTCTTGATAAATTAAATAATGATTAATAACCAATAATGCTATTGAACCCAAATTAACCTAGATAGTGAATATTAACTGAGTCACTTTGTTTCGAAGAAAAGCATTGCAACTATTGTAATCTAAAACATTTTGGAAAACTAAAAATAATAAGAGAGAAAAACTGCAAATCGTAAAACCATACTAAGCCCTATCCTAATCACCTTAAAAATTTCAAACTTTCTTCATCCACTTCGATTAGGAAAGTTTTGCGTTCAAGCGTAACCTGGTTTAAAAACTTCACCTGCAATAATCATTTGCTGTTGGCCATATAAAGTAGACATTAAAGTCACCTTACACAGACCTCGACCCGAATGTAACCACAAAAACTGGCTCCCAACCAAGATCCAAAATCCTGCAGTTCTCTGTTGCAAAAACCAGTAACCAGACAATGTTCGTAGATGGGGAGGAGAAAAGTTTCCCCTCTCCGGGTTGCATTCTATCTGTGCCTCTGTTTCGGTCACAAATTGCAGTTGCAGCTCGGTGACAACCACAAAAATAAGTGTTTACAGCATTGATTACAAGAAATGGGCGGTGGTTGAGGCAGTGTCACTGGCATCAGCAACATCAGTAGCAGGAGTAGCACCGTTTGATGTTGATTAGAGCCGCACAATGCCACAAACATTTTTGCATTTCTTAAGATTGTCCACAGGGTAGCCTGCACTGAAAAATTTTATGGTACTCAACGTTACAAATCAACGAATGACATTTTTAAAAGTCATAAAACGAATTGCCGACTTTTTGCCGGCTGCTTCTACAAGTATAAGTACTAATATTGTTAAAAAAAAAAAAAATTATAACCAGCTTAAAATTGGCGTAAATAAACACTAATTAAAAAAAATGTATTATATAAATATATTTAAAATTATATTAAGACATTTCACCACATGAAACTGATCATTACCAAAGATTCTTAAAATTTATCCTTGATTTTTTAATTTTTTTTCTCTATAATTTTTTTCAGTGCACTGCCGTAGTCAGTTAGCGTGTCAGTAGTGCCAAGGGATTGACCAAGTCTGGTGTTTGGGGCGTTTGGGGCAGGATGCGGGGCTGCTTTGGCTGGTTTTTGCGGGAATTGGTTTAGGTGTCAACTCTGCGGCCGCACACAATTGACAAACAGTGAAACCCTTTTTGTGGCACTTCCGTTGCGTTTGTTTGCTAGTTTACATCCCACCCATCGCAGGTCCCTCGGCCATGTCCTTGTGATGCCACTGCTCCTGCTGCTGCCGGCTGCCGGCTGCCTGTTGTGACAAAAGTTTATACCCCAAGCATTTGAACTGCATTTCATTACGGCAAGGACCCCAGCAACTGGAACTGCTTCTGGACTCGTTGGCCGGGGAAGTGGATACGGAATGCAAATGGTGTTGGCGCCATATTGAAAGCTCTGCGAAACTCCCTACTTTTCACCCTCAATTTCCACTGCCCGCATTTGCAGCCGCAGCGTCAGTCTTTTGTGGTTACCAGAGGGGGCGGCAGGGGCTGGAAAACCCCCAACGAAGCGTATAAGTGGCCCTTATCCCGGCCCGAAGTTGGGAGGTACACACACCCCCTGGGCTGTATATTGTATTGGCAAATATTCTCATGACAATAGGAATTTTTATTGAATTTATGCAAAAAATTGCAAATTTCATTTGCTACCAACAAAAAGTGTTGTGTTCGCAGTTGTGTAGTGGATGAAAAAAGGAATACATTTTCCATATATCTGCAGTAGCGAGCATGTTGTTTTTTCTGTGTGCGTGTCTAAATTTTGTGTTTATGAAAAGTGGGCGGAATTGGCATGGCAAGTGACACCAAATGAAATGCCAGGAAATGCATTCGTTATTTGATTGATATTCGAAATCAAAACTATATCCCCCTCTTGGTTTGATATGCTTTTATTGCCACAAATGAATTACAGCATAACTGATTTCCAATTTTCATTTGCTTCAAAAACCAATAGCAATGTAGAATATAAAGTCTAGAATTCCGTTTTAAGCTTCTCCAAAAAATAGTCAATGTACCTTTGATCCTTCTGGGATCTGTTGAAAAGACGAGCATTGGCGATTGCAAGATTGGATTCAATCTCATTGTTGAGACGAGCAAGAGCTCCGGCTCTATAAAGCCAGGCCTTCAAATGAAGCGGATCCAGTTTGAAGATCACATAGTCCAGGTCAAAAAGCGCCTGTTTGAAGTCCCTTTTTCTGGGAAAGCGGATATCTATAAGCTTTCCTTGTCTTCATTTAATGAAACTTACTTAATTTTGGCCAAGGCCCTGTTGCAATACAAAACGGGAGAATCGGACACATACTGAATGGCCTTTGAATAATGAGATATGGCCTTTTCATAGTTGGTGCGTCGGTACTCGTCATTGCCCAGTCTGTTTGGAAATGAAAATTAAAGGCATATTACAAAGTCATTATTAAATTAAAATACTTAGAATATAAATGTATAAAAAGCGTAATTCCCATGTGAAAAAAAACTTTAGACATTTCGTTTTACATTGACTGAATAAAATAGTTTTTTACTGCTTTTTTGCAATAGCAAAGGCTTTATGGCTTTTCCTAACGACGTGGGAGTTTTGTTTGTCATTTTTTTGTATATTGACCATTAAATTAAATTTAAATTAAATTATTATTTAGATTACAACTTTGCCTACCTGCGAAAACTATCAGCCACACTTTCGCGATCTCGTCTAGCCTCCGCACGATCCTTTGGCGTACCATCGATCTGGCGCATGCAGGACAATTGGTTGGTATTGGAGTGCTTGTGGACCCTTTTAAAGGGCCTTGAAGATTTCTTGCGAATGTCACGGGCAAAAACCATAAAGCTGGTGTTTGTCACACCCACAGATAGGTCCACCTCCGGTTTCTTTTCCTCCTTGCCCTTGGTCCCAGTGCTGCGGAATAGAAAGTGGGTGATCCAATTGAATTAGTATATCTAAAAGAGAGATTTCCAAAAGGTATACTCCATTTTATTGGCATTCTGAATGTCATCAAGCTGCCTAATTACGTCCATTAGTAGCGAACGTTGATCTAAGAAGCTTTCATCTGCATCCATTTTTTTCTGCTTTAAAATATCGGATGTGACTGTTCGAGAGTTGAGTGTGGGAATCAACTAGCAAACTATCATTTTATCCATGGCCAACTTGGCTAATCTTTTCGAGAAAGCAATTATCATTATGTTCAGTCTAATGCCTCTTGACTTCAATTCACTGGCTGCGCTTGCAACGTGCAACATGTGTATGCTGGCAAATTAGACAGACAAGCCAGCTGACATCTGGCTCGTTAGCCAAGGAGCAGCCTGTGGTTTTTCGGATTAGCCCAATTAAAATTTTGTGGCATTAAAATTGTCTTACCAGACGGCAGTTGCATGACTCCATGTAGCACAAGCAGTACCATATAAAATTCTATAAAAACATCATACGCCCAACCCCCAACGAAAGCTCACACCGCACACATTTTCATCTTTATTTGTGCCTGAAATTATTTAATTGAGTTTGTTTGAAAATTTCTTTTAAATTAAGAAAGTTTTTGCACGTGACGTTTTTTTTACACTCTCGTGGTGATTCACAACTTTATTTGTCCCATTTCAGAAGGGTGAGTTTGGTGGCAGGATGAGATTTGGCTTGGGCAGCACGTGCTACCCAGTTAGTAAAGTTTGTGCCCTTTTTATTTTTTTGTTTTTGTCACATCTAGGGTAATCCAAATGAAAATAATCAGACAAAATCACGCATATGCCAGGACATGTGGAAATAAAGCTGGGCTAAAATGAAATTAAAAATATATTTCTGAATTGTTGCAATCACCTTTTCTTGTTTCCCGTTTAATCAAGTAACATATGTATTTGTATATTAAAAAACAAAAACGAATCTTTGAAATCAATAAAATAAAATATTAAAAAGAGACTTTGACATACGAGGCCAATATTTTAAACGAACTTGACCAAATTTAATGGATAGGAGTTATTTAAAAATCAAAATGTCATACTTCTTATTCAATCGAATATTGCAATAAGTGTAAAATTTATAAAAACAAATATGAAGTAATAATTCAAAACAAATTTGATATACTTTTTCAGAACTACAATGGTTCAAATGTAAATGACACTCCTTTTTACATTGTTTTAATTGAATTGTATATTAATTGTTGCATTAATTGTAGTCAAAGCTGATAAAAGCCAGCATCTTACAGCGTTGACTTCTTTGAAAAGCTGAAACTTTTCAAATACTGATTAATTTCACTTGGTTTGATAATAAACAAGCTTTATGCGATAATCTTATTTTCAACTTGAAACATCAGTATAATCTAAATATGATTCATAATTTTTTATGAACACATCACTTTGACTCATATTATTTTCAATTTTCGATTAAATGTAGCGCACGTTTTCCTGAATTTGCTCATTAATATGGGTTATAAGTTATAGCTTTGAGTTTTTCACCCTGGAAAGCCAAGAGTACAGTAACCCAGTGCGTGGCGTGCAACTACTCTTAACCCATTTAAATTAAGTTTATTTTCTTCACATCTGCTATGAGTTAAACCAAAAAAAATGTTTAAGGTTCGATAAGGAGTTGACTTTTTAGCGAATGCCCAACCTTTAATTTAGAAATTTGATTTATTAATTAACGTGAACAATTTGGATTTTACTTGTAGAAAAAACTATACAAAAAAAGGAATTTTAAGTTAAAATTTATAAATAAAAATATTAATTTACAAACTATTTTATGTAAATTCTTCGAATAGTTTTCAAACTAATAAAGTTTAGTTTTCAGAAAATGTATTTAAACAATTTATTTCTGTAAAAATGTTCGTAAATTGTGTTCTTATTAGCAAATGCATTGATAATTGGAACAATTAATTATATTATATCTTTGGATATAATTATTCTTTAAATAGTTCTCCCTGGGCGATTTTTCGACCACTACATGCTAGTGGGTTAACTGACTGCTCGGACTAAATGTGCGAACATTGCAAAAACTTGGCATAGTTACAGGCGATGCCATGAAGCTGTCACGCGGACATTGATGACTGCGTTGACAAGTTGCTCCGGCGGCAGGACGACAACAACGGCAGGACATGGGGCACGGCAAGGACGTGCGAGCGTCTCTGGAGAAATGTGTCAAGCGCGGCGACTTGAGTTGCATAAACAAGCAGGAAGTGGCAAGTCGATGGCGAGGGGCAACTATTTCTGGACCAGCGTTAAGCTTGCCATTGTTTTGAACTTTAAACTTTGCTTGCCCGCCCTTACCAGGATTCTTTTCCCTCGCTGCGAAACTATGTTAAAGTTCAGGTTAAGGTTGGATGGGCTTTTGGCTCTGCTATCAAGAACGCTGACCGCCTCCAGCAGTGCGACTTTTCAGCTCACCTTTTCACCTTCGAAGCGGGAAGAGAGATACAACAGAAGAAAAATTGCTGGTGAAAAGCCGAGAAAGTACAGGGTAAAGTGCACTTATGGATACTCTTTTCCACAGACTCTAAATGAAGGTATGGAATATTAAAGTCATATGTTATGTTATATGTTATGTGACTAAGAAAAATAATTGAAATCAGGTATTAATTATTTTATATAAGTCACCTAATTGTAAGAGAGTAATTTTGAATCTATCAAAATTGTAACTTGATTAAAATGATTGTATGCGTAATAAAATACAAAAATAACCAGCTTGCTGTTTTAATTAGTAAAGTTTTTAAAATAAATGTATGTTTTACTTATTTCGCTTAAGCTCATATAATTTACTCAATCAATAATTATTATCTTCCACAATTACATATTTTTTGTAGAACTTTTGTTTATCCTAAGCTGATTACAGGCGCATTAGGCAGTGCCTTATACCCTTTACCCTCGCCTTTTTCGGGGTGTTTCCCGAAAACGAACTGTGCCAGTCAAGAGTTCAGCTCCAGCGACAGGCGGTATGAAGCCAAAGACAAGCTAAGATTATACATTGCCCAGCCGGCGGGCATGCTTTGTAAGCGAGCTGGAAAAAAGAAAAAAAAAAAGGAGCAGCAGGGCGCGAAGAACGTGCAGAAATAAATTGCATAAACGCTGGCGCGCGCGGCAAAAAAGCAAAAGGCAAACATGTTTAAAATGTTGTTATTCACACACACCGAGCAGAACTGGAAAACGGGGAACCACCGACCGCCGACCGCCGAAAGGACCTCCAACTTCGTCCTTGCCCCCGCCACCGAAAGGCCGCCCCACTGAACTGACACAAAGATTTGCCTGCGCCCTTTTGCAACATTGTTTGTGGGCCTTGTTTCTTGATTTTTACCCACTTTCCCTTTGTACTCGCCTCTCCCTATTCGCTATCTACCTTTCGGCGTGTTTTATTTACCTTGTTAACCTTTTCATGTTGACAAACTGCGGAAATGTTGGTGTGTGTGCTTGTAAGAGGTAGATAGATGAAAAGTGGAAATCTGTGGAAATTTGTTACAAGCGAAGTGTGTCTTACTGGAGCTTTGGCAAGATATAACAGAAAATATTGAAAAATGTTTATGAATAAAACTTTAATCTGGTGTTGCATATATTTTTCGTAAATTTCATTAAATTTCAAACGCAATCAAAGCCGCAACGTTTTATTAAAAAAACTGAAAGGCAATTTAAATACACCAATTTAATATGCAACAAACAACTCGCAAACAAAATTTGAATTCATTTTTGGCCCGGCACTTTCCATACATATATTTATACCCGTTACTCGTAGAGTAAAAGGGTATATTGTATTCGTGCAAAAGTATGTAACAGCTAGAAGGAAGCGTTTCCGACCCTATAAAGTATATATATTCTTGATCAGGATCACTAGCCGAGTCGATATAGCCATGTCCGTCTGTCCGTCTGTCCGTCTGTCTGTCCGTCTGTCTGTCTGTCTGTCCGTATGAACGCTGAGATCTCGGAAACTATAAAAGCTGGAAGATTGGCATTTTGCATGTAGATTTTAGAAGTTCCTACGCAGCGCAAGTTTGTTTCAAAATGGTGCCACGCCCCCTTTAACGCCCACAATCGCTTATATACGATTTTTTAAATTTAAATATTTCTGAAAAGTAAAAATGCAGTTTTATTGTGTTTATTAATACCTATCGAAATGTAGAAGACATTTTTCAAATCGGACCATTCGTTAAAAAGTTATGCGTGATCAAAGTTTCTATCTCCATCTCCCTCGCACTCCCTTTACCTGAGTAACGGGTATCTGATAGTCGGGGCACCCGACTATAGCGTTCTCTCTTGTTTTTAATAAGTTTATCAGGCAAAATTGAGCGAGTCAAAGGCAGGCTCATATTATACTTATCAAGTATACGCCATGTGTTACCCGCAGCAGAGGCAGCATCGAGGAGAAACCGAATTATATGCTAAATTAAAAAATAAGATCAAAAGGATTTGGCAGACTTGTGTGTAGGCAGAGAAATAAGAGGAATAAGCATTTTTCATTTAATTTTTTTTTCCTGTTTCGTAACTTTTAATATTGCGTCGCAGAATTTGCATTTGGTATTTGCATGTTGAGTGTGCGCTAGCGTCCTTTATTGTGTGTGTTCCCCGGACAGGATAAGCGTATTAACATGCAAGGCATATTAGGGATAACTGCAACACAGCAGACACACAAGAGTTCGGGGACAAAACAGGACAAAACCAATAATGCGCATATTAGACTTGATGATGATGACAATGATGATGTGCTCGCCCTTTGGACCCGTCTACCTCAAAGCTCCTTTTCTCTTATTATACTCTGAAATGGGGTAACATACCTTTTATTGCAATGTTTGGGCCAATATTTTTGACTCGCATCACTAGGAAAACCCATCTTAAAATGCATTAAACGTTTTCTTAAAATGAGCATAACATAAGAAGGATTATAAAATACTAATTCCTACTAAGTCTTACAAACTTTTAATAATATCAAAGTGTAGTTCGATAGATGTTTAAGCCCATCTTTACAAATTATATGATGATCCGTGGGGTATTTAACTTAATACAATTAAGAGAGTTGTTTTATTGATTGATTTTAGCAATGCCGGTAAGGGTATTCCAAGCTCAGACTTATTTTCTGAGAAGAGGGAGTCCCTTTGAAATTGATGTTGTTGTGGCTATTGTTTCTTTCGAATTGACCGCAGTGAGCTCATGTCGGATGCATTTTGTTTGTGTGCGAAGCTGGGCTGCATTTTGATGGCGGATGAGGGAACAGGATGTGATGGAGCAAGGGGTTCCTTATTCCGGACGAGGGCCGGCACTTCGTCTAAGCCAAAAACGTGCACAGTCTCTGGCAATCAACTTTAATAACATCACAGAATGTCAATAAATCCACAAAATGGTTGAGCCATCCTTGCAGTCACTCCTGCCTTCACCACCTCACCTCTCATCCTGATAGTGCGGTATCCTTGCAGCAGATGATGATGATGATGGTGCCCCGGCCAGGACTTTAGCTGATGTCCAGCAAGAGTATCATTAACAAAAGGAACTGCGTGCTGCAGCTGACCGAAAGGAGAGGCCACAATGCCGATCCATCTCCCTTCCGTCCCATTTTCCCCACTGCCATTCAGGCATCCTTCTCTATCCCGATGATACCAGCTCGAGCTGCTTATTGGATAGTCCTCTCCAAAAGGTCTGCAGCAATTGGTAAGTAAAATACTTTAAATTTCTCACACTCAAATTATTGCTAAAACAGAAGCCTGCATTTCTGGGCTACAAAAGATTCCACAGGCCAGGAAAATAATACGTGAAAACTAATTGAGAAGGGATTAAGCTTACTGAACAACTTTCACTGCATAATATGGGATATTAGTGCAATCCTTGAAAGGAGCTTAAAGAATACCGAAAACTTGCGGTGCTAAGCGTAAGAAACACAAAATCAGTAAAAGCATATTGTAAACCAGGGCATTGTGCATTCTCAATAAGAAACCTGAAAAAAAAGTTTAAACCCACAGGCTTTATCATACATTTTCCAGGCCGAATCACAGACAATAGCTAGCGCACTGATTTGACAACTTCAATTTACAATTAAATATTTAATGAATTATTTCAACTTATCGGTGCAGCAACACTGCAACCCAAACCCCCCTACGTTTTGAAGCTGTAAATGTGCGGGTATTTACAGAACACACGCTGACCATAATATATGGTTAAATCTGTGTTTTATTTATCCACACACAATTGACACTCGGCGCGACCCTAAGCACATTTATCATCCAACAATAATCCCCCAATGGTGTGTATCAGTTCCGCATTCCCTCTGCAACGTCTATCGCCTCGATGGCATTTCTCCTTGCCATCAGCTTAAAGCGACAAAATTGTTTATGATTATCATTTAGCGAATATTTATGGACAACAAAGGCAGCAAAAAATATCGGAATAAATAAATAAATAAGTGCAATATTATTTTCGTATATATTACATCATCGAGTATTTACTTTATCTGGCATTTATCGATAGCAAAACAAGTAAAAAATGCAGCGATGATAAATCAATGGAAATTTTGTACGTAACATTCTTTGTGAAACATATAGTTTAGGAAATAAATAAACATAAACGTATAGAATGGTTATGCTTATTCATTTTACCTTTCGAAAGCATCTTTAATATTTATTCATAACCCAAAAAATAATACACATTTTAAAATAAGTATTTTCCGAAATTGTGTTCATGATTTTATCTATTTAAGAATATGGTCACGCCCAATCACGGGAATAGGTAATAAATTCCTCTATGTATTGGCTTTTGTTTGAATCCACATCTCATCCTCCGAGTAATCTTGGACGAAAATGCCTGAAATGTCTGGGAAATATTTGCGCAATGCATGAATGCAACAAATTGCTGAACAGACCGGTAACCCCTTCCTCATCCTTTGGCCTATCACCTAATTGTCCAGGTGGAAGGTGTGTAATTTATCATTCTAGCAGGGCCATTTTGCATTGCAGATTGTCAGTTGGTTGGAAGGGAAGGGAGTAGGATAGTAGTGAAGCAAGAGCCCAGAATATTTTGAGAGCAAAAATTATTTTGAATGCCAAAAGCAAGTTCAATCTTGGCGCAATCCAAACCAAATTTATTATACGCCCCGTATGCTTTTACCAATATGTATTTAAACCGTAAAGTGTAAAACAAAATGGCAAAAACCCATCTCCTACTGTTTGCTCAATGAATGGTCAATGCACCGTACCTTTACTGCTCGAAAACGTGGCGATAATAAATTTATGGAAATGGCACTAAATATTTTATTATTGCTAAATATGCAACAATGCAATATCGCTTCGGTGTCTGTGCAAACGCATAAAACAATCGGCTGTAACAACTGAGTGCACTGCCTGCAGTGGAGAAGGCATGAAAGAGGGTTGAAGTGTGGGTGAAAGGAGGTTGAAAGGGTTGGGGGTGCAGTGAAAAGTGGGTGGTGGGTGGTAACCAGTAAGCCAAGTGCATGAGAGATGGCAACTGCCAACCTGCGCTCGCTGACAATGCATATAAATTATAAATACACAGATACACCTCAGATACGCAATACGCATGCCAACAGCGAAATGGTGCGAGTTCGTGGAGGAAAGGGAGGGAAGGGAGGGTGGTTGAAACGTGGCCCTGCAAAATTAAATTTCAGCTTATTTAAATAACTCAGGAGCAATATGAAATTGATAAAATATTTGGAGTTCTTTAATTGGCAAGTAAATAAAAAGTATATCTGCCAAAGTGTTTCATTACTGCTCAGTAATGATATCCGTAACGAGTATATAAATTAATGATGTTTTTGAATTTTTAAATATTTGTTTATGCCTTGAGTATTTTTCTGAAATTCAAAATTAAAATTATTGATAATTTTATTCATACATTTAAAGTATACTATAGAGCTTCGAATTTCCTTTATTATAATATCCCTATTAAACACATTTTAATTTGTCTTTACCAAAAAAATATTTGCAAATATATACAGTAGTTAGAAGCGCATAATTAAGTATGTTTATATTTAATGGCCCTATAAAATTATAAACAAATGGTAAAAATTTGAATAAGAATATATTTACATTTTGTATTAGCATTTGTACATAGTTATTTTATTCAAACGATTTATTCAATAGTTCAAGGTTTAATATTTACCTCATATTTAATTAGTGGATTGATAATGCCATATTTATCTTTAAAATTGTTAAAAATGTTATTCAAAAAGGAAGTAATATATTTAAAGCTGATAAATAAATTGTGATTAACCGTATAAATTATTGAATAGCTTTTTTTAACAGCCCCATCGGTTTAAATGGCTGGCTCCCCTGCAAAAGTGTCTTTATCTTTTGACAATGGATATAACATATAAAGATAAATCTGAACGATCCCCTTGTACCCAGATTGCAAGTGCATACAAATTCAAAGCCTTTGTTGCCGTTGTGTTTCGGCTGCGGTTGCGTTTTGAGTGCGTGCACAGAAACGATTAAAATTTTAAATTTACACGCAATTGTGCCATGGACTTTTGGGTTACCAGGGAAAGAATGGACTGGGTGCCACCATGTTGACCAGGCGGAAGTGGCGTTTATGATTTGGAACTAATTGCAGCATTGCACGACCAATAAACACAGCGCAGAGCAGAAAAATAGGATAGAGGAGTGTGGGCGAAATCGCCAGTGATGTGGGTGCAGGACATTCTGGTGCGGAAGCCATTCGGGGTAATTACAATTGCATTGCGGTTAACGGGCAAGGCACACGCTAAATCACCCAGTGGGTGAGAGGGAGGGCTAAGGGAGGTATTTTCCAATTTTGAATAATGCAACTGCACTGCCCCAGGAGGAGTTGCAAGGGGCACGGGTGGCAGGTCCATTGCCACTGCAGGTGGGCCCCAAGAAGCCCCGGTCGCTGCATAAATCAACAAATACACAAATAGCCTGGCGGGCAAATTGGCGACTCGGAGACTTTGACCACAATACCCCCATTCCACCATCCAATAGCCCAGGCCATCGGAATCCCCCAAGCCAAAGTCCGAAAGGAACCGGCAGCTGGTTCCAGAGCCATTCCCTTCCCACAATTTCCCCAAACATTATGGAAATCTCTTGTTGACTTCCACAAATGAGCAAATGCCGAAAACGATGTCCGAGTCCCAGACATATGCAATGTGCGTATAAATATTTACGTGGCTTTGCCGAAATTAATGGCCTCCCTCCCTCTTCAAGTGCGGCTTTGTGTGATCCGTGCTCCATAAATATTGTTTTTGGCTCAGTTTTCAAGCAGAATATGTTTCTTATTTAACGCACTGATAAATACTATTTGTATCGTATGCGGAGTTTTCTGGGTGAGACCATTGAAAAGAAGACAAATAAAAACTAGTTAATGGATGTTAAATAAATCAGTTTTCGAAGAGAGCAAGCCAAGACAACTATCACACTTTAAATAGACAATTAGTATAAAAATTTTGTTGCAAATAATATGACAATTTTACTTAACTACAAACCCTAAAAGCTAATTTAAGACAGATAATTGAAATTCAGGCGAGCCAATTAGTAACAGGTAATAACATTTCCTTGGTTAAAATCAATAAGAATTGCAAATCAAATATACATTATCACTATCCTCTTACAAAATCAGGAAAACAAGATTTATAACAATAGCAAATTGAAAAATACATTTACAAATAAGAGCTTTAAACAATGCCTCAAAAAACGAACATTGACTGATAATTAAAAAACCTTAAAGCCGATTTTCTCTAATGTTACACATTTTATTTCATTATAAATTAATGAACTCTACACAAATATTTCATTATTATTTTACCTTGTCATCGTTATGTTTCAGATACATACAACAAACAAAAAAATAATTGTAAACAACATGAATTATTTACAAATCAACAGAGGGAAAATGAGAAAAATTACTCGTTAAAGATTTAGTATAAATTATTCAAAATGCACAATGGATTTCCTACTAATTTATGCATGCTCGGAAATAATTAATAAATTCATGCAGTCCCAGCGTTCCCTTCCTTAACTAACAAATTAAATAATTAAATGCGATTAAATATTTTTGCTGCTTAAACAAATTGGAAGAGTGAGAAGTGCAGATAGAATGAAAATCGAATTAACAAATTGTGCACTCAATCAAAGCGAATGTGGCCTTCGTCGGTGGAAAATTCAATCAAAATCTGCAAATTGCGTTCGGTATAAAAATAACTTAATGAAAAGTGCACATATCTGCAGCTTCATTAAATTAATTTAAAACATGTGTATATGTTGTGGTTAGAGTTGAGCTAATGGTGGACCCAGAAATAATTTCTTTAGCATTGTGGCCATTTTAAAGAGTTTTTTCAGTGCAAAAAGAACAATAATTTAAATTAAATCACAAAATTTAAAAACTAGTTATTATTGCATTTAAGTAATTGTTAGTGTATATAAACATAAATCAAAACAAAACAATTATCCGCATGCTCCAGGGGCTCTTGACTGTAGTGCTGTATTGATTTTATGTACTACTCAAAACCAGGCAAATTACAAACATTTCAAAGAGTTGTTATCTGCTTATCTCTGTGGGATTTCAATAAAAATTTGTCAGCCTGAAAGCAGGATTCCAAAAAAGTGACGGCGATTTCAAGTTGACAGCAATTTGCTGCCGGTTAAGTTGAATTGAATTTTCTGCGGGTCTCAAACAAAACAAAAAGATTTCACAGATTCGCAGATTTGTTTTGCTGTTGTTTCAACGGATTTAGTCCTGTCTGTCTACCCCGCCTCCCTCACTTTCCTTTTATCAGGCTCATATGCATATATAGATTTTTCTTTAATTTTATTGTTGCTGCTGCCCAGACGGCCAAGTCCAAACACAGACAGCCACAGACGGGCATTTCGCATAGACAAATAAACAAATCTCGTCAAGTGCCTGCAACGCACACACAGTCGCACGTGGATGCAAGCAGATACAGATACAAATGCAGATACAGATACAGAGTATCTGGCGAATGGCGGATGGCGGATGGCGGATGGCGGATGGCGGATGGTCCGGCAAATGTGTTTGCGTTTGTCACTTTTGGGGCTCTGCGGTCCGAGATTCGGTGGGTGTGATGGGGGCAAAGCGGGCAGCTGGCTTAGCGAGCGTCAACATTTTGGTAACACACACTTACTCCCTCCATCTCAGTGGGCCACTCGATCCACGCAATTAATTTCTGTATCAGAGAGAGCAGTTGAAGTGGCCAACGGGGGGTTAGAAAAAGGACAGGGTGTCCTGTCCAGGTGTGAGTTAAAAATTCCACACAAGGGTTGTGCGCACGGGTATTAAAAATGAAACCAAAACAAACAGCAAACATCAAAAGCTGGCGAGTGGCGCGACAAAAGGCAGCCGGGCAATATCCGTCCGCTGTGACCAGACCACCACCTTTTCCCCCATTTTCCGGGGGCATTTGTGCGGGCCGCCATGGCTGTCTGATTTTTAAGCTGGTCTCGGTTTCCGGTTAAGTATATGACAGTTGCAAGGTCCGTTTTGTAACCAAAGACCATGCCACGGGAAATAGGCGAGTTTGAGCTAGTCTATGAGTGGTCTGGCCACATTTGAGGAGCTTTAGCAGGTTTGGAGTAAGTGGAAAATACGGATTAAAGTCCAGAAAGTTTCCTCTATACTTACGAAGTTTAATTGCTGAAAGTTATCTGTGGCTGATATCATAAGGAACTTTGCTCTAAATATTATTGGAAGTCTTCTCAAAAGACACATTTAACCATGTGGGCTGTAAGTCTGTTTGCAGTTGTTAAATTTTAGATACATCACTCTACCTTAAAATCTATGATTTTGAAAACTAGATGTAACCAAAGTCCTTTGCCTAGTCCAAGCCTTCTAGGCTTTATTACGCTTTCAAGTCCACTCCTACATAAGCCGAGTGCTCGGCTGCGCCTACAGTTGGCCATGGACTTAAAGCAGTATTTATATGCGTTAGAGAGGCAGACACGCGACCGCGAGGCGCAGACCGCCGACCAATCCCCCGATCCCCCGATCCACAAAAACCTCGCCTGTAGCCGAGTCCCTTCCTCTCTAGAATTACCCCTTTTTTGCCAACAGCCTCAGACCTTTAACCAACAGCGAAAACTGATGTTTTTCACGCGCGAGATTTACGAGCGACGTGCATTTTAGGCTACAACGTAAACGCACTTGACGGTATGCATTCCGTTCTCTTCACCGCCAAGCCCCTTTGTTTCTCCTCTATGAGTACACTGTAGAAAAAAATATACCTAATTAAATTTTTTGAGTT